>NW_011888918.1:2130270-2174761 GCF_000151845.1 Pteropus vampyrus
GAGTTTCTCTACACCTTTCTATTCCTGGAAAGTTTATATATTATAGGAATGATCTATTCCTTGATATTTTGGTAATCATTACACATAAAATATTGAATTTTTGGTCTTTTTCTGAGGGTTAAAACTTTGCCTACCTTTTCAATTCTTATTGTGGTTAATCAAATAAAATTCTTCTTAAGATAATTTTTGTGACTTGTACTTTTCTATATAAAAGCATCCACTTCATCTAAGTTTTCAAATATATTGGCATAAATTTGTTCATAATATTCTCTTATCATTCTAAAAATCACTTCCATGTCTGTAATTATATTGCTTTTCTTATTCCTGATGTTGTTGTGTCTTTTTAAAAAATTGGGTTTGAGGGAGCATTTGAGATCTTGCTCCCCAGAATATGTGGTCATTTGGGCTCAGATAAACTTATAAAAAGTCTCCATAGGTCTGGACATTTCTTACATCAACATTTATTTGGTGCGGTGCAGCAGGATTTGGAAAAAGCCCACCCAGAACCACCCTGTGGACCCAGACCAGGCTCTAGGTACAGGCAAGGGCCCATTGTGCCCCACCGGCTCCCCGCTTCGCCTTAGGTGAACTCGAGTGAATCTCTTTAGAAATCCCGGGCCTCCTTGCTTTAGGTAGAAGGCCATCACTTTATCTGAACTGTTCTCAGAAAATCCTAGAGGTAGATAAGGATTGAGATAACACAGGGAAAGAAAAAAAAATGGGGTGCTGCTTTTAATTTGGGCTTTTTAACTGGATTGCTTACTGAGAGTTTGAACAAAATCTTTGCTGGTTAAATGAAAGACTGAACTCTCTTTAGCTCCAAAAGAGAAAGAACACTTGCTTCCCCAACCCAAATAGTTGGGTGATGACAGTTGTTCAGATCCTCAAATCCAGAGTGGCAGACTTGGCCACCAAGTGTCATCCAGTGTGGTAACTTAGCTCGTTCTGCAAAAGACAGCAGGAGCCCTGGGGAGAAGGAAAGGGCGCCCTGGAATGGGGTTCACCCTGAGAGAGGGGCCCGAGAGGGGAGCCTGTGCCTTGAAAAGTGTCATGGTTCCGGCTGTGTCTGGTAAGCTCTCGCTGGCCCCTGCTCAGTATTCTTAGGTGACTAAGAATCTTTGTGGGGTTGCCTGAAGAAAAATTTCCTCTAGGGCATAAAGCAGTCCCTTAGGGATATCCACCACTTCTGACTCGTCTGGAGATGTGCATGTAAAGGCTGGTTTTCCCTGGAAGTTTTTCAGACTCTACAGATCTCAAAACTAACATGGGAAAATGGACCTCTGAGGCCAATAAGGCCCATGACAGTCAGTCTCGCATTTATAACTAAGATGGTCAAGATGAGGATCCTTCGATACTTTTAAATTAATCTTTTGCGCACACAGAAAAAGTTGGCAGAAAGAAGAAATAGAAATAAAATTAGGCATAAAGAATGGAAAGCATATTTAATTGGTCTTTTGAAGCTTCAAAAAAAGGGTTTAGATTAATGGATCAACCTATGATGTTGTTTAGGTGTCAATCTAATTCTTTGAGGTATTAAAAATGTCTGTCCTTATTTTAAAAGAGGGAAAGTCATTTGAAACTTGACTTGTCAAGGACAGATATAATTATAAATGTTTTAGGGCAAAATTTGGATCCAACTGTTCTTTTATGAATCAGTGAGTTTTTCTCATAGCTAAAAGGTCTCTGTTTGTGTCTGTCTGTGTATGTCTATATATGTGTATTATAAAAGTGAGATAATTTTTACCTCTAGATGGTATTGTTAAAATTAATTTAAAGGCAAGTGCTTGTAAAGATTGGGTATTCTAAAATTCTCAGAAATATAGAAACTAACTCAAATACTTTTCAAGTTCATGTGATCTAAGATTAATCCTTAGTAAATAAAAGCTTGCTTAAGTTTCGTGGTTTCAGTCAAATAGACATGTCTTTATTTTGCCTGGGTTTTACAAAATAAGTCCATGTTAATAATCGATTTTTATGTCTATGAAAAATGTTTCTAGAGGTTATAAAATGTCCAAGCTAAAGAATGCTAATTGATTACTTCTTCATTTTCATTAAACATCAAGGTATTAAGGGTTAAAAATCTCTATGTATGTATGAAAACTTCCAGGGTAAACAGTGGTTGTAAATTAAGTGAATACTCAAGGCCATAGGAAACCTATGGTGGCCACTTGGTTCTTCCCTGCTCCCTGACTCCCCATTTTTTGTTTTTTACATTCCTTCATGCATCACAGTACATTTAAGCTGGATTTAGATGAAGGAACTCATGAGCTGACATTATTAAAAAGGAGACATCTTATACTATTGCCAAGGTTTGATAAAATCACTTCAAGAAAATGCCAAGTTGGTAACTGCTTCCTTTCACAGTGAGCTCCCAGGAGATAGACTTTAGATTTGTTTGTTGGAAAGGACATCAAATACAAGACACTCTGCAGCCTCTTTGGGAGGGACCTTATCAGGTGCCTAACTATGAACAGACATCTATCTCTGTCTCTGACACCTGCCTCCACCTATAGCAGACACCAAAGACGCCTCTAGGATGAGAGGCTGCTGACACCAGAGGGTAGACAGCTATTTCAAGACATCAACAAGGCTTGTATACTTATGGATCGATATTGAACTCAGAATCCATTTTGTTTGATTATCTAGGTAAAGACAGGTAAGTCTGCTAATGATATTAGTCACAATAATAACTTGTTTTTTGCTTTTTTCTATATAGTCCAACTGTTTATGATTACTGAACATGTAGAAGATAACTGTTAATAATCTCCATAGATTATATAAATGTTATACTAAATGTCAAATACAGAAAAATGAGACAGAGGCAAAACTAGACTAATGATAGTTCACTGGATGTAAATGATCCAGAGTTTTCTTTTCCCACAATGAAGGCTACAAAATTTGACTGCTTTCCATTTACCTGTCCTTCCCTTTTTGGGAAAAAATTGGCCTTAACTCAGATCGTACGGTTATGGCATTGCCCATCCCCAATGGTCAACAAGACAAGGCTGTTACTGAGACTGCGTAAGAATGAGCCTTCCTAGTCCTTCGAGACTGCACTATCTGATCAAAAGGTTAGTCATCAGTGCATCCTTCAGACTGATTTGTGACCAAAAGGGGAAACTGTGGACAAAAAGGGGTTCTATGGAAAGTAACCTCATAAGGTGATCTGATCATAAATTCCTAACTGGGCAGGTCACTGTAGGTAGTCACTCCCCAAGCATATAACTTTTAGTAAAAGGTTTATCTTTGCCTTAAGCAAACCTTGTCCATTGTTTCTGTGCATCTAGGTTAACACACCTTTGAAATAAACTGTAACCACTGTCAAGAAAGTACATAATCTCATTAACTATCCTATAATCCCCCCCCCCAACCAGGTGCTCTTTCCCATCTCTGTGTAATTTTTAAGTTCCCGCCTAATTTCAAATGCAAAAAAGAAGCTACAAAACTGTTACTCTCCAGAGCATTTGAGATCTTGCTCCTCAGCATACATTGTCAGTTTGGTTCAAATAAATGCTTACAAAAATTCTCAAAAAAAAAAAAAAATTGGATTTGATAAGAGTTTGTCTATTTATTGGTCTTTTCAAAGAATCAGTTTAAGGTTTATTGATAAATATATTTTAAACATATTTTATTAATTTCTGCTTTTGTTTTAATAAATGCATTCCCTCATACTTTGCTACTCTTTCCTCATCTATTAGTTTACTTACTGTAAATTTTCAAAAAATAAGTTAATTTTGGCTCCGAATTTTCCTTTGGCATTAGTTGGTACAGTCCATAAATTTAAGGACTCACTCTCATTTCTAAGTATTTTGTGCTTCAGCTGTGAGTTCTTTAGAACAATGACTCAAAACATTTAAGTGAATAGACTTTGGAGGAACTACTGATTTTATGATTATTTTAATTTTTGCTGCATTGAAGTTTGAATTTATTGAATTTTTCTTTGTGACTTAAATCTTGACAAATTTTTTAAAAATTTTATTTTATTAGTTTCAAGTATACCGTACATTGGTTAGACATTTATGTAGTTTGTAAAACGATCCTCCTAAGTGTTTTTTCCCTCCCCTGGCCCTCCACCTAGCCATTTCATTAATGCTAACTGCATTCCCTGTGTTGTGCTCCCCATCCCCATGACCATCTATCAACTACTCATTTGTACTTCTTTAACCCTTCACCACATTCTCCCAGCTCCCCAATCTTCTTTCTCTCTGTCCGTCACCAAATTGTCCTCTATATTTGTGAATCTGTTTTTTGATTAGTTTGTTCTTTTCGTTCATTAGATTCTGCATATAAGTGAAGTTGTATGGTATTTATCTTTCTCTGTCTGACTTACTTCACTCAGCATAATAACCTCTAGGTCTATCTATGTTGTTGCAAATGGTAGGATTTCATCTTTTAAATGGCTGAGACATATTCCATTGAATATATGTACCACCTCTTCTTTATCCATTCATCCATTGATGAACAACCAGGCTGCCTCCATATCTTGGCTATTGTAAATTGTGCTGCCATGAACATAGGGATGCATAGATCTTTATGAATTATTGTTTTAGTTCTTTGGATAAATATCCAGAAGTGCAATTGCTGGGCCAAATCTTGGCTAATTTTTGTGAATGTTTCTGGGTACGTTGTTTTTTTGCTATTTATTGAGTACAAATTTGTTAGGTTAGGTTTGTTAATTGTGTTAGTTAGATTTTCTTTACCATTTCTTTTATTTTGTTCTATTTGATCTGTAATTTTCTGCATGCTATATCAAAATTTCCCACTATGTGTCCATGTATGTTCATTTTCTCCTTATAGTTCTATCAGTCTGATTGATATATTTCCAAGCGTCGTTGCTATGCTCATGCAGTTTTTATGACTGTTATATATTCTTGGTGGATTATATCTTTTGTCAATACTGAATATCACTCTTTGTCTTGTTTAATGCCTTTCACCTGGAATTTTATTTCTTTTAATAGTGCTATTACTACATCTACTTTTCTTGGTAGACACTGTCTGAAATCCCTTTTCCCTTCCTTTATTTTTATTCTCTTCAGGCTATTTTATTTTACTCTATCTGTTAGCAACAGGCTAGAGCTAGATTTCCTACTGCCAACATTAGAATATCTATCTTTTAATAAATTTAATTTTTAGTGATTATTAATATCTTTGTTGCTGTTCACTAATAACACTTAGGTTTTTTCCTTCCTAGTACTGTTATGGGTTTACTTTTTAAAAAAATATATTCTGTCATCAAGGGCTTTAAGAAAAGATGGGAGATAGAACCATGTACTTGGTGTGCTATCTGTGTCTAATTCCCTGATTTAAATGTCACACAGGCTTAAATATTGCTAAATTGCAGTTGACAATGGCCCTTGTGTTCTCATAGCCTACAATTTGAGGGAGATGGTGATGTCAGACTGATATTTAAGGGGCCTGCCATTTTGATTTAATACATCTGAGGAATAATGATACTTGGGCTGGAGTGTGGGGAAAAGATTCCATAGAGCATGGTGAAGTTGGGGCTATCGGACACAGAAAGGGCTCCCGGGGGATAATAAAGGGCCCGCTGCCTCTCCCAATGCCACGGCACATGGAATACATGAGCTAGAATGACTTCAGAAATCATGTGGTCCTGGGTAGGGTAAACAGCTCTCATCTCCCAGCCCTGGACCTGATGGGGTCCCAGGAAAGTGAGAAGAACCAAGCGGGCAGACCAGGGGTTCATTAGGAGGCAGGCGAGGAAGGAGAAGCAGGCTGCGGCATGGACTCACTCATGAGCAGGTATGAGAAATCCTGCCCTCCCCAGCTATACCAGAAGCAGTGGCCTTCCAAGAAATGAAGGCGCGTGGCTGGCTTAACTGGGGAGGAACCAGTTAAGGTTAAGCACACAAGGAGGTAACCACCCGACAAAGGGAAACTGACATTGGCACCTGTACTTGCTTCATGAGGAAACTGAGGCTCAGAGAAGTTAGTTGTCTTACTCAGGGTTACAGAGCAAGTGTGTTGCAGGCTTTGCTTTGAACCTGTTTAGCTTTAAAACCAGGGTGCTTTCCGTATTTGCCTTTTGATGCCCTAGTGGTTTCAGGTGGTTACCAGCAACTTGTGCCAGTGGCTGCTTGATGGGAAGTTGTAAATAACAATGAAATGACCAGCTTTCCAGTCGGGGTGGAAGATCCAACACTAGTTCTCTCCCTGCCCACTCCCCTGGAGAGTTTCCGCTCGTTCTATATCCAGACCATAGAGTTGCATCGTGCAGGTATGTCTGTGTGCACCTGTCCTCAGAGACCCACCTGAAGAGGAGCAGCACAGCTTGGGGGAAGGTCTGAAAGTTGTTATTCCGGTTGATCTCTGTGGTGTCATTCAGGGCAATTTTCCCAAACACCTAGAGGGAGAGAGGAAGGGGATTCTCTGAACCATGGACAGAGAGGGCCCTAGTTCCACCCATCATTTAATGGTCTCTTCAAGGGTCACAGCTGACCCTGGGACAGTCTGGCCTATATGCTGAGCAGAATTCCCTGATGCAACCTGGCAGGGCCTCATGGGGCCAGGCACCTGCTGCTCTGTCCAGCCCCCGATCTCAATCCCTACAGTGGACAAGTGGGAGAAGAAAAGTGATTGTGGGCCCTCAGGAGCGGTCCCTGTGGCCTGGTGGGAGCTGAGGCTGAGAGCAGGTGCATGCTGAGACCAGAACTCTGCTTCTGTGCAGGGAAAGGGGACTCACTGGCCTTCTCTCTCTCTCTCTGTCTTTTTTTTTTTTGGCCGTACATTCCAAAGAATATTTTCTCTTAGAAAAACTTTCTCGAGGAATAATTAACAAATATAATTGTATATATTTACAGTGTACTATGTGGTGGTGATTTGATGTCGATATACATTGTAGGCTCATCACCAAGATCAAGATAATTAACACATCCATACCACGTAGTTATTATTACTATTAATAATATTTGGCTCTCAGCAACTTTCAAGGATACAACACCATATTATTGTTATAGTCACCATTACAGCCTCAGAACTTACTCTTCTGGCCTTCTTCTCTTTGGAGTGATATGGAATAAGCCATCTGCGGCTTGGGCAAGTTTAATGCATCCTTGAAATTAGAGGCCTCCTTTTTTTCCCCGTGGCCTTTCAAAACTATGCTTATTTTGGAAACTGCCACACTTGATCAGTGGCAAGATAGCTCTTTCATCTCAAAAGATTTCGGCTTATGAACCTTGGGGTATTCCTGCAAGGAGCAAGTGGGGGAATCTTACTTAAGCAGCTGCTGAGGAGAATCTCCTGGCCAGGGATCAGTGCGGGGCGGGGTGTTCTGCTAGAATCCGGAGGAGAGGTGGAAGGACGCTGTGTTTGGGGCAGGAGAAGGGGCAGTGGGCACCTGTGAGGGGAGCTCTCTGGAAAATGCTGCATGTTTGATGCGGGGAGCTTGCTTCTTTCCCTCCCTCTCTTCCTGCTGAATGACACTGGGTCAGGTGTTGTTCTCAGGCCCATTAGATCCAGACAAAGGGAGGGATGCTGTCTGACACGCCTTGTTGTTTCCTGAGAAGGACCTATCTCTCCTGAGGCCCACCACATAGTTTGGGAGTGTTTTCCTGAAAGCAGAACCCAGACCTAGGGCAATGGGGAGAGGAGCTCTCTGAACTGCATATTCCGCTTTTGGTCATTTGCCCTGCTACCTACAGGATACTATTTGGGGGGAAGTTCCAGTCCCTGTGACGTTTTAGGCCTCATAAGGTGGAAGAGGAGAGAGAGGGACTGTCAGGAGTAAGACAGAGGTGAGAAGGAGGAGGGTGTCAGGGAGTGTGGGGCTGGGAACAGGGAAGAGAAAGTAGGAGGCAGAGGAGCCAAACATCCTACCTGCATCCCGATCACTGCGTAAATGAAGAAGAGCATCACTATCAGAAGGGCCACGTAGGGCAGGGCCTGGAAGGAAGCACAAGAGACTGTGAGGCCAGTGGGGACAGCTGGCTGGACGCCTTCCCAGAGCACTACATCTGTAGTCGTTAAGCTGCTGTCTGGCTTGGGGGCATTTCTAAGAACCCCACAGAAGTTCTGGGCACCTGGGAGAAGGCACTGACCCCTCATCTGGCCTGGTTTTAATCACCCGAGAAGCAGTGCGGTGTACTGAGAAAAACAGGTGGCAGAGGAAGGGAAACAGGGTGATATCACTTAGTAAAAGCAATAAAAGATGAGCAAAATGTCCTCTGACTAGACATATATCTTTGTACAGCAAGGAGAAAGTCATGGAGGACATACACCAAGGCTTCCTGGGGGGCAAAGGTGGAGGTAGGTCATACCCCTCCTTTCCACAGCTTTATGTTGTTCCACTAGTTGTAATAAAAACAGTTACTAAGGAAAACTTAAATAAAAGAAAGATCATGGGCTCAAATCCTTTTTCTGCCACTTTCCAGCTGTGGGAGCTCGAGCAGATTACTTAACTTCTCTGAGCCTCAGTTTCCTCATCTGAAAAATGAGAAGAGTAACAATGATCTCTCAGGGATTTTGCGGAGTTTAAATGATTTAAGGCTTATAAAACGCCTTGTGCATTGCCTTGCACATAGGTGGGTCCCACACATTTTATTCACTCAAGGTGTCATCTGCCAAGCAGCTCGGACAACTTAATTTTCCAGCGTCCGGGCGGCTTCTGGGGAGAGGCCTCAGGGGCTCAGCGCGCGTGATGGAGTCAGGAGAGCTGCACGTGCGCGCCTAGGAAATGCCTTGCCAGGCTCCTGCCCACCACTAGGTGGCGCTGCGAGACCACATGATGCCTGTCTCGTGCGCGCTCCCGCTCTGCATTCAAGTGCAGCTCCTCACAGTCACCCGGTCTGCTGCCTTTTCCGAGGCCAGGAAATGCTGGGGGGCGAGGTGGGTGGCTGAGTATGTTGGGTATGTGGTCATTCATAACTGTGGGACTCCGAGGTGCATCTGTGGACAGGGTCAGCCTAGTCCTGTTTCCACCAGACTCCTCAGACTCCCAGGGACTGAACAGGGCTGGGGGTAGGGGGTGGGGTGACGGGGTGACAGGTAGGGCGCCAAGGCTCATCGTGAAGTGGGGCGTCAGCATGGGTCTGAGGGGAAGAGGACGGGCTATGAGTGCTGCCAGGCTGAAGCTTTCCTTTGCTGGTCCACTCACGGCCCCCTCGGATAAGGTCCCAGGGCAGGAGGCTGTCTGCAGGGCTGTGCACGCCTTTGGGCGGGGCGGGGCGGGGCTCCAAAGCAAGCCCCCTACCTCTGTAAACTTCGTTGCAGCACAGCTAGATCAGGGACCCACTCGGTGCTGGGTCCCTGGGCCCGGACTCGCCAGGGCAGGGGGCACGGAAGGAATTCTTCGGCGCTGGCGTGTCTCCTTGTCTTGGGAAGCCTGAGAGCAGTGCCTCCATGGGCAGGAGGAGCTGCATTCAGTGTCAGGACCAGAAACCTGGAAGCACATGCTGGCGTCCCTACTGAACTCATCTTCAAGGAATTCAAGTGACCTGACAGAGCTTTGCTTCCCTTTAACTTCAAACTTACGTTAACAGTCCTCAGAGATGGCCAGAAGCCATCATTATTCTGCTTTTACAGAAAAGAGAATGAATCTTGTAGCTGGGCAACCCTGTGCCCATTGTCTCTCCTCCAGTGGAGTGACAGCCAGGGTCCTGGAGAGTTTGGCCAAGTCCACAAGTAGGTACAGACAGCAGATACTACTGCAATGCTTATTGAGAGGAAGGTGACAGCCAGATTCTAAAAATGCCGGAACTAGGAGGGGCCATGGGGGTCATGTTTTTCAAATTTATTCCACCACAAAACCCCTTAGAGCAATCAATTCTTGTGGAAAACTACATAATGAGAGAAGAAAGCAGAACGATTCAGCCTCCTGTTTAGCTCTCAACCTACCCTGACTTTGGAGAAATCGTGGGTTCCAGAAACATGCTTTTGACAACCACATATTGAATCCAACCGACTCATTTCAGACATGAGGAAAAGAAAGGAGCAGAAGGGAGGTTGCTATCACTCAGTAGCGAGCAGCAGAGTGAGCCCTGTCTTGACTCCTAGATGCTGCTTATTCCTTTACTGTGTCACCTCCCGTTCTGGGAGTCTTAGTGGAAGCTGGGGTGGAGTCCCCGTGCAGCCCTGCCACCCAGGAGATGAGGAGGTTCTTCTCTTTCCAGCTGTTTAGGGTAGAGGTGGCTACCTGGAAGGACTTGATGAAGGTCCACAGCAAGGTCCGGATGCCCTCCCCGCGGCTCAGCAGCTTGACCAGGCGCATGACACGGAAGAGGCGGAAGAAAGTGATGGAGATGCGGGAGTTCTCCTCTGCATTCTGGAATCCATTGGCAATAGGAGGTGGTAGTTAACACAGCAACAGAGCGGGGTGGGCCCTGCTCGGAGCAATGTGGCCCTTGGCTGGGGTGGAGCCAGCTCAGGGTGGGGTTGGCTGCACTAGATTGATTCTCTCCCTTCACCACAGATGGCAGGCCAGCTGCCCACCTTTTCCAAGTAGATAACTCAGCCATGAGGTCTCTGCAAAGCCAGGCTGTGCCCAGGCCCCTGAGTCCAGGTCCCTTTTCCTATGTTCTCCTCTTGCTCTCTTCCCTAGTCCTTAAGCTCCTGGGTGGAGCAACAGAAGATTCCAGGAGGAACTTCCGTATGCCCTGAAATCTTCTGGGCTGGGATCCAGCATCCGAGGGCATGCCCTGCCTCAGCTGCATGCTGAAAAGGCAGCCCTGACGTCCCTCCTGCCTGGCCCGGCTGAGGGTACTGCATCCCCAGTGGGATCTGGCTCTTTCTGAGGTGGCTGGGTGGTCATGGCCCCCATCCCAGCCGTTGGGACGAGTGCATTAGGTGTCCTGGTGGGTAGCATGGGCTGCCCACTGAAGGATCTTGTGCACTGGCTGCTCAGGACTCCAGCACTTTTGCTGTGTCGCCTCCTATTTACCCCAGCCCCTGCCTCACATGGCTATGGGGAGGAGTGAACTGAGTTTTGCTTAGTGCTGGATGAGTGTCTGGCTTGGAGCTCTTGTGAAGCTGCTCCTCTTCTCTTCCCTTCTGCCCTGGGGCCTCTAAGAGGCACCCCCTCACCAGGCTGCATGAGACCGTGGAGGGGTGGGGCACAGGCAGGGGGAGGTAGGGAAGGAAGTTAGTTGGAGTGAGGGGACCAAGGAGTCCTGCTCAGGGTAGAGCATTGCCTCAGGGGAGTCCTGGAGGGCAAGGGCATGGGGGAAAAGATGGAATTGAGGCCATGGCAAGCTGAGGTGGGAATATGGTGCCGGGCTGCTGGGGGCCTGCTGGCTGAAAGCTCACCTTGCCTTGTTGGACCTGGAGGCCCTGGGGCTTGGGCACATGCCTGGCCAGGGCTCAGGGGGCAGGACAGGCTGCCTTGTCACCCTTTGCCTCCAGACCTGAGAAGAACATGGGCCGAACCCTCCTGACCCCCCGCCTTCCCACATCAGCCTGCTCCCCAGAGCTAGTGCAGCTCACCCAGCCCTGTCAGCACCGCACTGGGAGAGAATGGGCCTGGGGCTTCCTGTTACTGCTCCTGTTGCTGCCTCCCTCGGGAGGAGCCATCTCTGGTCCTCGCTGGATCCTATGTTAGCCCTCTCCACTTCTCAGTTCACTTCTCCTGCTTTGTTTTTAATCATTTTCAGGTCAGAGACTCCTTGACACTATCCATGCCTTGTCTGCACTCCAAAACTCTCACTAGCATGAAAGCCCTGGAAGGCTCCCATAGGCCCTTCATCCTAATCCTGCTGACTGCCGCTCATGTGGCTGGTGGCTCCAGAGGCCACTCATCTCACTCGAATTCAGAATGGGAGACCCACGAGGGAGGCAGGAGAATTCAGAGGCAGCTTTTACATGTCAGCTCATCCTGCTCCACCCTGGGAGGGCTGCACAGAAACCAGGAGGAAGGGTCTCTCTAGTTCTCAGACTCTCCAGACAGGAGAAGAATCACAGTATCCAAACCAGGGCTGTCTCCGATCCTCACAGGGCTCCTGTTGCCCTCAGGCAGGACAGACTTGTGGGCGCTGGGCAAGCTCCGGGTGCTGCAGGAGCTGGGTGAGGAACAGCAGGCGGCAGTCCTGGCCCCACCCTGGGCCCTATCCTGCCTGTGTTTTTGAAGTCTTTGATGCACTTCATCTCTGCATTTCTATCACCTGTGTGTCTACTGGACTCTGTTTAAAAGGAGGTTGTGTTCCCCCAGAGGAGTATGCAGAGGAGGTGCAGGGTTTTATAACTCAGCTGTCAGTTCCAGCATGTTTGGGAAGAGAGAAAAAAGAAGGAAAAACAAGCTCTTAAGCAGGGAACTTCAGCTGTGAGTGTCAAGAGTTTGAGAATTTGGTGCCACAGGGGCGTCTGGATCTGATAAGTTAAAGAATAAAAATCAAGCTTGCAGTTTGAATTCCCTTCTGGGTTCGGAACCCTCCCCAGTTGCTGCAGTGTCCTAGTGCTCCGGAAGGAGAATAAACACGTTTGCGTTTGGACATGACAACTTCCTCTAATAAACTAAATGACAGTGCAATGAAGAAGCAGATCCTAGTGTTCATTCCTGCGAAGGGAGGGGCGGGGGAATACCCAGGTCCAGCCCTTCCTTCTGTGGCCTTCCAATAAGCCTGAGACAGCTACATCAGGCGACACTACCCCCCCTCCCAGTCTTGCCTCGTCTGCCGAGTCTGGGGGCTCAGGGAATCCACCCACTCACTAAACGTGTGATGGCAGCCCTTTGGAGAAGGCTGTTCCAAGGAGACTTCAAGGTCACACTGAGTGGCATCTCTATCACTTAAGCCAAAGCGAGTCAAGAGACTCCTACATGAGGAGTGGTCCAATCAAACAACAGAGTTTGTTTTTCTGCTTGTAGCCTGCTGCAGAAAAATGGGTATAGTCAAATTTTAATGAACTTCGGGAATTTAGAAAAATTCACTGGTAACATTGTTGAAGTGACTGGAAATTCAACCACACTCTCAGTAACAGATCCCAGCTTATACCTTTCACTGTGACCTTGAACTCAGAGCGCAAGGGAGGCTAGTCCTTACAGACACTTGACGATTAGAAGGAAGTCATCATCTACCTTTCTGCCTCCTAGCTAGGTCATCTCTCTCCCTGCTCTTCCCAGGAGGCCTGACCATGGCTCTCACGGGTGCCTTGTGCAAATTCCCCACATCAGATTAAGGTTAGAGACTTTAGCCAGTGGAGTCTTCAGGATGTTTAACAGGAAATGGCCCTTGGATCCAGTTCTCTCCCAGTGGCTCATTAGATAGTCAAGATCACAGTGAATTATCACCCAGAGGAAAGCTCAGGGAGGGAAAAGAACACCGTTACACAGACAGCACGTCACAGCTCACACAAGACCAGGCAGGCAAAGCACTTGACAGACACAGTGGCTACATGCAATGGGAGCCGGCTGGGCTCTGGGAGGCTCTGGGGGCTGGGTAGGTAAGAGTGGGGGACGTCAGAGGAGGTCACAGAAGCTGAGAGCGTGGTCTGGAGGGTCGGTCTTACCATAAAGGGAGAGCATTGGGTGTGTTCAGCTGGCTTTAAAGAAAGGCAGACAGAGATTAAGCTGTAATGAGTCTCCAACGAAGATGCCTTCGGTATTCTAGGTCTTGGCTAACACAGGAGCAACCCAGTGGCAGGAGAGGGCAAAAGGAAACAGGTGAAAGAAATACAAAGCGTAGGCTCGGCAGGTTCTGCACCATGAGTGTGGGCTCTGCACAGCCGTGTCTCACACATCTACCAAGGACCCAACTCTGGCCGCAAATTAAATAATTCACACCCATTATCAATGAGGTCTTCTGGACTTTGTGGATGGAGGTTTTGTTTTGTTTTTAAGATCAGCCACACATCCTAGGATAATCTCCAAGGGCTTGTACTTTATGCACTCTAGCTTTGCCCCAGGAACTGCCAGCTGAAGGGGCTCCCAGGCAATGGCCCCTCAGGTTCAGGGGAAGACTGGGTTTTAGTTCTCACTGAGGAGCATCTAAAGAGGTGGCCTTAACCTCTTGCATAGCAGGGGTTAGTCCTCAAGCTGAGGCTCAGGTGAGAGAGGGTCCTGCTTAGTACCAGTCTACAGGTGTGGAGAACCTTGGCCATGCATGAAATAATGAGTGTGAAATTGTTTTCTACATTTGAGAACCCTGCACACAATTTAAGATATGGATGTTAACACCCAAGAAGCCGTTCTCAAGGGTCTGACTGCTGAGTTTATTTGGGGGTGGGAGCTGCGGAAGCTGGCTGCAGGTGGGTACGCACCAGTTCCTTGAGCCCCAACTCTTTGGGCCCCAGCACAAGAGCTCAGCTCCTGGCTGCCCCTGACCAGCTGAGCTGTTAACTCTTTCTAGAAGGTCATGGCTTTGCTTTTACCCTCCACTTTCAGGTGGTTGCTCTTGTGTTTCTGTGTTTAAGGTACAAACAAAGAAACAGGTAATGAAATTTTTGAAGGATGGAAATGTGCACAACTAGACATTTGCTTGCAGACTGAAAATACTCTTTTGGCAACAGATTTCTCAGCTAATTCCTTTTTTTCCCATAGCAAGTGGGTAGGATGTCCTTTTTTTTTTTTTTTTTTTTGAAATGATGGACATATAGGGTGAGGCAAAGGAAGAGAAAAAAGGGAC
The DNA here is from genome assembly GCF_000151845.1 of Pteropus vampyrus. Taxonomy (NCBI): domain Eukaryota; kingdom Metazoa; phylum Chordata; class Mammalia; order Chiroptera; family Pteropodidae; genus Pteropus; species Pteropus vampyrus. The sequence goes on from NW_011888918.1 coordinate 2,144,838, forward strand.
ACCTCTCCAGTCATTTACAGAACACAGTCTAGATCTGAGTTTCTGCTCCTTGAGGAATACTAGCTGCCAGGCCAATCCACATGCCTGGAGGGTATAGGCTCACTAGATTTTTGGCTCGCAGGCTGTGATAAAACATAGAAACACACACAGACACAGACACTCACACACACACACACACACACACACGGGAGATGGTCAAATGCTTGTGCTCCTGTTAATGGATAAGGAGTTCTGTGTTTCTAGGACATCAGTGAGGGAGGAAATGTGAAGGTCAGACAGACGTCAGTCTACACCACACACTATGCCGGAGCATTAGGCAGAGTTTCTAGCAGGCTCAGGCCACCGATTCCCTCTTGGATTCACCCCAAAAACTAACAAAGCAGCCTATTACTGCTAAGAGCCCTAGGTGAATGGTTCAAGGTCAATTCCATCCTGAATAGGACCAGAATGGAGACAACTTAAGGAACTCACATGGGTTACCTGGTCCAGCTGAACAACTCCCAGCCATTTAAAAATTTAAACTATTTGTTTTATTTTATTTCTTAAATATTCAGAATCCTTCATTTGGGATTTTTAAAAGTCTTAACTGTCTTTTGTTGATTTTAAGCCTTTAATAGCTCTTTTAATATCTCATCTATATAAATCATATTTTAGTTTGAGATTTAGCTTTAGGTCTGTTCTAATCACCTTGGTCATATCTTATTATTTTAATAATATGTATTAATTTAAGAATCCTCATGATATGTCTCTATAACAGGAGACAAGCAGCAGTTGGGAGGAGCTGTGAGGGCAGCAGTGAGTGGGATAATGGGGGCTCTGGGATCCCTGCGAGGGGTCCCCAGCCCGGGTAATGACAGTGTTCCAGAGACTTGCACTTTGGGAGAATCAAGAGACTCACAGATTAATTTTTTCTCGGGCTTTAAGTCATGCTTTTGAGAGGGAGCTTTCGACTTGCTGGAGAAGTGTTTCCTGTCATCCTCTCACACAAACCTGTTCTAATGTGAGGAATTATGTTTATAAAACCCATGGCCTCAAAAATAATGAAATCAGAAAGCAATCACAGAGTGATTTCTAAGTGGGACTCATAGAAAGAAGCCTAACACACAGCCTTGCTCTCAAGAACTCAGTCCGCTGACACACTGTCAGCTCCTGAAGGACATTCCTAGATGACCTGGTGTAATGGTTCTTATCTTTGGTCCCCTTGCCTTGCTGCAAGTGGAACTCCCTGGTGAGCTAGAAGGGGAGACCAGACCAGCTGGGCTCGGGCACCTGCACTTTTAGTCCAGAGATGTGTTTGTGTTGTTTGCCACTCTCTGTGACTCCCTAGCACAATGTCTTGAAAAATTACCTGGCATCAGTTTTACTTTTTGAGCTAAATTCAGAATTAGCTGGAGTACTTGTGCCACCCATCTCTGACCCTTTCCCAGATTTGCTTCCAGTTCCACTGAGTCAGCTTATGGTTTCTATGTCTGAGGTCTTCCTGGGGAAGAGGGGTGATAAGACTCCCTGAAGACTTATGCCCTGGAGACCCTGCCTACGTCCCCCTTCCACGGGGGCCCACAGAACTGCTCACCTTTCCCGAAAATCCTTGGCTGAGCTTTAATATAGTACTAATCGTAGGCGTGGAGTAAATTTTTGAGTAGCCAATTCTTTCATCTTTGTTTTCTAATGATCTGGTAATTTTCAAGAGGTTAAAGATATTGGGGCAATTAACTTAATCTGTTCATGCAATTGGTATAAATGAAACAAGGTGATTACTCTATATGTGGGGCAGAGGTGGAACAGTTTCAGAAAGAGTCCTACTGTTTAGTGGTTCCAGCTAACAGGCTAAGGGCAAATAGAAGGAAAAGCCCATTAACCTACTTTCATATACTTATGCAGATTACCTTGTTTCGGTATAACTGGCAACGGTGATAGGAGTGGCACTGGGCAGCTAATAAGAGAGATTCTCTGGAAACCTATCCATCTGAATGAAGTTCAGGAGCAAATTGAAGTGTTACCTTAGTGGATGAGTCTTTGTTTCTGGGATGTACTTGCTGTTCCTGTTTACTGGGCACTATCTTTAGGCCACATGGAGGATGCTCAGGGGGACTCAGGGAGGACCAGAGGCTGGCGTGGGGGTTCTCCTAGAGGGACGGACTTCCTAAGAGGGTGGATGTGACAGTCAGTGGAAAGTGTTTCCCAACTGTTAACATTACATTGTCTCTCTGGAGGACTAAAAATGTGTTGAAAATAGCTCCTAACCATATAAAAAAGAAACTTTTCCCTTTTTTTTTTTAAAGCATGGCCAAAAGGTGAGGATTACTAGGCATTTAGGAGTCAGGTAGTAGATATCTAGGCTGGAATATCCGACCAATTTGTCTTCCAGAATATTCTCTTGAGATCAATTGGTTAGAGAGCATCTTGAAGAGATTATAAGCCACGGCTGTCCCCTCCTGGACATGCTGACTTTGAAGGTGCAGGCTCTTTCGGACTCCCTCCAGGGAAGGCTGGCTCTTGGCTGAGTCTTGAACGGACCTGCGGAAATGGGATGCCCGACCCCAACAGCTGCCACCAAGGTGGTGGCTACATCAGGGCACTGAATTCCTCATTCCTCTGGAATATGAGTCAAAAGCCATGCCATGGGAGTATGTGAGTCTTTTACTGGCTACTCTACTACAGAACCCTTGCCTTTTCTCTTTTTAACCTCTTGTCTAGAACTCAGGAAGTAGACGTGATATAAATTCCATTCCCAACCACCTGAAGGTCTGGGTCCAGCTGGCATTCCTCCCCACAAACCCCCACCCCCACCCTACGCTCTGCTTTTCTGCTTTCACTGTCTTTACTTTCATCCCAATTTGATCTGCAAGACAGGATGGCTAGTTCAGTTGTGAGGGGGTCATGGTATGGTCTGAGGCTGAGGGCTGAGGGCTGAGGGCTTTGTTGATGGGGCTCCAGTTAATCTAGGGTGGGAGGACAATTATCAGGCTGATACATACAGGAGAGAACAGAATGGCAGGCACCAGGAGCTTCTAGAGACATTTGACACTGCCTTCACGGCCAGGAGCCAGCACATGTCAGTTAAGAGGTGTGTGTAGGGGTCCTCATTATCCTTTCATGTCCTCTTTCACCCAGGAGAAATGAACATCCCAGGGACCAGTGTGGCCTATAGATATGGAAGAGTCGGGAGATGATGAATCTTAGAGCCACCAGAGATGGCAGCAGAGAAAGGGATTTTCAGAAGGCCAAAGTAAAATATTTTAAACTGTAACATTCTAAAGTTGAACGAAATAAAAGGCTTCCTTGCTAAGGGAGATGCAAAGTTTAAATAAGCACAAGTCACCTGGAATATACAGAAATTGAAGATAGATGTCAACAGCCTTTAGATATAAGGGCAAATGAAGGAAAGATAGGTAATTGAAAGTAATTCTTAAGCAGACTCTCCATTTTGGGCTGGTGTGAATGGAGAGATGGAAATGGATCTGTGGAGGAGGAGTGGTAAGAAGAGGAAGATGGGGGAATTATGAGGAAGGGAAAAACATTGGACAGAAAAGAGCAGGGAACAAATGAAGGTAAGTACAAAGGCCAGACAAGATGGAGAGCGGAAAGAGGATCACTTCCCCCACACGCCCACTGTGTTGAAAACCCCCTGGCTTGCATCTGTTTCTCCAAGGAAAAATTCTAGCTAGCAGGAGACGGGCCCTCTGGAATCAATGGAGATGGGTTTGGGCTAAATGGTACCCAAAGTTGCACCCACTCTAACATTGCTGGATGAATCCACTTTCTGTCTGCACTTTTCTGCCTTTACCCCTCATTGCAGCAATTGGGGGTGGGGACACTCAGCCTTCCCTTTCTTGTGCTGCTCTGGTCCCTTTTCTGCTATGGCCTGGGCAGGAAAAGGCAGATCTAGAGAGCCAGGCCGAGGGTCCACATAGGCATAGTGAGTTGAAGGATGGAGAGAGAGTTGGAACGTGCAGGCTGAGCTCTCTGACTCAACTCAGAGGAGGTGGATGTGTAGCAAACATTCTCTGTGACTCAGGTTGACTGCCTTTCCCCATCATTCCAGGCCCTGAAGCCAGAGCAGGAGCCAAACTTGCTTTAATATTTTTATGGGGAGCCAGTGAGATGGCAAGTATTTAGAAGTTGTGCCTGTGGATCTGTGGTGGAAAGGTACCACTGGCTTCAGGAGTTGGGGTAAGGAGGATTGGGGGCCAGCACCTGGAGGCCCCGACATGCACACTCCTGCATACTCCCTGAAGCTGAGCCTCATCCCTTGTCTTGTTCCTACCTCCTCCCATTTTCTTCTCAAGTTGCAGATGTCATGGGGGCAAGGGTAAGCGGGGCTGGCTGGCTTTGCACTTGCTTTGCCCCTTTCTCCTGAGCCGCATTAATCGGGTGCGTGAACCTGAGACGTGCTTTCAGTCTGAGCATTCCCAGGGTGGCCTGGGCTCCCTTGATCTGGGCATTGGCAGCGTCAGCAGACACAGAGAAGTTAGGTTAAGCATCTCTGCCCCAGGTCACATTGCTGAGAGTGCAACAAATGAGGACCTGTGACTGGCAGGGGCCCTTCGGTAATGCCATGCCCAGGCCAGCCTGGCCCACGGATTTAGCCAATGGGCTCTGTGAAAATGCAAGAGTCAGTTCTCCTACAGAAATGGATCTGAATCCCAGTCTTGCCTCCTATTAGCTGTATGACCTTGGGCAAACTGTTTATCATGGGTAAGCGTCGGTCCCCTCTTATGGACCACGTGCACTTTGAAGAATTAGTCTGACCATGTGTATGATGTCCTTAGTGGAAGAGCAGCCATCGCCTTCCTCTTCCCCCTCCGCCTAATCCTCCTCCCCTCCCCTACCTTGATCTAATCAGCTAAGATCACAGCCAGTACCATTGTTACCTTATTTTCCTGCTCTGGTCACTCCTGTGGACTAGCGCTTTGGCACCTAAGTAAACCCTCTAGCTGTTCCTCCCTCTGAACCTTCCCCAGAGGCTCCCAGGCCTCACCCAGTCTCTGTCCTGCTCCTCTCCCTGAAGGTCCCTCCAGTGCCTTCTCTCTGGAGAGTTTCTACACGAGCCACTTCAAAGCCAAGTTAGCAGATTCCTACATGGCCTTGGAAGCTTCATGAAAGGAACTCCACCTTAGATCTGAAACCTGGCAAGGCGGTGAAAAAGAAATGAAAATTTGCCTCAAATTCTCAGAAAATTCTCCATCTAGGTTCATGGAATGCTAGCGTCACAAGTGCCCTCCGAGACTATCTCAACCTTGAATGCTCCATTTGCATTCAAAGAAGTTGAGGCCCAGAGAATGGGTTAATAATTCTAACTCACATGGCTTCATTGTGCCAGAGTTGGAAACAGAACACAGGTTTCTTAATTTGCAATTTGGGAATATTTCTCTGTACCCATAATGCAAGAATCCAGGCCTCTCAGCACTCTCTATTGTGCAACAGACTTTATAATACAGAATGAAAGAGAAGAGTGTTGGGAAAAGCTGCTGGCCAGGCGCCTAGACTGATTCCAATGTGGAATGTTTGGGAGCAGTTTCTGATGCTCCGGGAACTTCCATTAACAACCACAGGGATTATGTCTCTGCGTTTTCCCTCTGAAAAATGTAATTCCATACCCTAGAAAGAGAAGAAGACCAGAGAGCTTCCTTAGAAGGATGAGATACTGCACTCTGCTCTCCCAGGGGACACGGGAAGGGAAGCCTCCGACGGAGAACAAGGTAATGCACTAGGGAGGAGAAGGGCAGTGGCCTGCGCCCTGGACACGGATGCAGAAGCCAGCATAGTTGCACAAGGCGGAGACTTACGATGGCCCTCTAGTTACATCAGCTGTGGTTCAGAGGCATCTAACAGAGTAAAGAGAAATCGAACCACAGACTGGCTCTGAACACAAAGGGTCCTGCTCTCTCCGAGCCGGAGGCTGGGGCTCAGTCCTCATTCTTCTCCCGTCTTTCTTACCTCCCATGGAGCTCTTCACCACTGTCCTGGCTTTGAATACTGACTATATGCTTATGACTCCATGCTCTGACCTCAGACTGAGTGTCCAACTATTTACCTGTCACCTCCACTGGGAAGCGAAATAAACACGTCCCAACTGAGCTCCTGTCCCCCTCATGCAAACATGCTCCACCTCCTGTCTTTTCCAGTCGATACCAGCTCTGTCCTCCCACTGCCTAGCCCAAACCTCACAGCCATCCTGGATGCTTCTTTTTCCCACTCCCACATCCAGTCTGTCAGGAGATACTGTTAGTTCTATTTTCAAAACAGACCGAGAATCTGACCATTTTCACCACTTCTATTGCTGCTGCTTTGGTGCATGCTACCATCCCCTTTCACCCTGGTTACCACATCCACCTTCTCCGTGGTGTTCTGGTTTCTACTCTGACAGCAAAGTCATCCTTTGGAAATGTAAGTCAGATTATGGGACACCTCTTCTCAAAGGCACCAGTGTCTCCTCTTCTCGCTCAGCAGGAAAGCCAAATTCTGGTCCCCTTCCCTGATCCCCTCCCCTCTCCTCCTTCTCCTGACCATTCTGCTTCTCTGGCCACAAAAGCTCGTCTCCCAGGTATCTGAAGGGGTAACCCCTCACTTCTGTCTTATTTAAAACAGCCCCTGCCTTCACCGCTCCCTAGCACTTCTGACCCCCGTTCCTCAACACTATTCCTTTTCTGAAGCTCTTGCCATCTTTTAACAGATAGTCCAATTTCCTTATTTTCTGTACTTATTGCATTGCTCATTGATTACTCCCCAGACCCCAGCTCATTAGGAGGGGGCTTTTGTTTTGTTCACTAAAGAGTGGCCTAGGGATTTTAGGTGCCTAAAATCGTACCTGACACAAAGGTGAGACGATAAATATGGTGGAATGAATGATGGTTCCTGGGATTTGTGGGAAATCCATTCCTGAGCGGCAGGGGCGGGGGGGGGGGGTGGGGGAGGGGGGCACCAAAGCCTAGTAAAGGCAAGGAGGAAAGGAAAGGTGTTTAAATGTGAGGAATATTCAGAGGGCAGTTAGGATGAATACGTCAGTTAGGTGAGGAAATGAGAGTTGATTTCTATAGGGTTAAAAGAGTCAAAGATGATGAATCGCAGGTGAAAAGCCCTCATGGATTCCTCTGAGGCTACAAGTATGGCTTCCTGCCAAATTGAACATATGTCCGGGAATGGATGTCTTGTGATGACAGTAAGACTAGAAAAGTCTGGGGGGTGAAATAAAGGGAGGCACCCAGGGAAAACATCCTGGAGTTGTGAACTTCCATGCACCAAGGAGTGTCCAGGCCTGTAAGCTGCCAGTGGCTTGAGGGCAGAACCATATGGGCGGAGAGACCCACCTCTGAGACTAAGCATTACTGCTCATATAATTTGTCATCTACAGTATTGTTTGCTACCTGAGTGCAGGGTTATGCCAGAACCGTGCTTGTGGAACAGCCCTATCTAGGCTTGAGTCACGGGCAGTGGTCAATAAGCTGTGCTTGCTTTGATCTGGCCATACCTGTCAACCATCTGCACGAGCCTAATCGTGTCTGGGAAATGAGGGCTCTGTCTGTGGGAGGTAAGTTATAATTAAATATAATTGGCTAGAGACTAGGCCCTCCCAGCTATTCCAGCAGGGTTTTGGGAAAAAATGTCATTTGCTTGGGTGCCACAGTTTCTCCCATTCAATAGTGCTTTACAGTTTTCATAGATTTTAAAATAGATGCTCTTATTTGAGCTTCAAAACATAGTGCCATAAATATCATCATATTCCTTGACGGATGAAGGGACTAAGTCTTCTACAGAAAGAAGAAGCAACACTCAACGATTTGCCAGCTTTGACTTCACGTCCAGCCCTCTCTTCCTTTCCCACACTATCTTCCTGCCTTGGGTGATGTTACATTTATTCCTTTTGTTCAGAAGCCATTAATTGTATGGGAAGGGAAGAACTTGATCCAGAAATATGCGTTGGGTCTCCGGACACTTCCCCTTGCTCTCTATCGCACCCATTGTCCCCATTTAATCCCTAGACCACTCTTCAGCAAAACTTTTCACAAACTCCTCAGTCTAGAGGAATGAGGAGCACTTCCATGTGGGGTAAAGGCGGTCTGGGAGGAGTCAGAGGTGCATCAGAACTACAAGGGTGGGCTGATAAATAATTTTTTTGTTTAGAAAAAAAAAAAAACAACCTATGGTTATTGTGAATATAAATTCTAGAACGTAAGGGCTGAACAAATCCTGGCTGGTGGAAGTAAACGGAGGGGGACCTGTGACATGCATAGGTTTATCTAAGGGCATCATGGATTAAAGAGATAGAGGAACTGTGGCCCAGGGCAAACTCTGGCCACATCGGGAGGCCGGGATTCCAGCTGTGTGGCATAGAAAGGCAGTTAATCTCTCCACTGTCATCTTTATCATCAGCAAATTAGGGATGATAATTCTTGCCTGTCAAATCCACAGGTTAGTTCAGAATTACAGGAGATAAATGCAAGGGTGAACTAGAAAACCATTTACAAATGGAAAGTACTGCATGATCATTTCATGCTTCTTTCTTGTCCTGCACTCCCTCTCTGCCCCCAACATAGACAATTATATACCCCCCAAATTTTTCTTTTGTGTTGTCTTTGTTTTTCTTTTAAAAACAACAACAGTTGGGGAGAAAATGGCAGGTTGAGTGTTGATGTGGGCCTTGCCAATAGTGAGAACCCCAGAGGACCCCCTGAGACAGCAGTGGGTCCCCTCTGCACGCAGGGAGGCAGCTCGCTGTCACCTTCCTGCATTTTCCTGCTACCAGGCTCCAAGTCCCTCACATAGATTTTCATATGAATCTGCACTGCTGTCTGAAAAAATGACATCCTTGGAGGGCAGGGCCCCCTCCCTGCCCTGCTCTCCCTTCCCTGTTCCTCTCCCGAGTACTCCCTCAGTTCAGAGCACTGCATGGTGCAAGCTCCAAGCACAAAGGCTCTGGCTGTTACATATCCATGTACAACTCACGGCCCTGAATAGCGCCTGAGATAAGACTTAAGGCTCTTCCAGCCGGCGAAACTGTCAGTGTGCTCAAGAGTGCTGAGGGAGAGGGTGGGAGGGGAGTGGGGCGCAGAGAATGAGTGGGAAGACTGATTTTTAAAAGATGACCTTCCATTTACTGGAAGAAGTCAAGGGAGAGTGTACACACGCACGCACACACACACACAGACACACACATACACACACACCATGAGACAGACAACTCAGAGAGATCTGGGAGACAGAGGGGAAATTGAATCTGGAGTTAAAGGGGAGCAGGGAGGGTGCAAGGGGCTGACGGGGGCGGTGTACAGAAAGCACGGCCGCCCCCTTCCGAAGTCCATCAGCTGGGAAGGGGCAGACGGGATTTTACGCCAGGGAATCAGGCAGGTAAAATAACATGTCAGCTCAACCGATAGGGGGCAAATTATGGCATGGAGAGGGGAGGGTGAGACACAATGGGGAGATGGTGGCGATTGCTAGGGTAGTTTCAAACATCTTAGATCAAACTGTACAGCGTCTGCTCCGTGCTGTGATTCAATGGTTCAGTGTGTCAAAGGTTTGTGCAAACATTACCAAGTCTCTTAATTAAGGAAAAATAATGACAAAAAAATTAAACAACACATGTTAAACACTAACTGCAGAGAGCTTGCCTATAGATAAAGAGAGGAGGTTTAAACATGCCAGGTAACAAAAAGACGTGTGCAGGAACTGGTAGGAACTGTATAGGAGGAGGCAACTCTTGGGACAAGGTGGCAGGAGGCCTCGGAGCGCAGAGGCTGGCATTCTGTCTGAGGCCAGGCAGCCAGGGCAGAACGTGAGGGGGATGGGAGTGGGAGAGAACCAGGTGAGTGAAGAATCAGTTCCCTGCGTGGGTCCATGCGGGAAGCAGATGCCACTGTCCCCAGCAAGAAGGAGGAAAGGCCCCTGCAAGAGCTCTCAGTGGGTCACCCAGCCACCTGGCTCTTTGGCTACTCCAGAGAAGAGGGGTGTGCAAGCAGGTGTCCAAGCACAACTGGTTCTCTTTTCCTCTCCCAAAGGTGCTTGGAGAGCTGCTGACATTAAATGGGGTGGAGCCCTTTCAGTGTGAGTGTAATGGGCTGGGCCTTGGGTTGACAAAGCAGGCAAAGACAGAGCCTTAACTCCATGTCTCCCTTTCTAGGATGCTGTGGGTGAAAAGGCAGGAGGGGGAGAGGCGGTGGTCTGGAGGTGAGATGGGGGTGAAAAGAGGTTTGGACCCTGGCCCCGGCAGCTGCTCAGACCCAGAAGTTGTAAATACTCCTTGATTTTCTCACTCCATGATCCCCATAGCTGCATCCTCCTATACAGTGTGAGTCATGCCAGGCGGATTGTAAATGGAGAGAGAAAAAGATGCAGCAATCAAAACTTAAAAGGATCAGGGAGGCCTAATTCGTAACGAAGTTAAAAAAAAATTTAAAAGTTCCAAAAGAAAGCAACAAGAAAAGATCCTTTAAACCAATTTAAACGAACAAATTTAAAAAACTAAATGAAAATTAGGAGGTGGGGAGGAGAAAATAAAATGAAGAAAAAAATAAACCGGGGAAAGACAATGAGTGTTAGAGCAGGCACGGACAGTTAGGTACAGACGCCAAGTACTTACGTTTACCTCGGTGATTGCTATATCAACAATGCTACCCACAACAATCAAGGCGTCAAATGTATTCCATGCATCACAGAAATAGTGCTGCATGGGGCAGAGAAGCCGAGGAAAAGAGAGAGAGAAGAGAAAAAAAAAACCAACAACAAAGGAGAAAAACAAAACAAAAAAAGGAAAAATGAAAAAAAAAAGCATGAAAGAAAGGAGAGAAGAGAAAAAAATGAGAAAAGAAAGAGGTTACGTGGGTATAGTAAACACTCTCTTACCACTCTACAGTTCTGGCGGCTCAGACCTGGGCAACCTGGTTCTCGCAGGGTGGAGAGGCCTGACAAAAGCTGGGTTAGTTCAGAGCTTACACTGGGCCGTGGCCACCCTGGGAGGGGGACCGGGCGGCCTCCCACCGCCTGCTCCCTCCACTCGGCTCCCAGCTCCTGGGCCCAGCACAGAGGGCCGAGCTGGGACAAGTGGAAAAAAAGGAGGAGAAGCTCTCACTTTTTTTCCCTCACAGGACGACGGCGGGTTCAATAAAAAGCATGACTGGAGGCGAGTAAAAACAGGAAATTAAACAAAATAAATAAAAGGAGGTAAAGAGAGAGAGAGAATGAAAGAGAGAGGGAAACAGGAGGCAGAAGAGGAAGGAAGGAGGAGGTTTCCTGGGAGGGCAGAGTCATACTCACATTAGTTTCACTGAGAATGACGTCAATTATGCTGCCAATTACGATGAGGAAGTCAAAAACATTCCAGGGATCACTAAAGTAACCCTACATAAGGGAGGGGCAGGCAGGACGGGGATTAAAAAGGAATATTAGACAGACAAGAACAGAGCAACATCACCATCAGAATCACCGTCCGGACCTCAGTGTTGCTGCTGGAGTTCCAAACACCCTCGCCGTGGCCAGGAGCCCAGGAGCCCAGGGGAGAAGGGGGCGGCCAATCCTCCTGCCCTGCCTCCTGTGGCCACAGTGGCCACATGGTTCCCCTTCCTCCGGATCCATCCCGCCTCGCCACCCTCCTGCCCAGAGGCCCTTTCTACTTCCCAGCAGGGCAGGAGTGGGCATGGGGGCAGGCAGTGAAGGGTTGTGGCTGGACTCTCTTTTCAGTCCACATTTAGCATCTCCTATAGCCCCACTGCTCTTCCTTCAGAAGGGCTTCTCTGCAAGGAGGGAGGGAACACAGGTGGATGATCCCTTAGAGGAGAATGGGCTGTGGCCCTGTGGTTGATCTAAGAACTAAGAAGTAGCAATCGGTATGGCCCAAAAGGGTGGCCAGGTCGTCTGGGCCCAGAGGTGGCTCATGTAAAGCTCAGCAATAACAAGGGGGCCACATCATTAGAATGATACCTATAAAAATATGGGCTCTATGCAGACGGAACCAGAGTCACCCTTGTTCCAGCACTGGACATGCTCCAGTATTCCCAGGGGCAGCTGTGTCCTGGCAAAGGCTTCACTAACAGAAGGGAGACAGAGTCCAGGTCAGTCTTGGAGCTAGGTAATGCAGGACGTGGCCCTGTACAGTGCTCTCAGGGCGTCTCCCAAGCACCTGCCCCAGGCTCCTTTCCCAACATCGTCATTCTGGAATAGGGACCCACCGAAATGCAGATGCCACCGAAGTGAATGACGTTGCCAAAGCCTTTCCTGAGAACCAGACTGACAGGTGTAGTCTGGGCATAGGGTGTGTGGATGGGGACACAGGCTTCTTGGGGAGGGCAGCCATGGAGGAGAGGTTCTAGCACAGATCGGGGAGACAGTGTCCTGCTTTCACTACTTTACCCTGTGAGCATGGGATTTTCGGGTTTTCCACCATATTTAGAAAAGGGAAAAAAATGAAAGTTTTTGAAAGACTTTTTTTGAGGTACTTGGATAACTGGTCAACCAAGGGATAGGCTGTCCCCAGTTCCCTAGAGGATTCCAGGAGTCCTGGGTGAGTGGACTCTGTACAAAGTGGCCTCTCTGAGAGGCGTAGGAGTCTAGAGAGAAATGCTGTGACCACACGGGACATCCACTCACAGTTTAGGAAACCCCAGGACAGCCATATTCCCCTGGGTGGTGTGGAAAAGACCTCGTACCAAAGACACTAGTCTTAATGAAAAAGGACATTTTCTCCTTTCGTCCTTTAAGGAATGTTGACAAAGGGATAAAACAGGGCTGGAACACCTTTGCTCAGCAGGACCAGAATTTTCCTACTCTCTGAGCCACTAGATGGGGCTTCCAGGAGATGGAATTCTAGAGAGTGGTGAGTGCATATGAAAGCGTTAGGGTTCCTCTGAGAGTTTCCCAGCTCTCTCTCCCCAGCTCTCTCTCCCTTTTTATTTTTTACTCACAAGAGCCAAGAGTCTGTGTTCTTCCATTTCCTCCTGGCTCTATCCAGCTCCCTGAACTTCCCCACTTCCCAGCCATGCCCTCTTTCCAGAGAGATCGCAAGACATGCTGTCCTAGGGCTGTTATTCTTAGTGTGGGAGGTCGGGTCACAGGGAAAGGGGCCTCTCGGTTCCCAGGCATTTCTGCCAAAAGAAAACAGAAGCACCACCGCGGAGACTTCGGACAGCCAGACTGGGGAAGCAGAGGTTGGCCAGGGCATGGGGTCAGGTGAAGGTCGGCTTGGGATCGTGGCTTTCTCATTTGCTTCCCAGAATATTTTTCTGAATATACTAGAGGCTTTGAGGTGGAGAGAGACCTCTCTCTCCCATTCAAGTCACATGCTATGAGCAGGAAACAACCAATTCCCTCCCAGGTTCTCAGATATCATTCTCAGGGCAAATGGAGAAAGCTAATTTTGAAGGAAGGGAGGCAAAGAGCGAAGACCCCAATGAACTATAAATATGCGTCTGATATAAAATTAGATTTCGGAAAACACTGGGGGAATATCTCTAGATAGGAATGCCATCGTTGTGGGTAGAGCTATTTCAGAAGGGAAGGCGAGGGAGGTCGAGAAAGAGAAAGGAGAGAAACAGGAACCAGAGCAGAGTCCAGGATGTTCAGCACCTGGCCTAGAAGACGTGGTAACAAAACATGATTTGGGTGTGGGGGCAGGAGGAGAGGTAGGAAGGTAGAAGGCTCGGGGCATACGAAAGGAGGATGAGTTACAGTCTTTCCTCCACCAGCGACCTGAAACAAAATGGGTAAGTTGGCCTTGGTCTGCAACACCTCTGAGGGGAGGAAAGGGAAAGGAAGAGAGGCAGAGAGCAGGCTCAGGCTAGGTTAACACACAGGTTAATCTGCTGGAGAGCACCGGGGGAGGGGCCGAGACCTAAAGGGACCCTGTCAACCTCCTCGCTGTACATCGCTTGTCACCCTTTCTCTTGGGTTTCTGTGTGTATGTGCAGATGGAAGGAAACACAACACAGTCAGCTCCTCCTTGACCATGGCCCTCTCCCATCCCTTCAGTGCTGGCTGCCATTGGGTTGGCTGGGCTCTGTGGAGATTAATGCCTCATGCCTCACACTTGCCCTTAGCAGTCTGTGTTCCTGGAGGCTTTCGACTGACTTCTCTGGGCTGTGGCAAGCTCCCTGGCAGACCCCGTGCAGAGGCCTCCACCGGCTGCAGGACCAACCAGTGCCCTTGTTGCCAAGGGCTCCTGTGGACCCGGCCCTGAGGAGATTTGCACGCATCTGGAATACAAGAGTGAGGGAGTGTGTTTGGGGAGGTCGGTGACAGAGTCCCTTTAAGAGGCAGCTTTTCACCCTGACCCATTCACTCGCCTTCCCACCCCTCTGTCCCACAGCCCAACAGTCCTGCAAGGTGGACCACGAAGACGGTTTAGATCCAGCTTCCAGGTTGGCCTCCTCCTCCAACTCTTTCAATAGCCTCTTCCTCTCACCCATTCCACACCACTCCCAGAAATAAGGCCGATAGCTCCCATTAGGTCAACAGGTTGTCCAAGGGACGAGGGAGAAACCTGGTCAAGCCCTTAATTGGGCGGGGCCTGGGAGAACCGTTTTACCTATGCTCTTTGGGGCATAAGACCTTAGTGTTCTCTTATTCTCTCTTTCTCTCTCAATCTCTCTCTCTCTCTCTCTTTCTCTCTCTCTCTCTCACTTTCTCTCACACACTCACACATACACATACGGACACACGTTTTTGCCCACCTCGTTTGCTGGAAACCATGGGTAACGTGGGTTTCAGGAGTGTAATGGAGGAAGGAAGATGGGAAAAGGAAATCATTGGTTTTCTCTTACAAAGTTAATTTGACCTGGAGCCAGGTTATACCTGTCACTCCTCCTTTCCTTGGTGACAGGTCCCAAATGGCAGAAGTCAGGGTTAGGGAAAGAGCTTTGCTGGCTCTCCCCGAAGTGGTGAACCAAACCTCTCCATGTCCAACTCCTCAGAGGCATGCAGGCCTGATCATCCGGAAGGGATGGCACTTTCAGGGCTAGAAGGCTTCTCCTCTTAATCCCTGAACTCTCCAAAGTTAGTGGATTTCCCCTTTCCAGAAGATGGGCCCCTCCCCCGGCCATCCTCAGGAAAGTCTCGACAGCTCTTCCACTGTGCCGGCCAGCAGCCACCCCTGCGATCTGCAACTGCTTATACCCTAGAACCAGTACGTTCTCCTGAGTGCTGCTGACCCTCCACTCACTGGCTGACGTGGATGGGCTGACAAAATGTAGACCAAATTGATATTAGCTTCAGCAGATCATGATTAGGAAGAAAAATTTTTGCAAAAGTATCATATGATTTTGCATGCACAAGAATTTTGGATTTTCCTTTCTTTTGAATTATCTGTGTCTTGATTCACCTCCGTCACTGGAGCTACTACAAGTTGAAGGAGGCGGCATAGTAGTTGAGAGCATGATCTCTGGGGATAAGGTGTCTGGGTTCAAATCCTCCCTCTGGCACTTAGTACCTGGGTAACCTGTAGCAAATAATGTAACCTCTCCGGGCCTCAGTTTTCTCACCTATAAAATGAGATAACCATAGGATTATGGCAAGGATTAAACGAGATAATACCTGTAATGCACTTAGACCTGTGGCTGGTTGAAGTAAGCTCTAAATAAGTATTAGCTTCTGTCATGATTAATTGGAGGTGATCTGTTAAATAGTATTCACAGGTTCAATTTTGGGGGTAGGACTGAGCAGAAGGAAAGGCAAAGCACAGGTGTGTGGAAGGAGGAGGGAAGAGGCTGAAGCTTCTGGAATCCTGAGCTCACCTTTTGTCTGTCTCTAAGGCCTTTTCTGCCCCTCTTGAGTCAGTACTGAGTAGTGTGACTGTCTTGAGGCTCTTGAATGAAATCTGGCTGGTACTATTTCGAGATTAGTGACAGCATGCAAGTTGTCCTGGCTGAATTTTACTAGGCTCAAGCTTATGTAGACAGTCAATAGTCAGGTTCTTAGAAACCCCTATTCCTGCTGAGGGAGACCCAGTTCCCTCTTTTCTGCCTAGGGGCTAGGAAGAGAGGGGTGAGCTGCCGAGTGGGCCTGTTTTCCAGTTCTGATCCTGGAGAGCAGGACTGCTGTGGGAGAGGTGGTAAGCACATGCCTGTGCCCTTGAATTCTGAATCCTAAGTTTTTCCCTGCCCAGAGCAAAGTTTGCTACTATAATCTTCTTAGAGGCAATACGAACTTTAAAACAGCTTGGTGATAAGAAGGGATCCACGAGAAATTCTGCACACTTGGGACTGTGTATTCTCAGGAATTCTGAGGCAAAACTTATTTCATTGCCATTACTTGTTTTTTCTCTTCTCTATTCCTTCCTACCTATCATCAGTATCTACCCTCTGACAGGTCTAGCAGAGGAAAGGTGAAGCAAAGGAGCACAGAGGAGATGATCAGGCCCCAGGCAGGGAATCAGACTCCAGACTTTCAGTCTGTCTGGGGGTCTCTCCCCTGAGACTGTTCCCTTCTATGGACACACGGGGCCTCAGAGAGTGTTGGAGTGGGAGACCTGAGTCGAGATTAGAAGCGGAGCTGCTGGAATTGAGACAGAGGATGGGAACGAACATGGAAAGGTGAGGGAAGGAAGAATGTCTGAGAGGAAGGAAAATCCAGCTGCCAAGAGATGTAGATGGCAGGGAAGCAAAGGAATTACAGAAATCCCATGAGAAGAAAAAGGTGAGGAGGGTATTGATGGGAAAGGTCACTCAAGGTAGGAAGTGGAAGAAAAGAAGAAAGAGCACACAGATGGTGGAAAGTGGGGCGAAGCAGAGAGGAAAGGAGAGAGAGGGAGAGAAAGGGGCGGGGGGAGAGAGAGAGAGAGAGAGAGAGAGAGAGAGAGAGAGAGAGAGAGGGAGGGAGGGAGCGCACGAGACACGGGAGGGAGAGGAGGCAGGGCAGCAGGGTGGAAAGTCCCCAGAGTAGGCCCAAGGCCTCTTAAATGACTCTGCAACTCAGGAAAGCAGTAGGAATCCACCAGAAGCTGGAGGGAGGGATTAAGGCCACCTGGGGGAGGAAAGGCCTAAAATGGGAAGAGAGGGCAAAAGGTGGCTTGTACTTCACCCAGAGCAGGGGGTTCCTGAAAGAAAGCAGAGCCCCTGCCTGAGTGAGCAAGCATTTGCAGCAGGTGGCTAAGCAGAAGCAGTTGGTGGTGGGTGTGGGGGACAGTGTCCAGTTCCTGGACACAATGATCTTTCCTGGGTCCTAGGTTGTGGAACTGAATGATGAGGAGAGTTGAATGAAGCATGGAGAGGAGCTGAATGCAGCTGGCAGCGAGGCAGCAGTGGCGATGTCTCAGTGTGTGTCTGTGAACAGTCAATCCCTTGGAATATCATGGAACACAATGGTAACTGACACCAAGCAGAGATAATATAAATTGTATTACATTAGGATGCCATTTAGGCATAACAGTAATCATGGAAATTAGTGGTGTCTAATGGAGAAGGCATAACTGGAGCACACAGCTGCTCTTGGGCTCTGGCTGCCTGGGAGGCGGCGAGGATTTCTGTCTTCTCTGTCAGCTCCCACCCTGTGCTGTGTTCACTCGGTGGCGCCTGGAGGCTCACACTGCACAGGTAGCCTGGGCCAGTGAGGACTAAGGGCAGAAGCAGGCCAGGGGCTGGGGTTAGGGACTAGGTCCTTGCCCTGGTGAGAGGAGGCCCCAGGTGGTGGTGGTGACGGGGACTGTTCTCAAAATTAACTGTTAGAGGAATGTACACTTTAAATGGGACACCTTTTGCTCCTATTCTTCTCTGGAATTAAGCTTTTTCTCTCCCCAGGAAAGTTTCAAAGGCCATCATCATTCATTTATTTGTCTTACCAACACATAATGGGTGCTTACTAGGTGCCTGGAACTGTGCAAGGTATTGGCATACACATGTGGGTTGGATCAGACATTTGTAGTCTTCCCCACTGACAGCAGATGAAAACTGGGGGTTATTGACTAAGCTTCTTTGGGGGACTTCAGGAGGTTCTTTCTAGCAGATGCTTCGTGCTAATGCTGGAGATGAGCTGATTCCTGTGAAGGGCTCCTCCATGACAGGGTGTCGAAAGAGTGCATCCCTGGGGTGGGGGGGAGGGGGGCTGGCGGGGGGCGGGGCTGAGGCTGGCAGAGGCACTGCAGTGTGTGCAGGCAACTTTAAGTTCCCACGAACATCATGAGCACTCTGAAGGGGCAGGGAAGGCAGAGGTCAGGCAGCGCTGGGAGACAAGGAGGAGCAGTGGATGAGCTTGGACCCGTGGCAGCCCTCTATGGCTTGCCCGTCTCGAATTCTCTCCTGCCCAGTTCAGCTGACCTAGGCTCTGGGAGAACATTCCAAATCCAGATCTGCCTGGTCCTGTCCTATAGTCTCTCAGCCCTTTCTGACCTAACAGGATGACCCCTTCTTAGTGAAGGGGCAGGTATGGCACAGCTACGATCATGACAGCCAGCTGCCTGTATCCACTTTAGTAAACAAAATGTGAACGAAATGAGAGACGGCCCTCGCTTCCAGAGTTGTGTAGGCACATTACCAGAACCTCTGCTTCCTTCCTGTCGCATGGGAACAAATACAATGCACGCCCTCAGAGGCTCTGTGAGGATTACTTGAGTTCGTGCATGAAGTGTGCAGAGCCTGCTGGTGGCTGTGACTTCTGCTATTACTATTACTGTGGTTGGAGCGCTGGCAGTGCCTCGGGGCTGGTGGGTGGGGTAATCCACAGCCCTGCAGGTTTGGGGATCCCTCTTTCCCTCCCAGACTCAGTGTGGTCCGGTCTCTTTCCCAGTGACGGGAATGGAGATGGAACCAGTGCACTTTCCCATCAGGCTTCTTTGTACAGTGTGAATAATTTTCCACATTAAATAATTAAATGTAATAGGTAATACTACCCTTCCCACACAAGGCTTTATGCAAGTTATATAATTATTTTTCATCATTCATAGTGACTTTTAAGCTCTCAAGCGCCAGCCAAGAAAGAAACCTGTCACAATGTTGCAACAATATGCAAATCCCTGGGTACAAAAGCAGGCGGGGAGGCCCCCTGACAAAGCCTATTTGTGCCTGTCTGCGTGTACTGCTCCAACAACCCTGTGGGCATTCCACAAATAAATAATAATCAGGGTAATGCCCACTCACCAATCAGGCTGCTGAGAAACAGGCAGGAGCTCCACCCCCCGCAGAGCGCTCCTCTTGACTCAGGGCTGAAGCCGGCTGAGTCGCTGTGTCATCCCTTTGCCACCTCCTTTCCTTCTGCTTCGCTTTCCTCCTCATTCAAATGTGACACATATATGCTGAGTTTCTGGGTCGAGGGGGTTCCACTGATGGTGGGAGACACTGGTTTCTTAAGATTTGGGATAAATAGATGTCAAGGAAAATGAAATAAGAGGCTGAATGAAGTCTTACCTTATTAGCCTAAAGCCGTGGTTCTCAGTGTGGGGAGTGCACTGCCCTCTAGCGGGCATTTGGGAACCTGCAGGGCACTACTACGATTCAGGGGGCAGAAGCGGCATTTGGGATTGAGTGGGTGGGGCCAGCCGGGGATGCGGTCTGTGGAGGCCAGCTTTGGTTTGCTCTCATTTAGGTGACATTTACTGAGTGTCTAATGCTACCGGGTGCTACTGTGAAAGCATCTGGAGGGATATAAAGATGGGTAAGAGTTACTCCCGCTCAAACACTATCTAGAGCTTTCCTTGATTCTTCCTCACCCTCACATCCACCTCACCATCAGATAAAGTCACGACTCTGCCCACCTCTCTCCATCTCTACTGCTGTCACCTGCATTTCCAGGGACAGGCTTTAACTGCTCCCCCCTTGCCCCACACCAGCCCATTCTTCACTAAGCAGTCAGCATGCTGGTTCACAACCATGATGAGGTTATATAATGTCCCATTGAAGATCCCTGCTCCCTGTGGTTTCGGAGGGCAGTCAGAGCAAATCCACACTTCTTATAGGTCCCGAAGGGTCTGCATGCTCTGGCCCTGCACACCTCGCCTCCTCACTCGCTGCTCTCAGTTCCCAGAAAAAGCTGTGCTCACTCCTGCCTCAGGGCCTTTGCTCTTCCCTCTGTCTGAAATGCTCTCCTTCTGGATCCTGTTCAGCCTCCAGGGCTCAGTTTAACTGGCACCTTTCTGACCCCCTTATCTCAGAAAGGGGCCTCTTCCCCCACTGCTCTCCTTGTGGTAGCCTATTTTCTTCCAGCATAGCCCTTGCTCTATTCTGTATTCTCTTTGTTTACTGGTGTTTCCTGCATTACACCATGAGCCCTGTAAAGATGGTACCATGTCTCAGCATCATTACTGAGGTGCTCAATCACTATAGGAAAAAAAAAAAAAGAGGGAAAAATAGTGCTAATAAGTGGAAGTTACAAAGGGGCACATTCTATTCAGTATAAAGGAGCATTCACAACAGAGCTGCCTCTAGATATAGTCTCTCATGGCCAAAAGCAGGACTATGTAGAGATTTCTGCATTGATGGAATATCAATGATCTTAATGGTGTTTTCTGATATTAATGTTCTGACTCTCTTTCTCTTGTTCTCCAGGTCTGTAATTCTCATTCATTCATGCAGGCATGCATTAAACTTTCACTGAAAGCCTCTCATGGGACAAAATAATGGATATGAGGTGGTTTCTGCCTTCGAGGAATTCAGCGATCTAGTATTTGTCTCCATAACTTGCAAATCTTCCATTGCAAGTGCAGTGCATGTGTGTGTGCGTGTCTGTGTGCATACACATGAATAGGAGGGCGTATTAGGCTACTGATTCACTCTCTTGAGCTCGCCTATCAGGTGACTGCCCCATCTCCTGAAAGTACCTATCACTTCAGATTTGGAAAGAAAATTCTGAAGGCGCAGACCAATCCAGGGGTATCCAGGGGCCAAAGACAGAATGGACGAATGAGAGGTAGGAGGAGGCAAGGGGCCTCAGAGGAGGTGGAGAGACATGAGAATAGAGTGACTATTGTTAATTTTCCATAGCGTTGTTACTTGAGAATGGCTTGCTTTCATCTTGTTTCTGATTTGCTTATAAGGAAGAAAATAAACCCTTGCTGAGGACCCATCGAGCACATAGCAACGTCTCAGCTTGTTCACATTTGTTGTTTCAATGGGGGTATAGGTAAAAGAGCTTGGCTTTTGAATCACCTAAACCTGCATTAAAATCTCCCAAAACAACAACAACAAAAAAACCCTGGCTCTTTTGGACATATTACTTAGCTTTTCTCTGACCTTTGGTTTCCTAAAGACTATTTTACTTGCCTTATGGATTGATGGAGATAATGAATGGAAAATGTCCAGCGTAATGTCTGATTCTGCATAGACACAAAATACGTTACTTCCCTCGCTTCCGACTGTTACTTAATTTAAAGTGTAGGAATTGATACAAAATGGGTTAATGTGTCTATTCATTGCTTCTTTTTAAGTAGGAATAGGGGTACCAGGCTATAAGCAGTTTTTCTAGGGATGATGAGATGGTCAAGTGGGAACACTGCAAGATCCAAGAATGGACTAAAGTCGGGAAACTCTGTTCTTAAAGTGGCTAAATGGTGACCTAGGCTCACTGGCCCGCTCATGGTTGCTGTTGTGTCCTTGGTAATAAGCACATTGCCTGATATGTTGGAAGCTCTGTACAATAGTTGTTAGGCTGTTGGTTAACTTTAGCCTGTAGCAAAACACTAGCCAAACAGCATACAGGAAAAGAGTCCTTGAAATAAATGATATGAAGAAGATAATGCCTAGAGACAGAGAGAGAGGAAATAGTGAAAAACTGAGCTCAAATCTAGAAAAGCCCAATAATGGGTGGCATTAGTCACAGGAAAGGGTGAGCGATAGTTTTAGATGTTAGTATCATGGTTTATGCAGTGTTTTAACATAATTCAACTTCGAAGATCTATAAAGATGAGCCTTGAAATTATATTATGGTGTTAGGCAAAAATCTGTATGAAGGGATAGAATAAATTAGCTCAAAATGAGAGATGACAGAACACCAGAATTACAAAAGTACCAATTTTAAAATGGAAATTAACAAAAAGGGCAGGAGAGTGAAGTTCCTTTTGTGCTGAGTCGGAGAGCGGAATGCAAACTCTCCAGGCTGAGGCTGAGGGATCCTTGCCCATCTCACATTCTATCTGGACGGCACTTTCCCCAGAAGCCTTAGTGACTTTTCAGACATTGCTATGGTCTGAATATTTGTGTCCCCCCAAATACACATTTTGGAATCCTTACTCCCAATGGGATGGAGTTAGGAGGTGGGGTCTTTGGGATTACGTCATGAAGGTAAGTTTTCAAGAATGAGATTAGTGCTCTTATAAAAGAGATTTCACAGAGCTCTCTCAGCCCATCTGCCATGTGAGGACCCAGCGAGAGGACACAAGCTATGAACCTGGAAGAGGGTCCACACCAGAGAGTGCAACCATGAGGGTGCCTTGATCTTGAACTTCCTGCTTCCAGAACACTGAGAAATAAAATTTTGTTGTTTATAAGCTACTTAGTCTGTGGTACTTGTTATAGTCCTGAAGGGACTAAGACAGACATGATCCCATTTGGTCTCACTACAGACTGCTAAGCCAGTCTTCCTACTTTGCAGAGAAACTGAGGCATGGAAAGAAAGTGCCTGTAGGCATTCTATGCCCTACCTGCCTGCCTCCAACTCATTCGAGGTGCTGTTAAGGTGTAAGCGAGGCTTCCTGGTTCTCGATCTACCAGAACGTTCTCTCTCTGTGGAATCCGGTGGCAGTAGGTGATTAAGCAAAGAAATGAAGTAAAAACTGCTTTATAAAAAAATAAAATCTGGCAAAAATTATTGCATCATGAAGAAATGTATGGTTAACTTAAAGTTATTAGAAAGGGGGATTATTGATGAATGGTATAGCTAGAGCCAGAGATAAAGTGGGAGAGAAAGTAGACTTTTAGTAGGAAAAGTCATTATCTGGTAAAAACAAAAACCAAGTTTCTAAAGAATTCTCAACTTTTAAGAAGAGGCAATGGCCCCGGTTTACATCCTTTCCTGCTGGTCATGTCACTTTCTCTTTCCTTCCCCTGGTCCTTTATTGGGCTCTAAAGAAGATTTCTCTCAGTAGCTCACGGAAGAGTATGTGGAAATCGGAATCTCTCCTGCCCTCTGGAAGGGAGCCCAGGCCAGATGGACTCGTGCTCGCAGGGTCTTCCGGGCCCCTCGGTGGCTGTGCGTGCAGAGAAATTCTGCCCCCACTATTCTCCTCATTCCATTTGCACAGGCTGCCCCAGGGGCCCTGTGGGGTCACTCGGGGCCTTGATGGCTATTGCCAGACCTCTGTCCTATGCTGATTAGTTGCTTCTCTAATACAGGTCTGTGTATCCCTGTCTCCCATGCCTCTGTTTCTATCAGAGCTGGCGATATTTAGGAACCCATCCTTCGGCATGTTTCCCACTAGCCTTCTTTGGCGGACCAAGGGCATAGCTATTGTGAAAGTTAATGAAAATCATGGTCCAAATATGACATCCTGGCCTGAGTAGGAAAGTCGATTGGCTCACAGTTGGTCAAAATGGTTGATCTTCCCTGGGTCAGACAAGTAAATCTGCCACTTGACTTGGAGCTTGAATCATCTGCTGAGATGCTCTCTCAGCTTCTCCACCTGCCTGGTGAATGTCCAAACCCTGGTTTCTATCCCAGAAACAGCTTGCTCATGGAGGACAAAAAAATGTCTAAAACAGTGGGTCCATGCCTGAACGATTCGGACCCTCAGCCTCAGAAGCTCCCTTTGCATCTGTACAGGGCCTGGGTGCTCCTGGAAAACCCCACGCTGGTTGGAGGACATGGACCATGACATCTTCAGGTCGTGTGAGGAAAGCTGTTTGCCAAAGGGAAACCAGATGCTTGATCTTTAAAGAGTTTCCAGATATGGATAAAGCTGACAGAGTAGACCAAGGACTGGGCTGCAGAGTTTCTTTGCAGAAAAAGTGCTCTCCCTGAGTGCTCCCTGTGCACCTGCCTCCCCACTCCAGCTTTCCTGCTGCCTGTCCATAGGTGAAGTTCGGGCCCCAATCTGGGCCTCATCTGTCCCTTTATCACAAGCCCAATGAAAAGAAGGTAGCTGGTGATGAATTTTTCCATCTTGCCCACATCTCCACATGCTCCTCATCTAGGCAGGGCAACAATCCTTTCCTAAGAACAACATAGTATGTAGAGAAAAGATTGCTCTGGGGCCACTGGAAACCATGGGGTCTCTTGTACTCAACAGGCACAGTGAGAAATAAGAGGAAGGCTGCCTTCATGCATGAGAAATCCAAGGCCAGCAACACTGTCTCTCAGGCTCAGAGACTCAAGATGCAGAGAGACTGGCCCTGGCTCAAGCACGCCACAGTACTGACCACTGAGAGGACCATTCAAGAGCCTCCTGCCTCTTCCTTCTCACAGTTCTGCTGCTGCTTATGTGGGTGAGGCCTGAGCAAGGCTGTGCCTAGTGCTGTGGGGAGTGGCCCGACAAAGAGAAAATGCTTGACCTCAATGGTCCTGAGCAGCTCTGATTCTGTAGCATCTCATTCACCAAGCTCCCTTCCTGTTGTGACTCATCCCTTGCTCCTAGCCAAGGGAAAGGTTGAGGGGACACAGATAGACTCCTTGGGACAACAGCCTGAGGAAAGGTGGAACTGGGTTCTTTGTCAGCATAAGCTATTGCTGCCAGCCTCACTCTCTGTCTCTCTGCTCTCTAAGAAGCAGCCAAGCCTTCACGTCCTCTTTTCTAAAAAATAATGGGGGCTTTGGAATCCCCCAAAGCTGAGAGAATACACTATTAGCTGAATGACTACCCTATTGTTAGCTGACACTATAAAAATGTTGGCCAAATCCCTCATGTTTGGGGGCAGGTAGCAGGAGTCACAGCCCTAGACAATTCAGATGACTTGCTGCGAGGCAGGCTAAGGCCTAACAATGGAGGCCAGTGGGCAGGACCAGAATGCCAGGTGGAGCCAGCTGGGGACACAACACGGCTAGATGTCTGGAGCCTACTTTGGAAGCAGTGTCAAAGCTATGAGGCAGCAAGTCTCTGTCTAGTGACTGGGGTGCGCAAAGACAAGGTTCTGCATCCTGGCGAAGGGTCGGGTAAGAAACAGGCAGGGCTTAGGGTACTCAGACTTTAGTTTTGCTAGGGCACAAAAATGCTAATCAGGAACCCTAGTCAGAAGTCCAAAGCGCTGGGAAAAAGGAGCTGACTGCCCCAGGGCTCACCAGGGGTTTTTGGCCACAGCAGCAAGATCAATTCCAGACCACACCTGCCAGTGTGCTCTCTGCCTTCCTTAGGACCCGTCCAGAAACTGGGTGGGACAGGATCCACAGGGAAAAAGCCTCAGCACTTGCAGCTGACACGGACAGGGGGAATCCAGGGGTGGCTGGGAGAACTAACAAAGTCAGGAGAAAATCCACACAGGGGACCCCAGGGTGAGAAGCCTTCTTACCCTGTCAAGGGGGCTTCCACTATAATGAGTCAATTTCTGGTAGAAAATTACCAGCTGGAGAAAGAGTAGGGAGGATGTGATGAACCATCTGGCTTTGTGAAGCCAGAGCAGCTGGACTGAAGAAGCTAAGACAGACAGATAGAGGATAGAAGAAATTGTAAATGTCAGTGGAAAGAAGCAGGGTCTAGAGAGATGTCCTGTCCTAGATAGCAGCTGCTGGCCACATGTGGCTACAAAATCTAAATTAAAATAAATAAAATTAAAAAAATCGATTCCTCGGCTGCACTAGCCACATTTCGAGTGCTTAATAGGCATGGGGCTGGTGGCTATTTTATAGACAGTGCATATGGAACATTCTCGTTATTGCAGAAAGTTCCATTAGATAGTGCTAGACTAGAGGCCTCACTTTATCCCTTAGGTCTGAAGTGTCTTTTGGACCTAATTTATTCTGCAACATGAAAGTGAGTCCCGATGCTTCTGTTGCTCTTATCGAAGAAATTCGGGGGCAGGAGGGCAGTGAGTCTTTTCACTTTGGGTCCATTCATGTCTCTGGACTGTTCTCAGACTGGGAGAAAGCTAGAAAGAGAGGCCAAGGGTTTGATGACAGAGTGCTGCCAGGGTCAAATCCCCTCCGGCATCTTCCCCTTGGGGAAGTACTAAGAGGTTGTGAGAACTAGGAGCTCCCTGAGCAGTCAGCAGCCAAGGGGAATGAGATAAGTCTCAGGAACAGTGGTCCCAGCCTTTCACTCCTCCATGATCCACGGGCAGGCCTACAGGGAGGAGGAGAGTGGTTAGCAGCCTTTCGTTTGGGGGAGACCCTTCTTTCCAGGGCAGACCAACTGCCGTTGAGGAAGAGAAGCTGGGCCCATCCTTGGCTGCTTCTCCTGCCTTGCCTTAGGGAAGTCATTGTCAACATGCAACTAAGTCACATGATCACTCTTTCCGGTACTAAAACCAGAGGTTCTTGCCTCAGCCTCCTTGTGATGTCAGAGCTGCCCAATGGGGCTGCAGCAGGGGCATGCCCAGGCTCATCCTATTGGCCGTAAAGGATATGTTGGGTGGCTCTCTTTTCTCTTGCCATTCTCACCTTAGGTAAAGTTCAACTTAGAGTTTTGATTGGGATTGTATTGTCTATGGATCAATTTAAAGATAAATGACATCTTGGTAATATTGAGTTTTCCAATTTATGAACATGATATATTTCTCCATTTACTAAATTTGCTTTAATTCCTCTCTATGAATTTTTTTAGTTTTCTCTGTAGATATCGGAGACATTTTTTTGTTAGATTTATTTCTAGGCATTAGATATTTTTCAGTGTTTATCATAAAGTGTATCTTAAAAATATTTTTCCGCCTTTTTTGACAATTTCAAGTCACGATAGGAAGATAATCCAGCAAATAGCTTATTTTCAGGCCATTCTAACCAAAAGTTTTTAATGCTGATCAACTTGGCCTTGAAACAGTCATGGACTCAGATGCTGTTTGCTTATCTCCTACTCTCGTGAAGGGATTCCCTCTGGCTTGTTATTAGGTGTTCAAATCAGTTCTACTGTCATCCGTCCCACTCTTCCAGACATCACTGCAGATCCCTGAGGTCTTGGTGAGGGGCTGAATTGCTCTAAACTGGTTTATATTCACCCATAGTTTATGTGTGTGTGTGTGTGTGTGTGTGTGTGTGTGTGTGTGTGTGTGTAACAGTGTGAATTTAAGGAGTAGGGCAGTTCAAATTGAGGCAAGAACTTACTTGAGAAAATTCATTTTCCATGGAGTGGTGAGAACAGATGGGAATGAAAAACTTGAGAGTATCAATCACCATAAAGACAATGAAAGAATGAAGCAAGAGTACAAGCTGACCACCCGACTGACCAACCAACCAATCACAGACACAAAAAGGACAGAAGAAAAGTGGAGCAGTGACAACATGAGACAACTTCTCCCTGGCTGTGTCTCATGTCAATCTTCAACATCCTTGCTGCCTAAGTGTCCTTTTACAGCTCATGCTTACTAGTGCAAACCCATTCATATCACACATAAACAACCACACCAGTGAGTTAAAAGATGCAGATAGAATTCCAGTTAACCAGGAGATATGAAAGCTGTTCTGTGTTTCAGGTCACTGTTAGAAGCCCTGGTTCTTGGGCCAGACTCAGCTAGGTATTTCTACCAGAGCTTCAAGTAGTTTCTGCTTTGGTTTTCTGCCTGAAATTTTTGGGGATGCTTTTCCTGAGTCCATTCCTTAATTAAGAACATAGCCTAATGAGAGCCCTGCTCTCACCAATACTCCTTCCAACTGGTCAACCTTCTTTGGTCAGCCAGTGAACTTTATCCCTCGATTGCCAGAGGTCCCTTTAGAGGCATTCATTTTCCTTTCTCTTTACACCACAGACTGATCCTGGCAGGTGGAATGCAAAAGGCCCCAGGATGGCTCTCTTCCTTCTTTGGAAAAAGTCTCTCATTTTACCTATCTTCTCACAAAACTAGGGATTGAAGAAACTAGGAGGCACTTTATGGTTTAGATCACTACAACTGGCTAGTGGCTTGTTCCTAGATCTGCAGGATTTAGGTAGAGTGTCTTTCAGGTAGAAGCCCCTGCAGGTATCAGTTTCATTTGCTTCTTAGGGCAGCTGTGTTCAAAGCATTTCCTGTGCTCATAAAACAAGATTCAGGAAGTCCACTGCAGGGCCCTGCAGACTGCATCAGACATCAGAAACACATCTGAGTCAATTGTGAAATGACTCAAAGCTTTGAAATATTTAAACCATATGTCTCATGAAACAAGATGAAAATGATGCTAATTTCCCTACTAGAGGCTGCCATCTGAGATTGAAGCTCAACTTGGCAATGATCCTGCATTCTTAGCCTCACCCAGTCGTATTATTGTGACCTTGAACCTGTCAGTATTCCTGGGCCATGCGGCATGGAACAGGACTATAGGTGGGCAGAGGCACTATGGGTATACAGACAGTGGCCAAGGATATTCAGTGGTTTTCTCTAGGCCAGGACAAATTTTATGCCTCTAAATGGGACTTAGCTTGGAAGGGAAAGTGAAAAAGAGTATATTTGCTGCCCCGGAGGAGGTGGGAAAACACCATTATTATCTCCGAATGACATTCATTAGGAGTCTTATTTTCTGAAAATTAGCCAGGAACCCTAGGCATTCTTTGAGTGAGAGGAAGAATCAGCATTGTAAGAATATTGTCTCTCTTATTTTTGAAGTCCCTTTGCAGTCAAAGGTTGTTTGCTTCTTTCTGAAAAGTGCCCAGCAGAATATTTGATGTAGAAAGATGCTAACCGCTTGGTGCAGTGGAAATTATATTGACCATAAAGTCAGAGGTGTTAGATTCTAGTCTCGGTTCTGCCACTTAGTGGTGGTGTAATTAATATTACACTTAATTGCTCTGCACTTCACTTCCCTCTTCCCTAAAATGGGGGTGCTAAAAACTATCTTAAAGGAGTGTTTTGAAAAGGATTACATGCAATGAGGTACGTGTGGCATATGGTAGATTATCAAGAAATGTTAGTTGAATATCAATTCAAAGAAGGTGATGGATAACTTGTCAATGAAGTGGAGCCAAGGAGTCCTAGCCCTGCCCCAATTAGTCCTGGGACAAGTAAAAGTCTGAATAAAAATGGAATATATGACTAAAGACGTTTCCTTTTTGCCTTCTGTTGATCTGTGTTGCATCTGGGAAAAGTAATGAAAGAAAGGAAGAGAAGGTTCAGAAAGCTAAAGAAGTTTTCTTGTCTGTAATTCTCTTAGAACCAGCTATCCTCATCCCTCTCCCAAAGGTGTCGTGGTAGCCAGGGGGAACCACTGAGTTGCTGTACATCCTCCCTCAGAAGCAGCGGCTCATGTTGTGAATCCCAGGTCAGTGGATGCCAGTGATTTTGACCTGTCCTCAGGGGTAGAAGATGGCAGGTGCTGCTCAAACCAGCCTGCTCCTCTATTATCCAGGACAATGGTGGTGGGCCTGGTTAGGGAGGGCACAGATAATTCAAGGTGACAGATAATCCAGCTTGCCTTACCCTACTTTGTTCATTCAAAGGTTCTAATCTTCTCTTCAAACCTTCCTTTGAGGAGCTGCTTACAAGCAGCAAAGCACAGATATTTGTACAGGCCATTCCTGTACTGGAAGGTACAAGGGAGCAATGATGTAGCCTCTGAGGTGGGAGCAGGAGGCCCCCATGGGCTAGAACACTGAGTCCTGAGCAAGTACAGCCCTGCCTGAGCTTTCTACAATGAAGCTGGTCTGTGTGGCTGATGAAAAGGGAGGAGAGGAGAACAGAGAGGCCTGAGTAGATCTGGGAGGTTGGGCCTGGAGAGGTTTGGTTTGTCAGACTGTGGGCATAGTTTCTTCTAGATTATGCACTGGGGGGTGGGGACAGGGAAGGGGATGGGAAAAGAAGGACCGTCATCTGCTTCCCCTGGAAGGAGAGGCTCAGCTCAGGAAGGAATTTGCTTTCTGTACATCCCAGCCATGGTCCAGATCATGAGCTGAGATTCTACTTCAAAGAGCTGGCCTGATCCAATCTTGGCTGATTTAGGAGTTTGGGCATTATCATCAGAGAAGACATGGT
>NW_011888918.1:2176306-2178069 GCF_000151845.1 Pteropus vampyrus
CGTATTTCTTCCTATTCTCTTCATCTCTACAATCATTAACCTACAGTAGATGAGAGTCTAATCATCTCTCATCTACATTTTCTAACTGGCCTCCCTCTTTCCTGTCTTACTTCTAATCCTAAGTCCATACAGCAGCAAGAATGATGAGTCTAAACCCAAGACATTGACATCAAAACCCGTAAGGGGTCCAGCTGGCCTAACTGGGGTAGAGCTGAGTGTCTTGTGCCATGCTCTTTTTCATAAGCAGACCTGAAGTCACTCACAGACAGAAATATATCTCTCTATGACTCTTCCCATGGAGGAATCTAGCTGGGGAACTGACCTCAGTGACCACATGCTATAGCCTACCATAACAGCTTCATTCCTCACCAGTGGAATTGCCAGCTCTTGTTCATAGGCTAACGGAACGTGTCATGATACTGGCATTACTATAGCAATCCTGCCTAAGCCTCTTTCCTGCCACCACCTCAGGCACAGGCCTCTGGTTTTTATTTAAGAAACCATTTAATAGTGGTTTTCTAATGCTGTCCTCTTCTGCCCCCCAAATCTTCACTCCCTCATTGTTCTAGTTTCTTTCCTCTTTATCGATGGTGCTAACCCACATGGGTACTTTCCAACTTGACAACTTCTAGAGAGGGCACAAAGTTTTTTTTTCCCCAAGAGTCTATCATGGAGTCTCCTTAAGTGGATGCTTAACAAGTATTTGCTGGCTGAATGAACACATTTGCCAGATCTGGGATTTGCAGGGATTTGCAGGGATTTGCATTTCTTTTGCTCAGGCTCCTCCAGAAGGCTGGGAGCCCTATTCTCATTGAGTAGTGGACAGATGATCTTAGCATCCACAAGACCGCCCTCCTGACCACAGCCTCCCTTCTGGGTGGGCCGCGGGCTGCCGACTGCTGTTGTTCCTCATGAGGTCCCGCTTCCCCCTCACCACCTCATTCTTCTCCTTCCTAGGAAGCTACCTGGTTCTTGTCCAGCTCACAGTTCTTGTACTCCTGCTCTCCCTGCTCCTGGAAGGTGACGATGACGAAACCCACGAAGATGTTCATCATGAAGAAGGCAATGATGATGATGTAGATGATGAAGAAGATGGAGATCTCCACGCGGTAGTTGTAGATGGGGCCCTTGTCCTCCGTGTGGGAGTCGATGGAGCGGTACAGCAGCCTGGAGGAGGAGACAGCCCCACAGACGAACTGGAGAAGCAGTGTCGCCTCTGTGGAATGATGGCACTGCTGCTCCCAGGGGTCCCTGGGCTCAGCGGTGCTAGAAATAGCTCTAGGCTGGGAGTCAGAAGATCTGGGTTCAAGTCCCAGCTCTGTCACTTTCTGGCCACGTGACCCTGGGCAAATCACTTAACCTCTTTGAGCCTCAGATTCTTCATCTGTAAATGGAGACAATAATCCCTAACTTTCCTACCTGGCAGGGTAGCTGATATAATGTATATGAAGGTGTTTTGAAACTGTCAAGTACTCTTTTAATGTAACATGAATTATGGACATTGATTTCAAATACTGGCAATATTGGTAAATATTGCAACAGCTTTGCAAACGGGCATAGACTCAAAGGATGTTACAGTGAACATAAAATAAATCTCTCAGAGATAAATATCCTTTAAGATTAAAAACACTAGGTAACAAACGACCCAGGCTTATTCAGACCATCAGCAATGGTTCGGTGTTACACTTAGGTGGTTTCCACGTGTGCGCCATCCATATGGGCCCGGGCCTGTGCCCATTATGCCCGTTCCTCCTCAGGGACAG
>NW_011888918.1:2178119-2180168 GCF_000151845.1 Pteropus vampyrus
GTGACCCTGGGCAAATCACTTAACCTCTTTGAGCCTCAGATTCTTCATCTGTAAATGGAGACAATAATCCCTAACTTTCCTACCTGGCAGGGTAGCTGATATAATGTATATGAAGGTGTTTTGAAACTGTCAAGTACTCTTTTAATGTAACATGAATTATGGACATTGATTTCAAATACTGGCAATATTGGTAAATATTGCAACAGCTTTGCAAACGGGCATAGACTCAAAGGATGTTACAGTGAACATAAAATAAATCTCTCAGAGATAAATATCCTTTAAGATTAAAAACACTAGGTAACAAACGACCCAGGCTTATTCAGACCATCAGCAATGGTTCGGTGTTACACTTAGGTGGTTTCCACGTGTGCGCCATCCATATGGGCCCGGGCCTGTGCCCATTATGCCCGTTCCTCCTCAGGGACAGAGGCTGCCTCCTCGCCTCCCTTTGCTACTCCACACAGTACTTGGTTATCCTCCAGGTTTTATCTGTATTTTACCATGTGATAGTGGTGACTCTCATCTAAGATCCATGTGCTATGACTGACTTAGGAATATTTAGAATTTCTGACTTTTAGATGATAATTTCACTGGAATACAGAAGGGAGGATCAGGTGTCTGTACAAAGATATGGAGCACCTGAAGGATGAGCTGCCTGGTCGAGGCACTGCAGTGAAAAGGCCGACCAGGCCAGTGGTCTAGGCATGAACGCACTATCTGTGCAGAGAAATCTGGACCCAGGTTTCTATCCCTTTCTTACCTTCCACTGAAAACATAGACAAGGCTTTCTCTTAAGGAGACTGGGGCAGAGTCTAGTAAAACAGAGGCATCTCCACCATCTCCGCTCACACTGAGTGTGCCCTGGGAGCAGCAATCTTGAACCCTATGGTGATCTAAGGGCCTATGCTGGAGAGACTCTCCTGGTCCCTACTCCTAGATACCATGACCCCTATCACTGTGTCTCACTCTGAGGTTGGGAAGGGGCTCTGAAAGAAGCTCATTTTGTTTGGGTTGGAGTTTCTGAAATGTTGACATCTTTTAGAAAAAGAAGAGTCTATTTTTCGGCAGTGACGATGGCCTACAGATGGTTCTAGAAAAATGCCCTCACTGCCTGGGGAAGACACAGGGAAGTACGACCTCTGGGAAGGAGTGTGGGAAAGGCAATAAAACTTGAGGGATGAGTGTAAGGACAATGTCTTGGCCTCTCACATCGGGGTGGACAGGCCTTGATTTGCATACTCACTCTGGCCACCCCTCAAAGGTGGAGACAGTGAAGAGGGCCATCATGGCTGCCAGAACATTGTCAAAGTCGAACTTGCTGTTCTCCCAGCTGCGAGGCTGGATGATGGGGTGGTCAACCTCTCCGTCCTTGTACGTGATGTAGTTACCCCTGTGAGAGGAGGGGAAGAGTTAATTGTGGGGGCCTCCCATCTCCCTTCACACCTGACCCACCAACAACTCCTGGCATGCTGGGTGGGATGTGACTAGTTTGGCTTAAACCCCACAGTTCTAGCCATTGTGAGGAGCTTCAGTAGGTAGCACCTGCTGTATGTTATGTCCATGGGACCAGATTATCCATGGGTAAAAGTCCAGGGGCTGCTGCTGTCTGAGAAAGAATGGGCTGTCCCTCCTCTCACACCGAGTTACCAACTGCCCCAAATTAACCAGCCTTGGCCTGGCTGCCCGCCAGCCCGCACTCACTTGCATTCTGCCTCTGTCTGCTTGGAACTGTCTGAACAGGTGTAGAGCTTTCCCTGGAAGGCAGAAGAACGAAGTGATTGGATATGTTCATTAACCAATGAATCGATCAAAAAGGATCGTCCCTAATGTCCAGCACTGTGCTAGGGAACTTGGGATAAAAAATGTGAGGAGAGCAGAATCCAGGTGGGGAAGATCTGACTCACATATATTAAAGCAGTCAGTGCCATGACTACCACTGGAATTCAGAAAAAGGGAGCTCTAATCCACGAATGCTGGACTCTTTAGGAAGGTCTCATGAGGATGGTAGAAGTGGAACTGGTCTTGGAGGGCTGAACGAGGTGGGATGTT
>NW_011888918.1:2181958-2204271 GCF_000151845.1 Pteropus vampyrus
ACAACAGCCTCCACATCCCGAGGATGCCAGGGCTGCAGCAGAACTTCTGGGAGCCTCAGGCTGCTGTCGTTCCCTAGTGGAAAGGAGGCTCTAGGGTGCGGGTCCCCCACAGGCTCCTCGGCAGGATGCTGGGATGCGTTATCCATCCACCCAGGTGGGCTTGCTCACCAAGCCAGGTTGGTGAGCAATTCTGAAGTGTATTCTAACCCTCAAGCACTAACCTTCTGATTGAGATAGTCCTCTAACTTTCAGAGAGCCTTATACCCACCTGGGACCTAGAAAATGTATGACATGTCAGCAAGTGCTGATTTCATTCTTCAGATGGTCAGGATGATGAGCTCAAGAGGGAGCTGGTAGAAAGATCTGATTTCTTTGGTTCACAGCTCTTTTATTCCAAAGGATTCAGAGAGCATTCCTATCTATCTGGGTATCTCAAAGAGGGAATTTGTTTGCATTGAATCACAATGGTAAGGATTTAAAGGTCAGATGGGGAAAGCCCAGACTAAAGGGGGGAATTTTTGGTTCAAGGTTAAGTAAGGATTTAGTGTTAGTGCTAGGATTAGAACCTAGACCTGTAGGCTCGTAGGCAGATAGTTGTGGGTCATATAATTGATGATCACAGAAAGAATCCCACTTGTAACAACCCCACCCCCATCTCCATACTTTCTAAGCTGACCATGAAAACACCCTTGGGAGAGGAGACCCCAGGGTCCTTTTCTCTGCCATTGGTGTGACCTCGGGCAAGTCTCACAACATCCTGAACCTCAGTTTTTCTATCTATAAAATAGTGATAACAGCAGTTGTCCTGCCTACCTCACGGGTTTCTGTGGGAACCATAGAAGACCGTGCATGTGAAAGTGCAAGTGCAGGATTAGCATTAACAGCCGAGGGAACTTGAGAGAAACTTGTAATCACTCTTAAACTTGAGCAAGTTTGCAACCTCCGTTGTATGGTGGAATCACCTGGAGAGTTTTTAAAAATCCTAGAATCCAGGCTGTCCCTCAGACTAATTAAATAAAAATCTCAGGGGTAAATGTCTGTTTAAAAGCTACTCAGGTGATTTCACTGTGTAGCCAAGAATGAGAATAATTCCCCCCTCCTCCCTCTCTGTGTCTCTGTCTCTGTCTCTCAGTCTCTCTGTCTCTCCCTCTCCCTTTGCTCATCCATCAGATGCTTTGACTGGAGAGAGAGGTGAGAGAAAGGGAGGGAGGAGGGACCAGAGATCAGGGCAGGTCATGGCAATGGCAGGTCCTTTGAATTGGGCACATGGTACAGGGGTAGGAGATATTCTTCTCATTATAACTGGGGCTGGCCCTGCTGGTCACAGCGAGATCCAGACGTTTCAACGTATTCTTGCTGGATCAACATATACCAGTTGTCACAACATTGAGGACACGGGCAAAAGAAATCATAACCGCCATGCTGTACAATCTAGAGGCCCCACCCCATTCACATCATGGGTCCATGGGTGGGGTGCGGGAAGGTCTCCCAGAGTCTTTATGTCCTCTTTGACACCCATTCCTACTTGTGTGCCCCATCATGACTGAGAGAGCCCTACTCACTGGATGCCAAAGGAGATGAGGGACACGCTGACCACCAGCAGGTCCAAGATGTTGAAGTAGTTCCGGCAAAAGGAGCCCTTGTGCAAGAAAGCCCCATAAGCAGTCATCTGCAGGGAGGCATAGGAAACACGAGCATGAGTGGCCCCTGCCCAAGAGCCAGAGACCCCCTCACACCACCCTTTCTTCCCATAGCACCCCTTGGGCAGGGCCCTGCTGAAGAGCAGTGAGGCAACAGAGGGATGGGGGGTAGGCAGGACTGAAGAAGGAGATAAGGTGCCAAGAAAAGTGTTCTGAAACTGTTTATGCAACCACCAGAGAATCCCCAGCTCAGGATGTATCAGTGGCTCCAGGCAACTCCAGACTTTTCAATCCTAAATTTGAAGCCCTTTCAAATCAGGCTGCCATCCCTCTCTCCTGTTCCACTTCCTCATCACAGGTCCATGGCTGCAGCTCTGAGAGGCCCTTTGCTGATGCTGCCCTGACCAGGTCTCCCAACCTCCTTTCCAAATTCTATCTGCCTCAGGGCCAGCTTAGGACACAAGGCATCTGGGGGGAAGCTGAGCATGCCCAGTAGAGTCACAACCATTCTGGTTTCCCAGGACTTTCCCAGTTCATTTCTGAAAGTCTGGGATTCCGGGCAACCCCTCACTCTCAGGCAAACTGGGACAGGTGGTCCTTTAATGCCCAGTGAGAAATTCTACCAATGACTCTGGCAGTTAGCATCCCTCCACTTCCTAGACACAAATAGTGCTTATGATCTGTGCCAAATATTCTACACTCAGTTCTACTGACTTGCTTCTAGACTGCACGTTCTTTAAGGCCAGAGCTATGTTCACAGGGGCTACGTGGTACCTTGTTAAAGAACACAGGCTCTGGAGCCAGGCTGTCTGAGTGTGAATCCCAACCCTATTGTATTTTATTTCTGCGGCCTGGGCAAGTTACTTAACTTCTCTGTGTTTTAGTTTTGTCATCTGAGAAATGAGGAGAGTGATAATATCTACCCTACGGGGTTGTAAGCATGTAAAACGTGAGGAACACTATCCTGCTGATAGTGCCATCTAAGTGTTGGGGCCAGATAGCTTGAAGTTGAATTCTGGATTCTTCCTGCATGAGGGAAGATAAGTTTCCTCATCTATAAAGTGAGCGCACTATTCTCTGCCTTTCTGAGGTGCGTACAGAAAACCACTTGAGATCCCTTGGATGATGAGTATTGTTACACGACTTAGCTATTATCACCTCCCTCAGAGCTCGGTATGAAGCCACCGTAGGTGCTCAACAAATTGCCTTTCCAATTTTGTTGACTTGAATTAAGGGCAATGGATTTCCAGTTAAGGGCCGTGAAAGGCATGGGCTACAAAGCATCAGCCAAAGGGAAAAATCTGAAGCTGATGGCTGAGAGACTGAGAGTGGCTCCCTGGTCACCTGGGGTCCAGTTTATCTCTTTGGAATCAGAGCATGCCCAGGGCAGCATGTCTGCAGAGCAATTCAAAAGCAAACACAGGGGAAATGGGCAAAAATAGCTCTTGCAACCTAATTCTTTCCATTTATCTCCTGCCGCAGGGGGTCACAAGGGACTCAGGCACCTGTGTCCTGCAACAGTTTCGAGAAGTGGGTAGATTATATAAAAGGTTGCAGGGGAATATCATTGGAGATCTCTCCTGAAGCCCTGCCATCTGGAGGGGCTGGCGGCCCTGTCTCTCAGTGAAGATTTGGGACCCTAGGAGTGGCTTTGGGTGGCTCTCATGGTTCATGTTAACCAGAGTGCCTCTGTGCCTACCCAAGGCAGAGTACCTTCACTAGCCATCCTAAATTTCATCTTAGAGAAGGTACTGGGTTTGCTCCCACCCTGTTCCAGGCTTGGGTATTACAAGCATGCTCCTGAGCTGCAACAGAGACATCTACATTTGAGGAAAAGCATTCCTCGATTAGGTGGACAAATGGGTCTCGGAGTGCCAACTTCTGTCCTTTCATTTGGGATCCTGTTTTGTCAAGGGAAGAGGTGTGTGTGTGTGTGTGTGTGTGTGTGTGTGTGCGCGTGTGTGTGTGTGTGTGTGTGTGTGTGTTGGAAACTTGCCCAGGCAGGGCCAGAGAAAGAGTGGCTATAAGAGAAAGGGCAAATGGATGCTGAAAAAATGGAGCATTTATTTGAAAATCACGTGTGGCATTCAGAGCTTCAAAAAAGGTCAGGTTCAGGTACCCAGTGCAAAGTCTTTCCTTTACCCTGTTTTGCTGACTGATGCCTACCTAGGTCCTGCTTCCTAAAATTTCTAAGCCCAGGAAAAGCCTATGGCTGGGATTATTTTCAGCCTAAGGAGAGAAAAGGAGTGGGACATAGGATTATGGACTCTGAATTAAAAGGGCAAGAATGCTCCTCTGTCCAGTCACATGGACAAGCAGCAATTCTAGTTGTTAAATGGGTCTGATCTTTTGTAATTTCTGCTCATTGGTCCTGGTTCCACCTTTTCCCTCCTCTGTGTGATAGGCTTTTGCATCATTCAAGAAGACTGTCATTGTCAGTGCCTTTGCAGGATGCTAGGCCACCGGGCCAGGCAGAGGGACCCAATGGGAAGGAGGTACAGGAAAGTGTACTGGGGTTGGGGTTTATATTTAGAAGCACACTGAGAATAAGAGAGTAGAAAAGGGTGAGGGTGGATGGGGAGGGAAGGATCTTGCCATGACAATGCTCGTAAAGAGACCATTCACTTCTGCTTGTATGGCAACCTTGAAGGGAAAACAGCACCATTGAAATCCACAAGGGAAGCTCCGTAGAGGGGTGCTGAGAATTGGGCCTTAGAACTTTTCTTGTCTCAGGAAAGAATTTTGAGTGTTTGTATGCCTCCCTGAGTCTGAAGTCCAGGAAAAATCAGGTCATCCTGGAAAGGGGGTTTTACAGCAGTGTGTCCTAATGCAGCCAGGCAACTCTCGGGGCCCTCTCCCCACCCCCAGGAGTCAGAGCCCAGCCACACTGCTTTCCTTGGGTAGAGAGAAAATCTGAGAAACACTCTTGTTAGCTGGAACCAGAGACAGAAGCTACGGGTCTGGACAAGAAAAAAAAAAAAAAGCCACATCAAACTGCCCCATTCGGATTGTATATGGAAGTGACAGCATCATCATGTACGTTAGAAGGTTGGGTCATGACTAGGGCGTTCCATCAGGAAAAGAAGGGGCTGGGGCCAGCCATGGCGCATGGTCAGGTGTGGACATTGGCTTGTATCCACTACCTGAAGGGGTGACAAGGGAGCCTGGGCTCCTCGGGAGTGGCATCTCAGGCGAATATCCCAGGAAGAAGATGCTAAGCTGAAGCAGGTGCTCCAGAGCTTTTGACCTTTCTGTTTGGGATGAGGGTAAAAGCCAAGCCCTCATCCTGAGAGGAGAACAAATGCTGAAATGTACTTTTCCTAGGCTTCAGGACTCACACCCTACATCTCAGAGGAACTAGCTTGGCAGCGTATTGGTTTAGAGGCCCAGAAGTATACAGGAAAAACTTGGAAATCACAATAAAATAAATATAAGTAATACATAAATTATATATTAATATAAATAACAAGATAAAACAGAAAAAAATCTCTCTCATCCTAATGCTGTTCAGAGGTAGGTTCTATGGCTTCAGGATAACCGTGCTGCAGTATCCATATATGGGGCTGCCAGCACTGGAGCTGCCAGAGGCGGTGGGGCCAGGCCTGCACGCTCACAGCCTGGGTCTTGGGGCCTGGGGCTCCAGATTCTTTCAGCACTTGGTTCTCACTCCCCTGTACTTGGCTCTCCAGTGTAATTCTCCCTCCTCCATGCTCAGGGCAAGGGGCATAGTAACAAAGCTTTTCAGCAGGTAACCGAGGGTTCAGAAGTAATCTAGAGTTGTCTGTCAAATCCCTCAGTTGAGAGACTGGCCCCGAATTTCACGTCGGCCCCTGATTACTGCCGCAGAGGCCCAACTCTAGCTTAGCCCCAACGTCCGCCACAACTATGGAGGAAGGTATTGATGACTGGCTTCAATGGGCATAGCCAAAGTGACTCACACCCCCGAGCTTTTCCACTTTTGGATTTTGTGTGGTATCTCCTCTGGGCAGGAAGAGGGAAGGAGAGTTCTAAGCAGGGTTCAGTCACCGATTCGATTGCCTGGAGATGGTGTGTGGGGTGTGTGGGGTGTGTGGGCCAGACCGGGGACAGGACAGCATCAGTGTTGACCTTGGCAGCCGAATGTCTCTTCCAGGCAGGTTGGGGGGTTGGGGTAGGTTTCTTCTGGGCCTGAGCAAAGTGCTAGCACAAAGTGAAGGGCACTAATTTTTTTGATTTCAGGCTTGAGAGTGCAAAAGAGAGAGTGAAAGAAACAAGAGAGAAAAGAGACAAGGCAGACAGGGCAGAGACAGAGAGAATGCATTGCTCAGATTGCATTACCTTAAGGATAATTTCTAATGTAAAGATACTAGTGAAGACATAGTCTGCATTGCCTAGGATCTGAAAAATAAGCACAATTGGATTAGTGGCTCTGAGAGGGAACCGGACACCAACGGGAGCGTGTGTGTTAGCGGCAGACAGCAGCAGAGAGCTAGTGCCTCAGGAAGAGGGCAGGAGGGGAGGGGAGAGGGTCGGGGCTTTACCTTCAGAGCAATTTCAATGGTGAAAATGGTAGTAAAAACAATATCAAAATAAAACAGAATCTGCAAAACAAAGAGAAACAGGGTGGGGATGGGGAGGGGAAGGGAGAAAGCAGGATGGGAGGAGAGGTCAGTGGATGTTCACCAGAAAAGGAATCACACTTCAAAACCATGACACACACCACTTGAGCCTTTCCACGTGGAGACAGGTGGAAA
The DNA here is from genome assembly GCF_000151845.1 of Pteropus vampyrus. Classification (NCBI taxonomy): domain Eukaryota; kingdom Metazoa; phylum Chordata; class Mammalia; order Chiroptera; family Pteropodidae; genus Pteropus; species Pteropus vampyrus. Next base: position 2,188,332 of record NW_011888918.1, read on the forward strand.
TGAGTTAGGAGACAAGTGGCATACACGCAGCTCTGGATCCTGAAGCAGGCTGGCTTCAGGTGGCTTAATGGCTCTGGATGAAGTCCCTAGATATGTGAGGGGGAGCTTCCAGGGTAGGCCTCGGCTGGTCCTGGGTCTGGGTAGCATCTGGTTTGATGCTTTTCTCATTAATCCAATACTTACAAACTCAAATCAGACCACTGGGATAGATACTTGTCAAAAGAACAGAGAGTGGGTTTTTTTGTTTGTTTGGTTGTTTTTTTCCAGGAAGATGCAAAGTTCTTAACTGGCATTGGTGTGATTCAGCCAGCTTCCTATGTTGGTGGAAATCTTCACTGGTGTTGGGTCCTTTGCAGCACAAGAGAGCCTCTAGATGAGGCCTACCCAGGCTGGGGACAGGTCACATGGTTTCATGTTTTATTATATCTCAGGTAACAGATCAGAGATAAGGCCAATACTTTTCTTAGTAAGAAAGCTCTGGACCAAGCAGGACCAGCAAGTGGTCTGCAGGGCTATGGCTTTAGACTGGAGGGCTCCTCTCTTCATGCTCAACTGGTTGGGATTTGAAAAAGTTTTGAGACTTTGAGATAGAGCAGTTTTTATTTTAGACTTTAATGTAGTTCACCAGAGCCTTGAGTGGGCCTCCAAATTTAGTTTCGACTTCTAAAGAAGCTCTCTTTTATATAAGGTCAGCCTTATCATTGGCACCTATTTGCCAGTGCTCTCCCTCTCCCCAATGATTAGGACTGCTCAGAGTATACCGGGAGCAAGGCAGAAATTCAGTGATTACTCTTTTACTAAGTTTACAGGGAACCAGAGCTTCCTGGGGAATATCCACAGGGCAATGAAAGTCCTGACTTTTGCCAATCGGGCCAGCCTCAGGCATTTGGGTACAAGTTCTCTTACTTGCTTGTGGTCCTTAGATAGTTTCTAGCAAAGCCCTAATCTTCTAAAAAAAAACGTTGATTGTGTATTGACACTGAAGTTTGGACTTGGGCTCCCGATTAAACCGTAAGGTCAGCAACAGAAGCTGTAGGCCTGGTCACATTCTCGGGGGTAGGGGGACGGAGAACAGAGGGGAGTGCGTACATGGTTCCTGAAGGACGTGTGCTGGACAGGGTCCTCAGCGGCCAGGGAAATGCTGCTGAGCAGAATGAAGAAGAGGATCAGGTTGGTGAAGATCGTGTCATTGACAATGCGGTGGCACTGGAGGCGGAACCTGCGTGGGAAGCCGGAGAGGAGAGAGGTGTGTCAGAAGGCAAGGGGAGCAGCTCCCTGGGTCCCAGGAGCACCGGCTCTTCCCCTCAGCGTATAGAAGACGCTCATCGGTTTGCGGGTTGGGCTCTTCAGTACTACCACTGCTAGGTAATGACAATCATGACCCCCACTCCCATCATGAGGCATGTCTGCACAGCAGGTTGTAGTTCAAAGCACTCTCACCAACAGTAAACTTTTGTCATTTTAGAGGGTTACATCTGAGACCTTTGGGAATCTATACTTTCAAATACTGCTGTGACATTAACAACTGGGTTGTGTTGGGGGACTTCTTTTCCCCATCATTAAAGTAAACCCATTTTATGAGATCTACTTCATATTTTTATGTGTAGGGTACAACAGAGCCACCCGGAGATGTGGGTGCTGAGAGGCTGGCTGAACCTACACTCTACTAAGGTGATTTACTCCTGTGGAATAGCTTCGAGGTGTGCAATTCAACATCACACCTCAGCACAATTACAAATAATTACACATGTGGACATCTGGGCACTCACTGATAGTAGCACAAATGCTATATCCTTAAATGCCAAGGCTGTCTTATATACCATTCTATTTCATCCTGACGGTTTAGGAGGGGGATATAGGTACTATCATCTTCATTTCATAAAAAGAAACAATGAAACCCAGGAAGGAGAAGCCTGCCCAGAAACACAACCTGTAATGTGAGGGAGTGAAGTTTTGAACCCAGTCCTTCAGACCTCTGCTCCTGGCATTGTGGTTTACTAAATTCTCTGAAAGACCTTACCACTGCACAAGCACCAAGTTCTGGAAAGAACGGGCTCTTTGAGATAATCAATTCTGGTTTCATGGGAGTTAGGAGAAGTCTGCAGTGATCATCCCGAATAAACAAGGAAACAAACAAATCCTCTGATCTGGGGTCTGTGTGATGGGTAGCCAGGAAGGACAGAGTTGCCTGAGGATAGATGCCAGTAGCACCTCTGCTATCAGGAAATTGCATTTCAAGCCAGTCTTGAAGTGGGGCAGAGAAGCCTGGAACTCTAAGCTGAGCCTATACTCTCAAAGAACAACTGAAAAAAAGCTTTCCCAATAATACTTTAGGCCTACAGAAATCTCGCCAATTAATATCAAGTATTGAGGTAACAATCGGAGATCATTAAACATGCCAGAATATAAGCCACTAAGATGGGAAATCAGGAAAACAACAAATAAGTGATTTCAACCCCTTGAAGCCTGTGTATATTAAAAATAACAGATACAAAATATAGAGCAACTATATTTGAAATAGTTAATGAAATAAAGGACTTGATCACAAAGACAATGAGTTAGCAAGATAGTGTTAGATATAGACAGATGGATCTGGAAAATCAAGCAACAAATGGAACTGCTTGAAATAAGAAAACATAACAGTTGACATAAAAACTGGTTTAAACAGTAACATAAAGTTGAAGATGGAATTAAGAAATTGGAAGATACATCTGAAGAAATTAACCCAGAATACCAAAAGAGAGATAAGGAGATGAAAGATATGTAGATACATTAAGAGATAGAGAGTACAAAATGAGAAGGTATAACATATGTCTAATTAGAGTGCCAGAAGGAAAGAATAAAGAGAATGAAGGAGACACAATATTTAAAGAGATTATGGCTGCAATGTTTTAAAAAATAGCAATTCTTATTCTAATTTCATGTCATTCGAGAACTGAAGAAAAATATAAATCCATAGACGTAGGAAGCATATTTCAAGCAAGATAAATGGAAAGAAATCCATGTCTAGACACATGGTAATAATTCTGCACAACGTCAAAGGCAACAGAAGATGGTAAAAGCAGCTAGAGATAAGGGTCAGATTACTTACAAAGAAATGAGAGTAGAAATTACAGCTGACTTTACAGTGGAATAATACATTTAACATCCTGAGGAACAAAACCTGGCATTCTAAAATTGTGTACATGGCAAAAGTATTTTTCAAGAACAAGAAATGAAAAGAATTACAGACAAACAGAGGCCAAATTTACCATAAAGGAACTACAGGAACTTCCAAAGAATGTGCTTTAGGACACCTGAAACCAATATAATATTGTACGTCAATTGTAATTGAAAAATTTGAAAATGTATAATAAAAAAGAAAAAAGAAAAAATGTACTTCAGGAAGAAAGAAAATGACTGCAGAGGACAAACTGGTAAGTTATATGTAAATCCAAGTATATACTGTTTATATAATAATTCTAATTCTGATAATAATGTCTAACTTGGGTTAAATATAAAGGTCAAGATCAAACACTAATCAACAATAACATGTAAGGCAGGAGCAATTGAGAGGAGTTAAAATTGTCTAAGCTCCTTTGATTTTACTGGATGAGGTTTAGGATATTGTTTAGCTTTAGACTTTGTTAAATTAAGTAGGCTTACTGACTACCAAGGGTAAACATTAAAAGAATGGAAACAGAGTTTACACATTTCAAAAAATGGAGAGAAAAAAAACACAGGCCTACTGATTCAGAATCTACAACTCTTTTTCCTAAAAAGAGATAAGGGGCAGATTACCTATAAAAAAATGATAGTAGGAATGACAGCTGACTTTACAGTGGAATAATACATTTAACATGCTGAGGGACAAAACCTGTCCCTCTCTTTACACAAACTGTGGGGAGCTGGGGCAGTCCCAGGCTCTATCCAGAGGTTAAAGGATGCTGGCACCTGCTGGGCTTGGATCATTGAGGGAGCAGAGTCCCACCTTTCCCACCATTCTCACACACCTGTTGTTGGGGCTGAAGATGAAAAATGCACTGGCTTCTGGCATGGGCACTGCTTTTTCCTTAAGGTGCAGCTCAGATAGTGGTCGTGGGCGGGGGCCCACAGGCATCTCGGGCTCCTCATCATCCTCTTCTCCTGTAAGAAAAAAAGCACCATTCTAAACAACATCACTATTCCCATTTATTTTTACCACTGTGCTGCCTACTTTCGATACCTTCCTACTACAGTAATCAAAACATCGTTTGTATCTCTGAAAACATAGGGTACTAACCAAGACAGACACTCAGCTCTCTCACTGTGGGCACTGCTGGAGTTCATCTATGTTTGAGAAAGACTTTCTTGGCAGCACATGATAGGGTGACTAACTCATGCTGGTTTTCTCAGGACTGTCCTGGTTTTTAAACTGAAATTTCCAAATCCCAGGAAACCCCCCAGTTCTATGTAATTTGGAATGGTTGGTCATCCTAGTTGTAAGGTGCTAGAAAAGATGACCAGGTGAGACTAGGGCATTGACAGATGTAATAGTCCATGTAGGCTGCAGGTCGGGGATAGGGTATGGCTTAGTTGACTTGTGGGATCCCTTACAAACAACCACATCCTTGAAGGTTCCAGGAGTTTAAAATCAACACTCTCCCCATTCCTAAAAATATAAAACAATCATGTGCTATAGGAACAATAGGGCAATAATGTTGACCACAACAGGCTCTTCATTCAAAGGTCTAGACATTGATGTCAATTAAAGAAGCTCCTTTGTTCTCTCAGCCAGTGGCCACGTTTAATGTGGACCAAAGGCAAATGACTTCTTCCTTTGCTTGCAAGCTCACTGCCCATGGAAGGAGATCAGCACATGCCCTGTTCTGATCAAATGCATTTAAAACGTTTAGAAGGGGAATGGGAGTTAAGAGCATGGACTCTCCGGCCAAAGCCTTGATCCAAATGTTGGCTCTGTTTCTTTCTGGCTATGGGCAGTTTATTTAGTCTCTTTGTGCCTCAGTTTCTCCATCTGTAAGATAAGATAATAGTTCACGCATATAATAGTTCTGAATGGCACACAGCAAGTACTATGTAAATGTTAGCTGTTGTTATTACTGTCTGTACCCACGGGAGAGACTCTTAGTCTGTAAATTAGTGCTTGGCATCTTTCTTAGTCTTAGAGACGGATCTTTGTCTGCTGTTATTCTCTGAAAAACTTTCTATTTACATCAAACCATTTTCTGAACACTCACCATAGTGGGTTGAATAAGGCCCATAAAATTCATATGCTCCTGGAACCTCAGAATGTGACCTCATTTTAGAAATCTCGTCTTTGCAGATATAATTAGTTATGATGAAGTCATATTGGACTAAGGTGGACCCTAAATTCAAGGACTGTTGTCCTTCTAAGGAGAGACACAGAGACACACACACAGAGAAGGCCATGTGAAGACAGAGGCAGAGACTGGAGCGATGCAGCTAACACCAAGGGACAGCAAGGATTGCCGGCAACCTGCAGAAACTAGGAGGAGGCAAGGGGGAGTTCTCTCTAGAGCCTCAGAGGAAGCATGGCCCTGACAACACCTTGATTTTAGACTTCTCAGCTCCAGAACTGAGGGAGTGCGTTTTTGTTGTCTGTGGCAATTTGTTACAGCAGCTCCAGGAAACAAATAAATGTGCTATGTGCTTTCTCCTCTCCTCAAGCTCCCTCCGTGTTTGAAATGCACTTCATCTCCTTCTCTACAGAGCTATGAGGATTCCCACTTCAGACGGCATCCTTCACCTGGCTTTCCTGAGACGGAACCTGTGAATTCCAGCAGCATCTTTGGCCTCTAGCATTCACTTGGTACTTAGGACACAATACCTTGGATACTGATTCTACATGTATCTGTTCCATCTCTTTATGTGCTGAAAACCCTGGAAAGAGAAACCGTGCCTGGCACCTAGTAGCTCTTATTTCCTGATGATTAAACTTATATACCAACATAGCTTTATAAGAAAGGGGAATTTGCAAAAGAAGAAGGTCAGGTGGAGACTAAGCTGGTTGGAAAGGTAGTTATGGGAAATTTGGCTTATGGACCAGCCATTCCTCTTCATGCTCTCTCTTCTTCTGGTTATAATGAAGCCAGGTGGTGCAGAGAAAAAAATGCCTGGCACGGAAAGTAGTTCTTTATCAAGCAAGAAGCATTTAGGGACCAAAGGCTTTTTTGGAGGACCAGCAGAATATAGATTAAATAAATCGAATTCTTTCCCTAGTGTAATTAGAGCTGACCAACAAGGCAATTAATATTTTCAGCATGAGAGAGGCACAAGATGAAAAATTGTGTACAGGCCAAGGGTTAAAGCTTTCATACCAAACCTTGGTATATAAAAGTAAAGTCTTTTACTTAAAGCAAAATCAGTAAAACCAGAGTTGGCCTAAATTGTGAGACTTACAAGTGAAATTCAGCTGAGAAGGATCTTAAAGCTCTGCCTAGCTGTTTGTATTCTTTTCAGTTTTGCTCCAAAAGACACGACAGTTTTTATGCATGATAATTTGGTAATAGGTAGTTTAATGTTTTTCTTAATCGTCTGTGTTCATAGAAAAACATATTTACTAAGTTTCTAACAGAGAATTTTGCATGCTCCTTCACCTGTAACAGTCTGCCTCGCTGTTATGAAGTTCTACAGCAATCTCCATTCCTGGGGAGAGGCGAGTCAGTGGGTCCATTCAGACACACACCCGCTGAATTCCAGGCATATATGGAAGAGAAAACCATTTCTGAAGGACAAACTCAAATTTGTAAAGGGACAGAAATTTGACAGCATGTGATGCTTTACACGTATTATGTATAAAGAGAAAGGTTGATAGATTAGGAAAAGTGAGGTAAAGTTCATTTTTGGAGCTGGCAGCCGAACCACCTAGGCTCCCACTCCTGAGCGCCAGTGGGACCCTTTGGGGTCTTTATTTTCTCTTCTCTGTTCTTGGAGGTTTAAAAGAGTGTGATAAGTGAGGCCCTGCTGCACTGTGGAGTTGCTGCCGCTTTCCAGATGATAGGTTACAGCATTCAAAAGTAAAACCACTGTATATTTCAGTGTAGCCTGGAGTTCTAAAAGGGAATGCATGATTGGTAAGGCACAATGTCCAGAGGGGCGCTGTGCGGGGAGAGTCTGAGAGAAGAGGCTGAGGATGCACTTTCTGCATCCAGTATCTCCTCTTTGCTGGCTCAACTCAAAACCTCAGAGTCACCCTTCATTCTTCGTTCTCTCGCTACCGCTTCTAAGCCATTGATAAGAGCAGTCGGCCCTTCCAGAAAAATGCACCCAAGTCCCACCATTTCTCTGTATCTCCAGCACCATCATCTAGGCCCAAGCTAGATGACTGCAATAGTGTCCCCACTGTCCCAGTACTACTCTTAATCATCTACTACTGCCTCTTTCCACATGGCACCCAGAATGAGTCATTTAAAGGGTAAGCCAGATATCAGATCATGTCCTGCTCTGCCTGAGGTGTTTCTCCGCTGCATCAGATCAGCCTGAACCTCTCGCACGGCTTTGGAGGCCCTGTGCACCTGCTCTGGCCTAGCCCTGCTCTCATGCCCTAGCCCTGTCCCCCTGCTTCTCTCTGCCCCCAGCACACAGGCCTCTTTGGATTCTTCCACAGTCAAGTGCATTCCGCCTCAGAGATTCTGTACTTGCTAGAAAGCTCTTTCTTCTGATTTCCATACATCTAGTTCCTTTGACTCACTCAGGTTTCAGCCCAAATGTTGCATTCTCAAAAAGGTCTTTACTGACCTACAGCCAAAGCAGCGTCCCAGTAACTGTAACTGTAACACTTGTTGCTCCTTGATGTATCCATTCTGGTTGGTTTGCTTTCTTGCTCCTTGTCTGTCTCCCCACTGAAATGTCAGCTCCAGGAGAGCAGGTGTATCCGGTGCCTGCCACAGTACCCGACACATAGTAGGTGCTTTCTAAGTAGCTACTAAGTGAATTAATATCTCCAAGGTTTCTTCCAGCTCTGTGCCTATGATAAAAGTATGGTCCTGAAATAAATTCTTCCCTTCAACTCTCCGAATTCTAAGCCCAGTCAAGACCACCCTTCGCCGCAAAGCCTCCCTGACAGCCTCTACTTCACTGCTCTCCTCCTTGAACCCCTTGCAGCAGTTTAATTCTCCCCCACGACATTTGGTGCTGTGCTATCCATTCTTTGGTGTCATTCACGTTTCTTTTTCATGTATACTCATTAATTTTAAGTCCTTAGCAACTCTTAAGAACATGTATTTCACTCAAATAAATTAACCCATTAAATAAAAGCACAACCTTGGCACAAAGCTTTCCTTCCTAGGTGAGTAGATAGTTCTAAAATTTAGTGTGTACTAAGCTTGGAAGCTAAAACCAACTGGGGAGCTTTGCAGGACTGACTGGCTTCCGCTGCTGGCCTGTATGGCTGCTCTGCGAATTAGAAGCAGGCCCCTCCTCTGGGTGTTCACACGAGGGCAGGAGCCCTGGCTAGCGGAGTGCAGGATGGAGTTCAGCTCTTACTCGGCCACTCCAATACCCACCTTTGGGAGCAACCTGGACAAGCAAACACAGCAGCCTGGAGAGAGGGGTAATGGCAAAGGGAGAGAGGAAGAAGCGGAGGGGAGCAGGAAGAGAGCATGAGATGCGTTCTCTGGCACTGTCCCTTTTCTCTCCAGAAGTCTAATGGAAAGTGAGGCAAGGCGAATGCTCACCAGAGGCACATCCCAAGGGGCATCTGTGCAAAGTGGGCACAGCAGGGGCTAGCTGCCCAGAGGCTGCAAAAGCAGAAGGGGCAGTGGTTGAGAGGACTACGGCAGATCAGGCTCTTGGCCTTTTATGTTTCAGAGGAGAAGCAAGCAGGAAAGAGGTATCGACAAGAATAGAGACAACAGGTCAAGTGACCTCAGGGGGTGTCCTTGGGAGACAGGAGCTGACCCATAGAGGCAGAGCGGGGAACAGGAGGTAGGAGGAGCTGAGAAGCAGAGCTAATTTAGTCTTGGGTGGGAAGCAGCGGGTGGAGGGTAGAGACACCAGCTTTAAAAGCACACTGTCCTTGGGTAAGAAAATGGAAACCAGAGATAGTGAACAAATGGGGGGCCTTAAGAGCTGGCTTTAAAGGCCTAAGTGGTAGTGGTGGGGGAGCTGAGGCAGGACAGCCTCAGTTATCTATGGACCAGACATAGAAGCAGCTTAGGGACCAAGAGAAACAAAGGCCTGGGTATGGAGGAAGGTAGAGAAGGGAGACCACATGATCAGGGAAAAGAATACACACTAAAAAAATCTAAAAAATCCTGAGGAATCAGTAGTGTGGGAATAGCTCTTCAGTTTAAAAACAAAACCATTCCAAGAATCCTCAAAGTTGCGTCAACAGAGAGGCCTTTCTATCACGGCCAATAGGGTGACATTAGTAGCCTCAATTAGTCTTTTTTTCCCTTGACCTGCTTCTTTTTGATTTCATTAGAGCAACAAAGAAGAGAAAAGCCATGAGTATATTTATAATACTGAAATTTGAGCTTATTGTCATAGGTGTGTGTCTGCCCCACTGCCGTGTAGAGGGGACAGGTATGGGACTGGCTGCAGCTATGTGGAGGGAGGTGCAGGCAGGTGGGACAGGCTCTGTTCAGGGCCCAGAGAGATTTGTTTTATAACTGTCTTTTTCTTTTGATCCTTAATAAAATAACTCTCCTTATAATAATCCTATGAGTAGAGAGACTCACATGGTGGACCTTCATATCCAGCTTCTACAGGGATTGACAGTCTGCTCAACTTATTTCGTTTATTTTCTCTGCCCTCATTTTTTGAGGATGGAGTATTTTAAAGCAACCTCTAAACATTTTAGACTCTAGCTATAAAAACTTCAGCATTTTAAAAATAGAACTACAATAGAACTACAATGTTATTATACTAACGAGATTAGCCAAAACTATTTAAAATCATTTAGTTCCCAGTCTATATTCAATTTTTCTTCAATTACCTTAAAATTTATTTGTTCATTTAAACTCTAGAATAGGTCCTCCCATTGCATTTGGTCAATATTTCTAGTACATCTTTGAAATTCTGTAACAGTTTCCACCAGATGGGTTTTAAGACTTCAAAAGGCTCGGTGCCTCACACCTGGAAACACCCTGCCTGCTCTTCTGTCCCAAAGTCCCAGGGAGCCCCGTCCGTCCGATTGCCCTTGTAGAGGGAGATGAGAGAATGGGATGACAGCAGGGAGCCCGCTTCCCCAGGACAACAGAAGATGGCTGCTAGTGTCCTTGCAGACAATCCAGCAGAGAACCCGTGGAGGGAATGCAAAAAGGAAAACCTAGCTTTGCTCATAAATGTGGAAGATTGTTAGCCACCTAACGTGGTCACTAACCCAGATACAGCCTAAAATACACAGAAATGTCAGTATGCTCAACAGTCCCTTTATGTAATTGACTGCAAACTTGAAGCTGGTGATAATACCTGCAATTCTGGGTAAAAGGAAGGCAGGCCCAGGGATGGTACAGGATATGGAGTTTCATGAGGCAGAGAAGTGAATCCCCGAGGGAGGCTGAAGGAACTCTGACATGAAAACCCTCTCAAAGGAGACTGCTTGCCAATTTACATATTGAGTAGAAATGGAGAAGACTGAGTTGGTACCAGCTCTCCTTATAATAAGAGACCAGGCAGCATTTTACAAAGCAACAAGTGGGACATCTGTGGTTGCAGCTGTCCTTGTACTCAGCACTGCCTCCTAAGTAAGGGCAAGACAGATTTGGAATTTACTATTATTATTTAGTGAGCATAATGCTGCAACACATGTTATACTAATAAGTTACATAAATTAATAATGATTTTACAACATAGGATATAATAAAACCTTAAATGTATACAAGATCCATCTTCCAAAGGACACAAAAGCTCTGCTCAAACACAATTTATTTAATCTTATTATTTTATTTAATCTTATTAATTTATTTGATCTTACTATTATTATGAGGAAACCAGGAGCAGAGTTTTCCCCCAGATGGTAATTGGTAATCGTCTTGGTACAGAGACAAGAGACATTTAGCAATGCAAGAAATTGCAGTCTCTGCCTTGTAGAGAAAAATTGCAACCATCAGTCCCTAATACATGGCTAACTTCCATACGGCTTTAGAACTTGGATCTCTACCCTCCAACCTCCCATCTCAGGGTTAGGCAGTGAGACTGGTACCTGTAGTTTCTGGGTTGGGGTAGGCACTCTTATCCTCATTTTCATTGGGCTGGAGGTCATCCATGTTGATCTAGGTAGCCAAGGGGGAGGAGGCAGAATCCAGTTAGATATATTCCATAGTTTTAGAGAATTGGAGTAGCCCTGAAACTGAGTTATAGTCAGTGGCTGAGCTGTTGACTCAAAAATATATCCTGTTACTTTGCACGGACCGTTCAAGACATTAATAGAAGACCGGGATCCAACCCTTCTGCCTGCTCTTCACGTCCCTAAGCTCTCCTGCTCAACCCTTGCCAGCTTTACTCTGCGTCTCTTTCCGTCCTTGCTCCTTCCGTGGGGATCTGGCCTGGGAAGGCTGCCTTCTTTCAGCAAGGGCTCCCCTAGTTCCTGGGCCGAGACGGTGCCTCACCTTGGTGGTGGGTGGGGACTCTCCATCGGCTGTAATGGATTTCAGCTCAATTTTCTCCTCCTTGGTCTCCTCCACTGCCGGCTTCTCTATCACCTCTTGTTTCTTCTCTGGGCTGGCAGTCCTGGCCGGTCAGCAGGAGTAAAAAATAAAGGGATGTTTACTGGAGTGATAGGGAACCAACCTGTGGTCTGCCGGGGGCCAGTGAGAGCAGATTCCCCGGGCCTACATCCACCTTCCTTCACCCAGGGCACATGCCATGTTTGGCTTGATCACAAATGCTATTAGGTCAGGCCCAGGATCCAGGCACCTGGTCACACCTTGCCCTGTCTGGCACTTGGTTGGCCTGCTCCAGTCCATCTAAATCAGAGAAAGGTTCTGGATCTCATTCAGGATTGGCTCCTGGAGAATTCTGTTCAGTACCCAGCAGATGTATAGCCTATGATAGCCCTGTCTAGACAATGATGGAGGACAACATAGAGCCCTATTTCACCTTCTTAACACCAGAGACAAATTACAAAACAGTGAGGAGGAATCTGTCTTTCAGCAGGAGCTGTATTTTTCCTCTGAGTTGCTGCCTACCCCCACTCCCCATCCTTTGCTCCCATTACCTACGATGACCTTTCTTCTCAAAAGAGAATTCCCCAACTTCTTAGATAGGTGGGGAAATGCGACACCTTCGCAGAGACTGTAATTCATGGTGGTCTCTACTTTAGAGCAATGCCTAGGAATTAGGAGAGAGGTCCAATCTACTCTAGGACACTGTAAACCCAGTGCCCTTCTGGGAGGGACGGAGGCCAACAGAGGCCATGCCCACCCCTTTCTTTACCACCAGTGGGGATGGCATTTCAGAACGAGGCCCTGAGACCCTGGGCCTGACTCAGCTTAGAGGGTTACCTGGCAAGCTTCTTCCTCTCTTTCTCTTCTTCTTCCTCCTTTTGGGCAGATGTGAGGCTCTCAGCATCAGCCAGGTTGTCCACAGCAATGGCCAAGAACACATTCAGTAGGATATCTGTTTGTGTCCATTCTTAAAGAAAACGACCCTTGGCCTTGGGGTTTTCAGTGGGCATAGGGGACAGGGAGGGTGCAGGACATGCAGGGGTAGAGTTCCCCACAGAGAGAGCTCAATGGTGACTCACTTTGAGGGGTGCTGAGCCCAGGGGTGTCCCGTTTCCGCCCCTTTCCCTCCCCATCACCCTACTGGCTGCCTGGAGTTTTCTAAGGCTGAGTAGGTTAGCTTGCAGGCTAGAGTGGGGAGGGAGTGCGGCAGCGAGCCCTGCCTTGCTCTTTAATTGCTGGGTTTCATTACTGGTTTCCCCACAGAGATGACTGGCTATAATTGACATTATAAACAGCACTGTCTCTAGCAGAATGCAGCATGTTCTTAAGAGCTGTTCATTACAACTGGGAACTGAGGAGGCAGCCTGACATCTCTGCCAACTCTTAATGTGAGCCATGCATACAGGGTCCAGTGGAGCTGGCCAAAACTTGGATGCTCTTAATTGAAGCAGCTGTTTGTCCTTTTCTCCTCTCTGCATCCCCAACCTTGAATGGAAATACTGTGGGTCAGATAACTGCAGAATCAAAGAAAGTATAGCTGAAAGAGGTCTTAACATTTGTTAAGTCTGACCTCAGCCCCCAGGTACCCAACAGTCATACCATTTCACACACAGAAAAATCACATCCCAAGGGGTTGAGGGCTTGCCCAAGGTGCTGCTAGATACCTGCCCTTGGGCCTTACCCCCTCAAACCTCAGAGTGACCCGTTAAATAGTGGGCACTATTATTTTATCATCCCAGTTTACAGAGACCAAGGGTGGAGAACCTTTCATTCCCTGAGGTCACGCTGCCTGTCTTTGGGACCAGTGTCCACGCTTTCTGCACTACATTAAGCTGCAATTTAAACTTAAATCTTGGGCCAGAGCTGCTTTCACTTTACCACCTGACTCTGCATACAACCTTCACAGGTTTGTGACCAGGGGAGAAGACTGCCTGCATTTGAGATCCAGAAAGACTGCCCATGGATTTGTCAGGTCTGCTTGGCGAAGCCCATCCAGCTCTGCCTGTGACTAAAGTCCCAGAGAGAGGCTTCAGAGGGCGGGACACTGACCAGAAAGCAGGGAGGAGAGATGAAGGTCATTTCAAGGCTGAGGCTTTGTCAACTAAGCCTCTTATCTCCATCAGATGTGGCAACACAGGGCAGCCAGGGCTTCTAAATCCAGGTGCGTTCACATAGGAGCCTAAGTGAGTGGCTGCACGCCACCACGCCAGGGGGTGTTGCTCACACAGACACTCCTCCTGGAGTCAGGCAACACTGTGGCCACAGCTGTACAGGAAGATGAACTTACAAGATGAATTTGGCTTCCACCAAGACCCACCTCCAACTAAGGTGGTTCTGGGCTGGGAACTGTTTTCTCCCCCAGAGCATACTTTCCCCCACTTGCCTGGGTGCTCTGTGGGTGGGCAACCATAGTTCTTAGGCCTGACTTTGGACCTTCGGGCACACCTATTTGGCATCGTGCTGTAGGCTAAGGGAGGGTGGGCAGCAGGGGTGAGAGGGCAGGCGCAAAGGATACAGTTTCCACAGATGAAGAGGATGATGAAGTAAATACAGACTAACATCCCTGGAAAAGAGGGGCCGCCATAAGCCATGATCCCATCATACATCACCGAATTCCAGTCCTCCCCGGTCAGGATCTGAATGACACATTCCCACCAATAAGGGACACAGCGTTAGACCAACAGCAAACCCCAAAACTCCCCTGCCCTGTCCCACTACATTAATAAAGATGCCTGAAATCTCTTTCCACCTCTATCCCTCCTTCTGGCCCCAAGTTCTCCTCCCAGGGGCTCTGAGCTATTGACTTGGCAATTTGTTCCTAACCTAGGAGACAAAGTGCATGGCCACTGGGATACTATTATTTGAGGAGTGACTGACTGAAAAGGTTTTCCCGGTCAAAATACTTCCTATATCCACATACGGTACATGAGATGGCCATCACTAGCCATTCCTTAAATTAAGGCATTAAGGGCCCCTTTACAAATGTGAAATGCAGTCATTGAGCGAGTAATACATGACCCGGTTCTCCCCAAACATTGGTTGGCTGGGTATCATCTTTAAGATTTTGGCAACATCTACACATTATTCATTTTTATGTATATCAATCTACTTTTAAACTCGATGAGTGCTACTTTAGCTTTGCCCTAAACCAAAATATCTATGAAATCACAAATTTGATGGGCTAGTTATATTTTTTTCTAGGGATAAGCGTGGTGGGTAGGAAAGATAGAGCACTATCCTCCCCTTCCCCAACAAGAGCAACCTGCTTTTATTTGTTTATATTTTGGCCTTTCATGTAGAATTTATTTGAATGAAGGGTTGGTTCTGTGGCTAAGAAAAAGTTTATAAACCTCTCAATTAGATCTTTTTTCAATGGTCCATCCAGCAGTGGGATTCCATGGACCCTGGGGGTAGGGGAAACTATAAAAAGAACTCAAGGCTCTCCCAGCCATGGGCCCTCATGGCTGATCTAGCTGGCTTTGGCTGCCCAGTGCGAGGGTGAAGCTTCCCACCACCTTGTCGAGGCTCCTTCTTCCTGCTCCCCTTCCCCCACCACTTGACCACCCTTCTGGCCATAATCCCAACAGAGGAGAGTCCGTACCTGAAACACAGTGAGGAGGGACTGGGGAAAGTTATCAAATGTACTCCTCCGGGTCTGCATCTCATCAAAGTTGAACTTTCCTCCAAAGAGCTGCATTCCCAGGAGGGAGAAGATGATGATGAAGAGGAAGAGAAGCAGCAGCAGGGAGGCGATGGAGCGCACGGAGTTCAGCAACGATGCCACCAGGTTGCTTAAGGAGTTCCAGTACCTGAGGACCAACATGAGGGATCAGCGTCCTTCCGAGCTTTCCTTCACTTCACCCCTTATTCATATGCCCACTAGAGAGTTTAAGATAAATTTCAGCTTCCTCTTCTTTTCTGGGCCCCAAATTACAGCTATACTGGGAGGCAGCGAGGTGTGAATTGGGCTGGTAAGCTCTCTGTTAGAGTGCAGCTAGTTTGATTCAAGGTCCCAGGATCAACAATGTGCACTGGAGAAGAGACAGAGCTTAGGAGTCAGAAGCCTGCATTCTGACCCAGCTCTGCCAGTTGCTAGCTGTGTGTGCCTTTGGACAAGGCACTTAACTTCCCTTCTTTCTGCCTCCCTATCTGAAAAGACAGAGACAACAGTGGCACACACTTCATTAGTTTATTGAGAGGATTGGATTGCATGAGATAATCCAAAAAAAAAAAAAAAAAAGTCCCCAGTAGAGTACCTGGTGCACAGTCCATAAAGGTTGGTTATTGTTGTTGTCACTATTGGTCTTTATACAGAAAAACACTCTTTTTCC
>NW_011888918.1:2205326-2211892 GCF_000151845.1 Pteropus vampyrus
CTCTGAGTTCTCAAGGGCAGAGACTAGAGTTTTTTTCTTCTATTCTCTCCATCTCTGTCCCCAAATAAATTCTGTCTAATCCAGTACATGTGATGGACAGCCTGGTGCCCCAGTAGGCTAGAGGTTGCAATAATCATTCTGTTTAAAGCAAGAAGAGAGAGAACCTCTCCAGGGCTAGAACACCCTTCCCTCTTTCATCTAAAGCAGAATTCCTAAATGTGCTGAAGATGAAACTGCTGAGGAGAGTGACCGTTTTCTAAATACTGACTCCCAGGCCACCGCCTGGAAACATGAAATCATAATCTCTGGTGCTGAGCCTAGTGTGATTTTCATGCAACCACTCCAACACTTGCCAGTCAACTGGTGTTTAGGGACCAATAACTTTAGAGCATATTTATAACAAGATTTTCCAATTGTATCAGAAGAGAGTGTGTCTGCACGTGGACTAAGGTCATTGAGCCCCCTGGAGTTCCTCTGTGTGTTCGACTACCAGGGAATCTTCTGGAAAAGTCTTATTGGCCATGGAGTTTGGAGTAATTTTCATGAGGCACATGGACAAACCATGCTTACAACTGAGGTTCAGAGATATTTGACAGCCACAGGAACCCTAAGGAGGCCCCAGACTCGAGAGAGACAGTCACCATGCATGGGGAGAGCTTTGGCAGAGTGGAGCAGACTAGGAGGCAGAGTAGGCGGTAATGCAGGAGGAGCCCCTCGAGTGTAGGGGTTCTGGGGAAGCAGAGGCTGTGGCAGAGAAAGAGACTGGGTCATCCGGTGAGGGAGAGCTCTTCTGGAAACGTTGGGCATGAAGGATGGCAGACGGTGAGGAATCTAGGGGGCCTGTGTGTGGAGCAGGTGTAAGAGCTGTGATGGTCAAGAGGGGCCAGCAGTGGGTGGAACATTTGATTAAAAGTGAGCGCTCTTGTCTCACACTTGCCCATGTATCCTGCCTCCCCACCCCAGGGGTGTCCCAGGAAAGTCTGCACTTCTCTTAGTCAATCAGGAGGTTTTGTGGTGTGATAGAACCCCTAATTCTCCACCCATCATCTTCCTCACAGTAGATGACAACTGTAGTTTCCGGCTCAAGCCATATCCTGAAGTTATCCTTTGCAGCTCTCTCTCACACCGCATATCAGCGTATCCTGTGGCTCCATCTTCAAAGCGAAGCCTGAATTTGGCCACTTACCACCACTCTCAACCAGCCCGAGCCACCAGCATCTCTGTTCTGGATTTCTGCCTCCTAAGATTTGCCCTGCTTTGACCCTTGCTCCCTACAGCTATTCATACCACATACATCTCAGGTATAAAGCCTTCAAATGTACCACTTTCATTCTTTTTTTTTTTTTAAAGAATAGTAATGGGTTAAAACATATTAAAAACCAATCTAAATCTACTGACATGAAAAAGTAGGGTAAGGGGTGCTATGGGAGAAAAAAAGGGGTGCTTTCTTTATAGAATTATCAAATAGATAATATGAATGAATGATAGAATTAGAAAATCACCATTTTGCAGCAGTAGCCAATTCAGGTAAAGATCATCATGGATGCTAAAACCATTGGGTGAAAGGTCATTGGGGAATAGGGTATTCATAGTCTCAAAATATCACTCCATAGATTACTTATTAGTTACAAGGGAAAGGGTACCGTAACATGGAGAAATCGGACACGCACCCGTGAACTGACAGTGCATACTTCCTGATGTAACATAGTGGGAAGACACAACGTCATCTATGTTCCCCACACCACAGCCTCAGGACACACCAAGCCTCATCTTAGCCTTAAGCCTCCGAAAGACTTCCCATCGGAAGGCCTAACGGCTCCTGCGGAGTTGGCCCCCACTGCCTCCAGGACCTCGTCTCTTCCTACTCTCCTGCCTCGTTCTCTAGCCCTCTGGCCTCCTCACTGTCCCTCTTCCCTCTGCATGTGCTGCTGCCCTGGCCCCTTCAGTCTTTGCTCTGCAGAGCTCTCCCCCCGAACCCTGCATGACTCAGTCCTTCAGTCTCTGCAAGCCTCTACCCAAATGTCCCCTTTCCAGAGAGGTCCTCTCTGACCACCACTCTATCCCTTATCCCTCCTTTTTTATATACTCGTAACCACCAGCCACCAGAATGTAAGGTCTGTGGGAACAGGGAATTCACCTGCTTTTTTCAAATCTTTAGTGCTCAGAACAGTGCCCAACCCAAAGGAGGTGACCAACGAATATTTTGTTGAACGAATGATTGACTCTATTATAAATGTGACACATTTGTATTTACTGAAGGGAAAGGCAAGAGGACACGGGGTGAAATAGATGCTTCTCTGTGCATGGTGTGACAGGGTGAGGAGGTGGGACCTCTCACACACACACACACACACACTTTACCTCACTGCGAGGAGCAGCTATTTGCACTTTCCCCATATCATTTCTTTTCCTGTCGCTTCCCTAAACTCATGAGCAAAGTTTCTGAGATTCCTGACTATTCTATTGCCAGACCACATATCAAACTACTACATAGCTAGAGAACAGATTGATGGTTGCCAGAGGCGGGGGGGGGGGGGGAGGGGGGGGGAGGGGGTGGTCAAAAGGTACAAATTCATTATAAATCAGACATGAGTATGTAATGTACAGCATGGTGACTATAGTTAAGAATACTGTATTGCATATTTGAAAGTTGCTAAAAGAGTTAAATCTTTAAAATTCTCTCATCACAAGAAAGAATTTTTTGTAACTATGTATGTGATGGATGTTAATTAGACTTATTGTGGTGATTATTATAGTAGTCCCCCCATACCTTTGGGGGGTACATTCCAAGACCCACCCCTCACCCCGGTCAATGCCTGAAACTACAGATAGTACTGGACCTTATATATACCTTATATATGTTTTTCTTATGCATAAGTACACTTAGGGCTTTTTTTTTCCTGGCATATCCAAGTTGTCAGCATCACCACTCTTGAGCTTTGGGACCATTATTAAGTAAAATCAGGGGGACTTGAACACAAGCATGGTAATACTATGACAGTTGATCTGATAACGAAGATGGCTACTAAGTGCCTAAAAGGTGGGGAGCATATACAGTGTGGAGACGCTGGACAAAGGCATGATTTACTTCCCGGACTGGACAGAGCGGGACGGCACAATATTTCATTATGCTACTCAAAATAGCATGCGATTTAAAACTTATAAACTATTTCTAGAATTTTTCATTTAATATTTTCAAGATCATGGTTGACCACAGGTAACTGAAACTACAGAAACCAAGGATAAGGGGGACTACTGTATATACAAATATCAAATCATTATGTTGTATACCTGAAACTAACATAATGTTATATGTCAACTATAACTCAATATGAAAAAACAGAAATTAAAAAAACGATTATGTATAGATTTGCCCTACGGAGAACAGGGTTGCTGTGGCTTTGAGATCGTTGGGGTAAGATTTCCAGATGAGCACTGTGAACATGTGTCTCCCTCTGGAAAGAACTCCAATCCAAACCCAAGGCCACAGGCTTGAAGGCATGAGCCAGCCTTTGTTTAAGAGACAAACTGCAGCCAGGCACACCTGCTCACCCTCCTCATGAAAACCGCCTGGCTGAACGGACACTGTACTTTGGACCAGTCACGCAGGTAAGATATGGTTAGGATGCGTGGTGATCATCGTTGTTAATGCTGTTTGCCTTCAAACCCCTGTTGCTTTCCATTCAACAGGAGCACGAGCAGGAACAGGTCTGCTTGAGGCTGGCCTGTTCCTTTGAGCAGGATTAAAAGAGCCGAGCTGGTGCCAGTGGCCTAGCATCATGAGGGCATCCAGCTTGTTGAACAGAAGGCTGTCCATCTCTCACATGCATGTGACTGGAGAGGTTTCATGTGCTCTCTAAAGACTGAGACAAAGGAATTGTTGAAGTGATGTTGTGGCAAAGGACACTAACAAGGCTCAGAGGATAAGGCTGGGTTTGGAGCTGGGCACGTGGGCCGACAGCAGGGTAGAGTGCGAGAGCCTTGTTATTAATATCTATGAGATTTGCAGGGGCCAGGTGGCAGCCTCTGGGCAGGGTGACATGAAATACCATTTAAACAAAATGGCTGGCAGTCCTGCAGATCCTCAAACTCTCTCTTCCTTAATGTTAACCTGATTCTCGATGGCTGTTACTGCTATGGCCTGAAGATCTAATGATGCCTCAGGTCCCAGAATCATTCTCCTTTTTAGAAACATTAGCCAGTGGTAAACTAGAGGGGTTAATGGCACATTCACAATCAACTGAGGTTTTTATTCCAATTAATTAAAACTATAAAGTACATATACATGCCAAAAAAGAAAAAGCTGTGGAGAAAAGTGAGCAGCTGCAGAACAAAGTATTTAATGTTTTGGACCTCATAGCAGAGCTGAGGAAAATTAAGCACTCTCTCTTCAGCACAATGAGCACAAGTTTCCACATACCCAGAAGTCTATATCCAGAATATGGAGACTCACAGCCCTCGAAGCACAAGACAGCTTTAGAGGGTCACCCTACCCACCCCCTGCCCTCCTCAGACACTCCACCTGCATGGTTATCCTTGGGATCTACTTTTCTTTTCAGTTCTCCTGTGGCTCTGAATTATTCTCCCCAAAGTGTGTCTTTGCCTGCTCCGTCCCCCATCAGACCCACTGCCTTCTCCTTAAAGTAGGGTGTATGTGAGGGCTTTTGACCTGATCATTTTCTTTGTCACCCAAACTCTCTCTCTTGCTGAGCCTGGCTTCACTTTTGTTACTGCCTCCCTTGGTTTAAGTTGCTATCATCAATTCAGGGGTACTTGTATCTCCATCGCTCTCTCTGCTCTGAGTCTGCCCCTGGTTTGGGTCCTATGGAATTCTCCCTTCTCGACAACAGAACATGGCCTGAGCCTTGCTTGAACTGGAACTTTCATCTTGTGAACTTTTCGCTTCAAATAGCTCAGGGCCGGGACCTTTACATTCTAGGTATGGAGCAGAGCACCGAGCTTGCTTTAAATAAAAGATCTTCACAATAATAGTACCAATAGCTTTGAGTGCTTTGAAAACGCTCCACTCTACTTCCCTTCTGTTCCAGACAGGGTCATAACTAAATTTATACCTGTCCCAACTGTTCTTGTCATGAGGGGTAAAAAAAAATCCTCTTTGTGTTGGTGGTAGTGATCTATTGTTGGTAGAATGTTTATAAAGCAAATTTTGTGTAGTAACTCTGTGGGGTAGGCTTCTGTACACCGTCCCTGAGGGCGGGAGTGGGAGGGACAGGAGGGAGGAGGAATGTGGTCCTGTGAGATAACTTGGGGAAACCGTTAGATTCATCAGTGAGAAACTCAGCCTTGACCTTGCCTCTCCCTGAACCAGCCACAGTGACATCTGCGTGGGTGTGCAAGGACCAACGTTCCACTAAAGCTAGGCCCTGGTTCCATGGACCCCGGGAACTGGGTAGATGCCAGATATAGCTCTTTAATAGTGGCCCTAATGAACTCTGAGCCTCTGTAAGGCCTGAGAAGAGTAGGGGACTAGGAGGTGGTGGGGAGGGTGGGGGCAGGGTGGGGATGGATCCGATGATTTTGGCCACTTCCTGGTAAGGAAATGCAGACATTTAGAGCCTAGGGGATCTATAAAAGGCTCTCACTTCAGGGCTGTATGGAGTCCCATATGTGGTCACAATTTACCAGTAAATCTGTCTATGCCGAGTCAGCACAATTTCACATTTTAGGGCTTGGGAAGGAAGCCTCAGGGGAGGAGCAGTAGGAAAAAGAAAGAGATTTAAGGTTTAAGAGGGAAAACAGCAAAGGCTGGAGGGATTTGGGTGCACTTAAAAACTGACTGTATAAAAAAGGAGATGTAATTAGTAAACTGCAATTACATCCAGATTTAATCTAATTGAAGCTCTTCTTCCTCCCCATATATCAGACTGGGCTGACAAAGAGTAGATAAACTAGATATCAGAACTCAGCAACATTTAGATCCCCATAGTGCTTCAAAGTAGGAGAAAGAATGCAATCCAGCAGGTGGCTGGAAGGCCCAGTGTCATGGGTAATGTCCCCAAAGACAACAAAGATTTTGGCCAGGTCCTTGCCTCTCTGTCCTTGGGGGATCAGAATGTTCTCTTCTCTATTCTTTCCTGTTCTGGGACTTCCTGCTCATAATATGATGAACACTCAGACATCAATTGACCTACAGTTTAGTTTTAAAAAAATTTTTTATGAGACCCATAGGTAAATGATTTTGGTAACACAGTATATTTCCTCAGGTATTCTCAAATTTTCACAATATACAAAAAATGTAAGCATGTTAATAATTAATTTTCATCATCTACTATATTCATACCCCAAAGACCCCCTTCAGGCAGCATGGTGGATGGTAAGTCCACCCCATTCTTGCCCATTCATAAAAGCACTCAGGAAGGCAAAGAGGGAGGGTGTTACAGGAACAATATTGCATTTATTTGTATTTATTTTTTTAACTCTTTTCTCATTTGCCCCGAGATAACTCATGGAATACAGTCCTAACCTTACTCCCAAAATTTGCAATGAAATATCTCATTTTTTGCGTCACTCTAGTGTATCAATAATCTTTGGAAACAAATGACATT
>NW_011888918.1:2212762-2228401 GCF_000151845.1 Pteropus vampyrus
TTTTTTGGCCTATTGGAGACAAGGTTCAGAGGGAGCATGGGACTCCCCAACACAGTTAGTCTTTCTGTTGTTTTCCAAAAGCCCCCAGAGGGTTTGGAGACTGGAAACAGGAAGATGATGGCCTTTGCCAAAGTGCTTCCAATTAGATAATGAATTTATTCTGTTTATAGAGTTTACAGAAATCTGAAAATAACACTAATCTTTCTTGTGGAGAGACTTTGGGAAGCTCTCTGATAAAGACAGATTTAAGGAAATAAATTCTTGGCAATAGTTTCAGATTAGAAATAGATAAATTATTGATTAAAAATAGAATGAATGTTAAATCTTTTCAAGATGCTATGACATTATCTAGGGACAAAATTCTTTCTTACAGGAATTTAAAATACAAACCAACAAAAACAAAACCCCAAACATATGAACTTTTGAAAATTATTTAAGAGGCACTACAAACTCCAAATTAAAAATAACTTTTACCAAGACCTCAGGAAGAGAAAGTAGAATAAGCAATTCTCTAACACCAAGAATCGGTATGCTAAAAATCCCTTAAGTCCCGTCATAGATGACAAGACAGTTTAGCTAACTCTGCAGTTCATCGTCATGAACTGCACTGAACTTGAAGCTGGGACCTGAAGTCAGTCAGACAGACTTGCCTTTTAATGCCAGCTTTGCCCCTGAGTACTTTGTGTGGCCTTGGCCAAGCAACTTAACTCTTTAAGCCATAGTTTTCTCATCTGCAAAATGGGAGTGATGATAATAGTAGTCTCTCCTCAACCTCTCTTATAGGTAATTGTGAGGATTAATGGAGCAAACACATGTGAGCATTAGAATCACACTATCTGGCATGTGAGCATTAGAATCACACTATCCGGCATATTAAGCATTGATGCATGTTAACAATGATTGTTATTATATTTCTACTACTTTTATTTAAACCAAGAATTTTCTGTAATGCCAAGATATTTAGGATATTCAAGAGAAGCTCTTTTTTTTTTTTGGTGGGTGGCAGGGGAGGGGGGCAGAGGGACGGGGTGGTTGCTCAGGAGTGTTAAACTTGTACATTTAAATTCTACAAATACTTTGAGTCTGTCTGATATTAAACCTTCCTCAGGGGTGCTCTCTTGTTCCCAATCCCCACAGCAGGACTTGACCCATAGTATGTACACAGTGGATAAACAAATAAAAGTAAGGGAGCGTGTATGTATAGACCACCATTAGCTCTTCTCTCCTTCTTCCTTCTCCTAATAAGAACAATTACAATTAGATTAATAACGTGTGCCCCAGCTGTTGAGTGCCTCCTGTGCCTGGCACTGAACTGAACACTTTAATAATAAATGCCTTACCCTAGACAACACCACAGGGACAAGTGTGTGCGGAGTGGTTGCTGAGCGTGCTGTGAAGAGAACAGTAGCACCTCAGGATGCTCTGTGAGCCCTGAGTCACTCCCTCAGTCATGCTCAGAGCACTCTGAGCAGGGTGGGGACAGTTACCTCGGATCCTTGACTGGAATACATCCACCCCACCCCCTTTATTTCCAGCACAATCCAACTGATGGTTTCAGGGTTCCTATTATCAGCCAAGCCCCCAAAGCAGAGATTCTTCAGGAGGATTGTACCTCTGGGGGGCACAGTTTGAACCCCTTCCCCTCCAGGTGTTTTTGATATGTCCATCTAAGTTTGGCCATGACCCACAGTGAGAAAGATATATTATACTGCAGCTCAGATATATATGTCAAAGATTTTTATGAAACGATGTGTACATTCATGTGAGGCCTTCTGATATTCCTATTTTACTTCATTCTTTCATTAAAACTGAGAATGTGGAGAAATTGGAACCTTTATATATCACCGGTGAGAATGTAAAATGGCCTAGTCTCTTTGGAAAAGTTTGATGTTTCTTCAAAATCTGAGATAAAGAGTTATCAAATGACCTGGAAATTTGAAATACTTACTGCTAAGCATATATCCAAGAGCATGAAATACACTCATACAAAAACTTGAACATCAGTGCTTCATAGCTGCATTATTCATACCAGCCAAAAGGTAGAAATAAACCAAATGTCTACCAGCAGATGAATGGATAAACAAAATGGGATATATTCTCATATAGTGGAATATTATTGAGCCATAGAAAGGAATGAAGTACTGATACATGATACAAACCGGGGGAAACTTGAAACCATTATGCCAGATGAAAGAAGCCAGACACAAAACACCATATATTGTATGATTTCATTTAGATCAATTGTCCAGAATAGGCAAATATATAGGGGCAGAAAGTAAATTAGTGGTTGCTACTGGGAGGGAAGGTTGGGAGAAATGAGAGTAGGTATGGGTTTCTTTTTGGGGTCATAAAAATGTTCTAAAACTAGATTGTGGTGATGGTTGTAAAACTGTGTGAATATACATAAAAATTGAATTGTACACTTGAAAAGCGTAAATTTATTAGTATATGAATTATATCTCAATAAAGCTGTTTTAAAATGATGGTTGTGATCCAATAAACTGATTTCATTATCCAAAATGGGTCACAACACAGTTGAAAATTATTGTCCTAGAGCATGTTTCCCACTCCCTGTCCCCTGGCCCTGTCTGTCCTCCACATGAGAATCACTGCTTGACCTGGAGAGGCAGGAAGACTACAGTCTTTGGATGGGCAGATGGACAGACAGATGGAGAGGGGGTGAACGTGTGGAAGGAGGGATGAAAGCCATCTGTGTCACAGCATCCATTACCCTTCTTCAGTTAAGGCAACTTTACTGCATTTGCGGCAGCACACACCCAGGTAAAGACCGTATTTCTCAGTCTCTCTCACAGCTGAGGTGGCCACGAGAACAGAGCTTCTGGTGAGAGTTCTGGGAGAGATCTGGAAGGGGCTGACTCAGCGGTATGGGTGTCCCCTTTACCCTCAGCCCTTTCTCTTCCTGCCTCAAATTTGAACGTGATGGCTCAATCTCCAGGAGCCACCTTGTGACTTTGGGGTGGAAGGCATGCCTAAGGCTAGCAAAGCAAAGAACAGAAGGAGAATAGGTCCCCAACGCCTTCTTTTAGCCACCAGGGATGTCTACGTCTAGACGTCCTTTATACAATTGAATAAATCCCTAATTTGCTTACCCTACTGAGCTGTTTCTGGTATTAGCAGCCAAAGGAATTTCTAAATGATATGCCATCTAAATGAATTAGCAGCCAAAGGAATTTATAAATGATATGCCATCTAAAAGCTCCCCTCTGTTGTATATGAGCCAAGGAGAGACCAATCTAGAAATAGCAGCTACTCTCCCACCCATGGCTTTCAGCCTCCTTAACCTTCTGGAAGAACTTCTCCCCAAGACCCGTGTCTGAAGAGAAATACCTTGTGATTTTAAATATCCTCAGTAGTCGGACGCATCTGAGCACGGAGATGCCCAGGGGAGACATGACCTTGGTCTCCACCAGGATGGTCTCCAGGATGCCCCCGCACACCACGAAGCAGTCAAAGCGGTTGAACAGGGACACGAAGTAGGCCTGCAAGCCCAGGCTGTACACCTTCAGCAGCATCTCTGCCGTGAAAAGGGCCAGTAGTGCCTTGTTGGCTGTGTCTGGCAGGTTCAGGAGTCGGGGAGGGATCCAAATGCATGCAAGATGAGGAAGAAGTGGGAGGAGGAGAAAGAAAACACAGTAATTTTCACCACTGGAAAGAAGGTCAAATGTTTTCCCTTCCCAGCCAGCACACCTCTCCCATCCACTGCCACCAGAACAGAACAATTAGGGTGCAATTTACGGGAAAGGGGCATCTAGTTACAATCACAATAAATATTTTCAGAGAACTATAGCACCCCTCCCATCCTTATCTGTGGGGGGTATGTTCCAGGATCCCCAGTGCTACTATCCCCTGAAACCTTGGATAGTACCAAACCCTGTATATATTAGGTCTTTTCCTATAAATCTGTACTTATGATAAAGTTTAACTTATAAATTAGGCACGGTAAGAGATTAAGAACAATAATTATAACATATAACAATTATAACAATATGCATGAATGTTGTCTCTCTCTCTCAAACTAACTTATTGTACTGTACTTACCTGTTCACTTAAAAGCATGTTACAGCTTCTCTTTGGCACATCCAAATTGCCAGCATCACTACTCTTGTGCCTTGGGGCCACTGATAAGTAAAATCAGGGTTGTTTGAACACAAGCACTGTGATACTGTGACAACTGACCTGATAATCAAGACGGTTACTAAGTAACTAATGGGAGGGGGGATGTCTACAGCGTGGAGACACTGGACAAAGGGATGGTGCACATCTCAAGCAGGATGGGGTGGAATGATGTGAGATGTCACCACACTATTCAGAACGGTGTGAAATTTTAAAACGTATGAATTGTTTATTTCTGGAATTTTCCATTTAATATTTTGACCATAGTCGACTACAGGTAACTGAAACCTTGGAAAGCAAAACTGCCAACAGGGGGACTACTGTTTCTACCAGCATCAAAGGCTTTGCGTGCCTTATTTTCTTTACTCCTCAAGCAGCTCTGAGATAGATAGGTGTTACTGTCATTGTGTCCATTTTTTCAAAGACAAGAAGCGAGGTTCAGAGAGATGAGTAATCTTCCCAAACTGATCAGCCAGGAGGTGAAGCCAAGCCATCAGAGTCTGCCCTCTGCATGGGGAGACTGACCATGCCCAGAGTTCTGAAATGCAGCCCCTGTGCCTGCCTGACTCCTTGGGAGTGGTGCTGAGGAGCTGGCTAGTGAGGTCCTCTCCTAGGGGTTCATGCAGGGACATGGGCATTAACTATCCATCGAGGACAGCTCCCTGTGCTCAGGCCACTCTGTCATCTCTTGTGCCTTTTTGCTCACCTCATCCTCAACTGTTCTGGCAAGTGCACCTTGACTTACTTCCAGACATACCTGGAGGCAAGAGTAAAGCCCGCGTACTGAAAATCCAATCTGGGGAGTTGGCAGCCAAGGGTCTGAGATAGCCAAACAAGCTTTAGCATGTGTCCTTGTCACTTGGACCCAACAGTGACCACCTGGGCAGCAGATGATGTGGACCCAGCCAGGTGAGCCACGTCTGTTTATAACGAGGTTGTGCATTTTATTGTGAGGCTTGCAAGCTTCTAGGCCCTTGGTGTCCCCAGCATGGCACCTGCTAAGAGCCGTGGCCACTGGCTGCTTTCCCATCCACCTTCTACCTGTGGCTGTTCCCTCCTTGGAATTCAGGGCTGAGGTGGCTAGAGTAAACCAGGATAGTAGTAGGGGCTGCCTCTCACCTTGGACTTCTGTGAGCCAGTGAGGCTGGTTGTAATGCTCCGAGGCGATGGTGAGCGTGTTGAGGAACACCAGGAAAATCACGAGCCAATAGAAAACATTGGACTTGACTGCGGCGCGACACTTTCTTCTGCAGAACCGATTCCACCGGCGCCAGTAGCGGCTGGAAAAGGGCAGGCAAGGAGAGAAGGATGGGAGGGAGGTGGCTGTGAAATTCAAATTTCTTGTAATCCGAAAGGTAGCACTGTGGCTTCCTTTCATCTCGACTGACTTGGCCTCACTAGAGCAGTGCAACCTGGTGGTGAGGAGATAAGCTTTCCATTAAGTTGACTAGGTGCTACCACTTAGCTGTGTGGCCTTGGGCATGTCCCTGCTTTGGTCCTCTCATCTGTGAAACAGGGAATAGGGCCAGCCACATGGGGTTGTTGTGGGCCTTGATGCAATACCATATAATGTGTCTAGCATAAAGCTGAAGGTGCTCGAAAAATAGGAAATACTTTTTATTTTATAATAATGGCATTATTAGAAATAGTACTGAAAGTATTAAGAGTACTATTAGTAGTGATGGAAGTATTAGGACTAATAATGTTTACCATTAACGAAACTTCATGTGTGCTTTCTACCCTATTAGGCACGTCTCATGCCTTCTCCCTAATTCTTTAAATAACTCTGCAAAGCAAGCATTATCCTGACTTTGAGGAGGAGAAAATTAAGGGTCATAGAGGTTAAGTCCATTGACCAATACTGCACAGCGGCAGATCCAGCCTTGGTTTTCTCCCAGCCCTGTCTCTTGCTCTTACTCTGTGCTGCCTCATCCGTAGAGCGTAAGGGCTGAATCTGGATCAGAGGTTCTTTGCTTTTTGGGGGGTTATAGAATCTTTTGAGAATCTGATGAATGTTTAGATCCTCTGTGCAGAAAAACGCAGGCACCCACATATACTCACACCTCTACATACAAGTTCAGGCAGCACATGTTCCCCTTGAAGCTCAGCTATGGTCCATATAATGGTCCCATGGTCTCTTGGTTAGGGACTTTTGTCAGTGATTCTCAAACCTGGCTGCATACAGAATTACATGGGAAAGCTTAAACACATAACCAAAAAACCCCACTAATACTCACGTCCTAAATGCAAACCAATTAAATCCAATTTTCTAGGGGCTGGGTATTTTTTAAATACCCCAAAACACTATGGGTAGCTTTTGAAGTTCCCAGGTGGTTCTAATATGTAACCATGGCTGAGGCCCATTAAGTTACATGATCTCAAGGAAATAGCTACATTTTATAATTCTATGGTAGAGGGGTTTAAAGCTTATACCTAATTTCATCCTCATGATACAGACAAAATATATAGCTATATTTAGTAACTGTTGACCAAACATTTAATAAATGCCTACACTGTTCAAAGGAGAGTCAGAAAGGGATGCCAGAGAGTTGCCTGGGAAGGCGATGCAGACTAAGGACTTTGAGAGGGAGAATGACAATCAGTCTGTCAATTTCTAGATCAGGAATAGTATGAAGAATGCTCTTTCAGCCTTATGGGTTTGAGATGTTGAAGGACACTGAGTTGACATCAATTTTGGAGGCAGAATCAATAGGCCTTTGAGCCTCACTAGGTGTGCGGTTAAGAGAAGGGTACCGAAGGGACAGCCCAAATTTCTAGCCAGGCTGAGCTGGTAGAGTGGCACCTCTAACCAGTATAGGGACAGACAAGGAGCAGCAGTGACTGGGGCAGGGAGGTCGCTCTGAGGAGAAAGGTGGGGTGCTCAGCTCAGGAAATGCATTTGAGGTACTGGCAGGTCATGTATATAGAGAGACCCATCAGGCAGTTGAAGACAGGGGGAGAAATAAAGAAGGGTTGGGTAATAACGAGGTGGGTAAAAACGAAGCAGAATCTTGGAGCAACTGTCCATGCACATCTGTATTTGTATTTGTATCCTAGGTTTCCAGGGGGGTGGACCTCTGCTGTTATGAATCCCCTCACCCACTCCAAACTGCCTTTTGGAATAGCTTGACTTCATTTATATTTCTACTCTGTCATTTTTCTACCTACTGTCTGTGGAAAATCCTGTTATCAAAACTTTGTTAAAATCTATAATGAGATTAGAAAAGTGAGGAGGACATCTATGAAGGGTATGGTTTCCTCAGAACTGAAAGGAGAGTTTAGTTTTGGGCTTACAGAACAGGGAGGGAGGAAAGGATTAATAGGGTAGTGTTCTGATCTGACCCCTACATCACTGTGGGTGCTGGAATGCCCTCTCCAGGGAGTGCCAAACCTTTGTAGGGGACACTTGTATGTTACTTGAGAGAATTCACTACACAGAGAATAAACGCCTCGGGGTCATAAAATTTTGGTTTCCAAATACAGTTAGCGAGGCTTGCATCCTCCAGACACACAGGGTAAGAGTGAGCATAGGGGAGGGTGAAAGGAGGGGCAACGGAAGGGGACAACAGGTCCCAGGTGGTTCTTAGTGAGCACGGCCTCTGGAGGTGGCCAGACTGGTACTGAGGAGTCTTATCTGGCTTTGGTGGGACTCTGCTTTTTCCTCGTTATTGTGTTTATTAATATTATAGAGAAATTGGGTAAACAATTTTTCTTCCTGAAAAATGAATTTTCAGGAAAAACTCACATCTGATCTTAAATAGCTTACATTGTAGTTTCAAAGAATATGTTGTAAGTAGATACAATCTCATGTCACAGAAACCACCGATTTGTTATACATTTGTTAATCGGAGTCCAAGGGAATCAAGTTTGCTTTCCTTTACAGTGTGCAAGAGTTGACTTGGAGTCAGTTTAATGCCGAGAACTTAATTAAGCTACTCTTTCCCCAAGTTTGGGGGTAGTGGCTGTAGGGTGCTACATGGTCAGGCTGGTACCATGGATCTGGAATTGCTCTGCTTGAGCTCCTGAAGGAGTGGCTGTCTTGGACAGGCTAGCATCTGCTAAGTTGTGCTGTTCCTGTGCATAGCCATTCAGGAGAGTCACAGGGATTTGGGCTGGGGTGGAGGGTGGGGGTAATTACTACTCAGAGAAAGTATATTTAAAGATAATTATACACCACCCACTTTTCAAAATATAGCTTTGCTTGACAACTGGTTTCCTGGCAACGCTTCCTACTATATAATAAATGTAATGGTTTATTAGAATGTGTAAATTTATTTGTGTTTACATATTCATGGAGGATATAGAAATTAAATGATAAAATAGGGAGGAGAAATGTGCCTGCTATTCATGTTCCCTTCACACTAGCTGGAAAAGTCATTTACTCTAGAAATAGAACTTCCCATATGTAGATATAGGAGAAAAGGATGGATATGAATGTGTCTAATCTACTTCTTCAAACTTCTATATCGTTGTGCTCCCACACTCACCCCTGCATCCTCCTTACCTCTTCTCAATACTGGGCTCTGCTCTTGCCTTTCCACTTACATGGACTGTCCTTACATGGATAACTCTCAGAACCTCCCTCTTCTATGTCCCGTTCATCTTAGCTTCTCCATGGTGAACTCTTCCAGTCTTCCCAAACTCAGAACTCCTGTCACACTTATTGTCTGCATTACTCATTTTAGTTACACATTCAAGAAATATTTACTAAATGCCTACCATGAACCAGGTATTAGATATTCAGCAGTTAATATGACAGATGCAGTCTTTGCATAAAACTCACACGGGTTATACAGACCACTAAGCAAGCAATCAAAGGGTGCTTCATGCCAAGGTGGGCTTAGCAGAGGTGCTGTGGACACATCACAGGGGATCCTAGCCACTCATGAAGGAGCCAGCAAAATTTCTCCAGAGGAAATGACTTCCCATTTGCCTGTATTGTCAGTTATCTTTTACCGTATGGTTCTTGCCTCTCCAATGAGATCACAAGGTCCTTGAGGGAACAGAACTGTGTCTCGCACTTCGTTACAGACTCCCAGTATATAGCGCAGTCCATCTCACATGGCAAAGAGATTTGCTGAAAGGTTGGTAGAGCGGGGATAAACTCTATGCAGATTTACTAACTACATTTTGAAAACAAGGCTTGAGAGCCCTAGGCCTCTTGACCCAGGGATGAGGGTGGGTGTGAGGAGAGCACAGTGTTCCTGGAAGAGTTTGCTTGCCATAGTTTTGACAGGCATCTAGCACAGCAGACATCAAAATGGTGAAGACTTCAGGCTCTTTCTAGTGACTATGGTAAGTTTCTGTCTTTAACTGAACTGAGAACAAGCAACACAGAAAATCATTCAATTTAATTATTTTATACATAAGTAACTTTAAAACGGGCTATTGATGATTGGGGCAATTTGGGGTATGTGCTTTGTTGGTTATGGAATGGCAGAAGTACAGGGAACATTGGAGGCACATTTCACTGAATATGGGGTAAATAGTCCTATGAAATTTAAGAACTCTGTGGGGTTCACTTCAGAATTCTGTAAAGTCAATATCTGGAGTCTTCAACAGGTTATCTGATTAATCCCTTCAAGTTGCATAAGGCTTTCTGAATCATTTGTTCCATAACTGTTTAAATCCTATACTGAACAGTGAGCCCCAAATGACGCAAAATTCCTTATTGTAACTAATTCCTCAAAGCGAAGACCTGACTTATCAAGGGAATACCCTAATATTGCCTTAATATTATGAGTCATTAATTTGCCAAATTTCCTCCAAAAGCTCTGTTCTAAAATTTCTTTAAATAAACCATAACTTTGTATCATTGTTTTGCAAATAGAATATGTCAGTTTGAAGCTCAAATTCTATTATTCGTCACTGTTAAACTGAGAAAATGATCAAGAATACTTTGATTTTTTTTTAAACTCAAAATTTAGATTCTTTTTTTTTGGAGTGAAACAGGCTCTTTACTGTTTACAAGGTTATTTTTGAGTTGCAAAAATTCTCTCTCCATTTTTTTCCCTGTATCATCTTGCTTTTCTCCTGTATTCTCTTGTTCAAGCTTGGCTGCCACAATCAGACAACAGAAAGTGTGAGAACACATTTTTCTTGCATCTGCAGTGGAAACCTTAGCAGCAGACTCATTGGCCACCACTTAATATATGCTTAGACCCTTCATGGCCACACTGTCTGGTGCAGTAGCCACTAGCTGCTTTGGCTTTGAGCACCTGAAATGTGGCCAGTCCAAATGAGACATGTAGTAAGTATAAGATACACACTGGATTTCAAAGACTTAGTATAAAAAATTAAATGTAAAATATCTCATTAATAATTTTTATATCAGTTATAAGTTGAAATGATAATGATTTAGATATACTGGGTTAATAAATTATATTAAGATTAATTTCACCTATTTATTTTTAATTTTTAATGTGGCCATTCGAAAATTTAAAAAGTGCACCTGTGACTTGCATTATATTTCTTTTCAATAGCATTGCTGTAGAGCTATCCACCCCATGCCCATGAAACAACAGCTAAGCAGAAACAGGATTAAGTGTTCCTGGGCAGAACCTTATTGCTAGGATGGCACAGTGGTTAGCAGCATGGGTTCTGAGTGTGGGTTCTGACTTGGCTACAGTTGAGCCATGTAGCCCTGGGTCTCTCTCAGCCTCAGTAGCCTCATCTGAAAATGGGTTTAATGATAGTGCCAACCTACTAGTGATAAGCCTATTGTAACTAATTCCTTAAAGTGGAATACAAAGTCTTCTTTGGGAATACAAAGTCTTCTCTCTGTATTTTTCTCTGCATATCTTGAATAGTAGCTGCAGAGGAAGAAACTCTTCCCAGAGGTCAAATGGCTGGTATATAGGTTAAGTATACACAGGATGAGCCAAGCATCGAAGCTGAGCAGTCAGAAGTTTAGGGGACCACTATTCCTTTTTTCTTCTTCAAAAGCACAGGTTACATCAGAGATCACTGGATAAAAAAATGTTTCCAGAGTCTCCTGGGTAATCTCTCACTAGACAGAATCTATACAAATCTGTAATTTCTCTTCTATCGTCCAGATCACATTGACTCATTCATTCAATCATTCATTTGTTCATTTATTGTTCACTCATTTGCATGTAATTAGAATGATATTTTGGAAATATTTTTGAATATATTTTTATATCCCTTTACTCTTATTGTATGGGGGCTTTGGGACTGTCAAATGCTTTCTTAGCTTTGCTGTCAAATTAGATATTTTGTTTGAGTATGTGTCAAGCCTATTGCCTTACTGAGGCAAGACCATTCATTCATTCATTCATTTGCTCAGCAAATATTTATTCAGTCCCTATTGTACCAGCCACTTCTCCAGATGCTGAGGATAAAGCAGCCAAATCTAAGCATTATTGCAAGAGAAAGGATTTTTACATATCTAGAGATCTCTTTCACTTAATAAGAGTGAGGCCTGGTAAACTTGGATCTAGATTTTTTTTTTTTTTTAATGTAAAGGAGGTCTTGGCTTGAGAGAAAGAGGAAGGGGAGAAAAGCCTTTCAGTTCCTGTGGAATATGGGGGAAAGAAGGTGTCAGAAGCAGAAGAGGAAGTCAGACACCAGAGTCCTGCATGTCCAGCCTCCAGAGCTTAGAGAGGGTTGCTTTAGAAACACTCGGATAGTCCTGGGGAGGCTCAGGGACATTGGAGCTAGTCAGCAGCCTCTTCTGGGTATAGAATAGGGGGTCTGCAGGTCCCTGGGAGAATGTCAGCCTTTGGCTTAGAACTCTATCCAGACTGGTGCAGAGTCAGCGGTGGGAGGCAAGCAGGTAGGTAGGTAGGTGAGCCTGCTTAGTGCTCTGGGTTCCCCATAGCTCGTTCATGGAGGGAGTGTGAGCAACAGAGCTTGAGGGTCAGAGAACAGAAGGGGAGATTTCAAGATCAGATACAAAGGTGGGGGGCCCATGGATTCCAGTGGTGTATGCCCAAATCAGATGGACCTACTGCACCTCAGCAGGAAGAAGTTCAGAGAGCAGCTCAGACTGGCTGAGATAATCAGAGGACTCAGGAGTGGTCCAGGACCAGTCCTTACCAAGCCCTGTTCACATCCTGGGATTTAGAAGTCCCCTGCCCCCACGCATCCAGATTCTAGGCTGAGGAGGAGCTGGGGAAGAGGAAATATGAGAGACTGAACATTTTACCTTAAGGGACTATTTAAAATATAGCACTGGGCTACATTTACCCAGCTAGATTAAAATTTAGAGTTATTTATGCTCCTGCTACCCAGTAGGTGAGGCTAGGAAAGCAATATTAGATCAATTATGAAACACGAAACACCAATTTTGGGCATGTACAAGCTTTGTGGGAGTAAATTCACACCCCTACTCCAAATACCCATCCATTCGCCTATTCAGCACACATGTACGAATAGCCGACCATTGGACAGGCACTTAGCTAGACTCTCTGGAAGCAATACCTCTGAGGCATGTAGAGCCTATTAGAGGAAACAGGACTGTGAGCCAGTAATTGATGTGTAGTATGGTAAGTGCTGTGATAGAAGTATGAGCAAAGCACTATGGAATGGAGAGAGTTGAGTAACTTTCCCTGGGGAATTTACAGAAGATATCAATGGGGTAACACTGGAGGTTCTTAACAAAAGTCTGAGTTCTCCAGTTGAAGTCATGGGGACACAGTGATTCAGGTAGAAGGAAGCCTTCGTGCAAAGGCCTTGATGCACAAGAGGACAGGGAACATTCTGGTAAGTACAAAAACATTCAAAATGTGATTGGAACAAAGGGCATGTGCAGGGGAGTGTGGGAGGTGAGCCTGGAAAGGCAGAAGGGGTCTGAAGACCATAGGTCTTGTGGAAGGTTCTGTAGCAGAGCCGTATCATAATCCTGTGTGCTTTCTGTAATCCTTAAAGTTCATACTTTACTGTGTCCCATGATTAGGAAGTAATGAGGAATAGTAGCAAGTGTCCGCATTATATTTATCTTAACTGGTCTTCATCTTTTAAGAGAGGGAGACACACTATCACAATCTCCTCAGGATGCTGCTGCCAAAAAGACTGATGGACAGAGATAATTCAACAAATATCAATCCCTGGATTATCTACTTATCTGATCCAAAAGCCTCTAAGAGAGCAGCACAGGGCAGAACTCTGACCAACCCTCACTCTACCACCCACCTGGAAGGTGTTACCTTGGGCTCCCCAGAAGGGTGACTGTGATAGAGCTGGTGGACAGAAGGAAAAAAAAGCAGCATGTATCTCACTCACCTGAACTTCGACTTGGAGATCCGGTGGCTGAAAGAGAAAAAGGAGACATTAAGAAATGACACACACATTTTCTTCCATTTCAAAGATGTTCAGCAACGCCAGCGAAGTTTGATTTCCCAGGTTGATCTATATGGGCCCTGGACGGATGTGTAGAGTGACTTAGAGCAACTCTGGAGAGAGAGAATGCTATTTGTCAGCATTCCCTGGTGTGGTTTTGTGTTTGAATGTGGAGACTGAGGGCTGGCCCAGCTGACAAATCTGCAGATCTAGTATCTTCTAAGTGGAGAGGGAGAGTGTCGTGTTCTCAGATGATCAGCCTCTACCCAGCAGATTCCATGAGGTCTGGTGAGGCAGCATGTTAGGAATGCTTCACCTTGAGAAGAGCCATAGAGGGCAGGAAGGCCTCCTGCAGGTGGAGGATCCCACCAGCCAGAAGCCACAGGCAGGAACAGGTCGGTGTAGACCGCACTGCTGTCTAACAGGAGCCTGGCCAATGGTTGGTATGAAGTGAGGATGAGCAAAAGGAACCAGCTGGAAACTGAGAGGCCACAGCAGTCCTGACCCAAGAACAGCAAACTGAACAGAAAGAAACAGCCATGGATCCTGAGGAGAAACCCAGGATGCTGACAGTCATGTGCAACCCTAAAGACCTGGGTGACTTTTGGGCATGAGCGCAGGGCAAGTGTGCTGGTGGCTGACTCGAAGGGTCACTGTCAGAGGGCAGGGGTCCACTGAAAGGCAGAAACTTTGAGGAGGCTCTGAGACAACCTAGTTCTTACAGGAGAGTCCAGGGGAGGCTGGATGGAGGCAGGCTGGGAGAAGAGGAAGGGATGCCGGGAAGAAGAGAGGAAGAGAGGGAGATAGACGGAAGGAGACAGAGAGAGGGACTGAAAGGGAGAGAGACAGTGCAAGCACTTGAGACAAACGGTGAAGGCGATATGTCAGAAAGGCTTCGTTTTTGAGGGAGTAATTGCAGGTGGAGCAACCAGGCTCAGATGGACACGTAGAAAGATGCAGAGTGCGAGTAAGAGATGAAAAAAGGGGTGGTAACAGCAGCAGAGAGACAAAGAGAAATGCAGAGAAAACAGGAGCAGGGAGTTGGGAGGTGACTGCTGTAAGCCTGTGTTGTCCCAGCTCAGCACAAAGCGAGCTCTGTCACACAAGCAGGAAAACAACCCCTCTCATTATTTTTTATTAAAAAAAATTAAACCAGAAGATGTGACAGGTGGCAAAGCCATTGAGCATGAGATAATTATATCTCTGGGGCACTGAGAATCTGAGCCAAGTGCCTTTACTGTTCTGAACCGTTAGCTAATAACCTTTTCCCGCCTCCAAAGACTGCCTGCTAGGGCTGGAGGGTTTTAATCACATGTTAACAAAGCGTAGAGGAGGGGGACCGGGAGCCAAGGGCAGCATTTTTATTTAGAGCCACAGTTTAATGGGGGAAACAAATGTTTTCCAGGTGCTAATTGGGTGATGGGGAATCCGGGGTGCCCTGTTCTCTGGCAGGGCCATGCTGAGCCTGGCACCTTCAGGGGCTTCCCTAGGCTTGCTTTTGGGCAGTTGAGACTCCTTGCTGTAAACATAAGCCAGTGTGGATGACCATGATCTTTAGCCCTGTGACCCTGTCTATAGAGCCTGGGCTGGCCCCAGGCATCCTCTCAGAAATGTCTCAGTGACCCTCTCTGGGGTACCCTTCAGTGCAGACCACAGGCCCTTCCCTGTAAGGCTCTGTCTCTCAGTTCAAATGAGTCATAAGAGTGGATTCTTAAAAACTCCCACATGGGAAAACCTAAATCTGAATGCTCATATCTCCCATGGAAATGACTCTGGGATGTGGGCACAGGGGAGGAGCAGGGCTAAGGGTGACTGTTTGAAATGAGGACCATGCCTGAATTTAAGTCTTTCCTTGGCATTCGGGCACATTCCAAAGAGGAGGAAATGAGCAGGACTTTCTATTCCACTTAGTTACAAGTCCTGATGTATAATCCCGGACACCACTCTTGAAGACTAATTTTCATTGTTGTTGTTTTTCTCAGGGGATTGCAAGCATCATTTCAGGCTTTCTGGGTCTGAAACATTAGTCCCTTTTTAAGCACCATATTACTTAAACACTCCTACTTGATAAGGGGGAGGGTATTGCTCAAGCGGCATGTGTCTGGAGACAAAGGAAAACTACAGTCCTTAGAGAATTGAGGTTAGAACTCTTACGAAGCTTAAAGACCTTGATTCCTCCATTTGCCCTATATAAGAGGGAATCAA
>NW_011888918.1:2230361-2239814 GCF_000151845.1 Pteropus vampyrus
TCCACTGAGAGTCCAGCTCCCACAGTCCAGTCCTCAGAGTACAGCCCCAGAACACAGAGTCCACCCACTCTTTCCCATCTCCACGTGTGACTCTAGCCTGAGCCGCCATCATCTCATACTTTGGTAATTGCTATTGAGGTCACTTCATTCGCCTGTTTCCATATTGGCCTCGCTCTTACCTATTCTTTTCCTAACATCAACGTGATCCTTCAAGAATGCAAAACTAACCAAATCAACCCGTTCCACATTCATATGACTTCTCACATTCCGTGACTTCTCACAGTTTTGTGACTAAGATCATTAAGGGGTCTACCAGGCCCTGCCCCATGTCCAGCCTCATCTTCCCAATCTCCCCTCATGCCATACTGGCCAAACTGGCCTTCTCTCAGTTTTTCCACCCAAGGGCCTTGAAATGCACTGTTGCCTCTGATTGGAACATTCTGCCTCACTCCTTACCTCAGTAATGTACATTCGTCCTTCAGCTCTCAGCTAAAATTTTATTTCTTCACAGGTGCTGTTCCTAACTTACCAGTCTAAATCGGGTCCCTCCCTCTGTCATTAGCCCCACACTACAGTTACTTTTCCTTCTTAACACTTACCCTGATTTTAATGACTTCTTTACTTGTTAATGTCACTTTCATGCCAGATTATGAACTCCAGTGAGATGGTGTCAATTTGCTCTACTGCTGTGGATCACCAATCCCTAGTATCAAGCTGGGCACAATATTGATGAGAATTCAAATAAATAGGTCTGCCCTGAAATTCAGTGGTTTCCAAGTGAGTGCTTCTGTCTATTCCCCTAACACATCTTCATCTGTTTCATTTATTTGTTCTTATTCTTCTGTGTGTCCATGTCCCAAGGTTCTACCTCCACTCCTCTATGAATAACTCTTGTCCTTTGACCTCATTAATAGTTTTTATACTGATTACCTCAAGCATGTGACTCTATCCCTGCTCTGAGGTAGATGTCCATTAACTGCTGCCTGTGCGATCCCTGCAAATTGTCACTCTGGTCGGCCCCGCTTCACATTGTACTTCAGCATCCTAATCGCATTCTATCTCCAAACTTTGACGGCACCTTCCTCTGCATCACCTATCCTCCCTACCTCCTCCTCTACCCCTAAAATATCACACTGCAGTTCCTTTCTCTCTGCCCCCACCCCGCTCAGGAATCATCTTCATCCAGGCCTCTCACCATGTATAAATCCTTATCCAGACCTCATCTCACTACATAAGCCTTTTCACTCTTACCTTTAAAAATGCTAGACTCTCACTGTCACTCACTTTCAGCCCCCAGCCTGTTCTCATGCTGTCTCTGCCATTAGGAATGTTGGCAGTCTCATCTCATCGTTGCCTGACGTGGGGGTGGGCAGGGGGTGAAAGATGGGGAAAGACTATAATTTATTAAGTACATATTATAATTCTAGCACTGTGACCAGGTATTTTATATGCACAGTGTAGGTATATAAATGTGGACATTCATGGGGATAACAGGGACCATTTCTACAGAGCTCTTGAAGCCTGCAGCGTGTGTCCTCACAGAAATGACAGATTTGTAAGAGAGACTGCCAGCTGCCCTCTGTGGGGGATTATCATGTTTTCTTTCCAACAGAACTTCCATGCTCTCCTGAAACACACTCTCAAGTGACTTCCTGGTGCCAGTTCCCCTGTCCCTCCTGGTCTGCAACTTAGGCCATGCCCAAAAGCCAGAGTTGCAGGATCCTTGATCATCTTCTCTCTAACCTTCCTTGTGTCAAGATCACAGAAAGGCCTAGCACTGACAGACACTGAAGGCTTGCTATCTGCCTCTCCCTAGTGAGGCTGTCTGAGGCCCATGTCTAGAAACTCGAGTGCTTGTTTTGTATAGTTCCAAAAGAAGAGGAGAGAAAAAAGGCTTGGACTGTTGCTTAAAAATGTAATTAACATCGTATTTTAACAACATTTTGACAATAATTGCTTTCCAACAATGCTGAGAAACCTGCAGTGCAGACTCCCTGGTGCCATTGTCAGAGTGAGTGATTCTGAAAGCCCCATGTACACTGGAAACAGAAGTGGCAAGAGATGGTCTGTTCCTAAGGCTTGTTTTCCATTCTCCTTTAGCTTGGAGGCCATGTGTGGCTTATGTTTAGACTCACCTACAGCTAACCTCTTAAAAAGGGTTGGGTTTGCTCTGACCCATTTCAGAGAGGAAGGTTGAAATAAGATGCCTTTCTACTGATGGAGTGATTTAGAAATTCCTTTTATTTGGGACTGGTCCTACTCAGAGCCTTCTCTCTCTCTCTTTTAATTTTAACTTTTCAATTAGAGTTGACATTCAATATTATTTTATATTACTTTCAGGTGTACAGCATAGTGGTTAGACATTTATATAAGTTACAAAGTGATCACCCCGATTAGTCTAGTACCACCTGGCACTACACATAGTTATTACAATATTATTGACCAAATTCTCTATGCTGTACTTTACATTCCTGTGACTATTTTGTAACTACCATTTGTACTTCTTACTCCCTTCACATTTTTCACCCAGGCCCTCAACTTGCTTCCCATCGAGTAACCACCAGTTTGTTCCTCATGACCTTCTTTTTGCAATGCCTTTCAGTGACCCGGTGAGTTTACAGTTCTTATACCTCCCAGGCAACAGGAAAAGCAGAGAGTCTCCATCTCCTGAAGTGGAATCTGGTCCAGGAGGCCTCATGCTCAAGGTCAATATGACTCCTTGACAGAATTGGACTTTAATCTTTGGACTCTGCTTTCTAAGACAGTGGTCATGAAACCAGCAGTTTGCTTATTTTTAGCAGGTAAATCATTTTTTCCCCTTCGTTTTTTGAGGGGAATATTTACCAGGGACCACTGGTTTACATTTTTAAGATCGAACTAAGATGAGTGATTGTGATAATTCATGTGTACTGTTCTCCCTCACTAGTGGCCCAGTCCCAGGCCAGGGTCAGCTCAGCAGAGCCAGGTCCTGGGATTCGACCCAGGGAAAGAGAAGTTGTGAACATCTAGGCAGCACTTATTTTTGAGGAATCAGCCACAGCCTAGGCTAAGCACAGGTGAATTTATTAACTCAAGTTTGCATTTCGGGCTCCCGTTTCCCTTCCCTAGATGGATAACTTAGTGTTGTAGATAAGAACCAAGATGTTTATCATTTCTCTGTGCATTTTCTTACCTGTTGGCTTTCCTTTATCAGAATGGAAAGGATGGTTAGCAGGACCCAGGGACCCTAACATAACTGTCTCTTGTGAAAAGAGATGAGAGGGGCTGAAGGAAGAGGCTTCAGAGCCATTCCCAACCCTGCACACACACTCCCTGTATTTCTCTGATGTGATGGCAAGGAGCTCAAAATCCAAGTGTCAGAGCTTCACAGCAGAGCTGAATTGAAGAGCAGTCTCTATTTAAGACTCATCCCCACACCCTAGGGGCTAGCCTCATCCTAGCTCCCTCCCCTTTGCTCCCCACACAGCTTTCTGTTTCTTGTTGTGCTCTGATCCCTGCCCATCCCAGTAATGAGCCACCCCATTCTGACTTCAGGACACAGCTTCCTTGCCTGCACCCCGGGAAAAGCCCAGACCCTGGGCTTGCTGAGCCTACTCACGCCAGCCTGGCCCCACAGTTTTCTCCCTCGATGTCACCTCCAGCCACGTTCTCAGTGTTGACAGACTCCGTCTCACTTGTGGGCATGCTCACTGCAAGAGTCAAAGGGATGCAGAACAAGGCATGAGGGTGGGAGGAAAAGGGAGAGAAGAACATTAGTTTGCGACATGCCCAGTCCCAGGACAAGTGCTGTTTGGGACGAAGGGGACCGAGCAACACCTACTGGTTGGGAATAACAGTGCTGCTGGAGCAGGCTGAGGCCTTGGTACTGCCCTGGCAAGGCTCATGGATTTCTTTGAGTGACATGCCTCCTGCTTATCTAGGGTAAGTTTTGCTGCCAAGGGCACTCTAAATTAGTGGGAATGTGGGAGGAAATTTGGTGATAAGATCATTTACCTTATAGGAGTCATTCTGAAAACCTGACCGTTGAACCTTTTCTCTACCCTCAACTCTACACTCTCAGAGAAGCTGTGCAAACTTTTCCATTTGCATCCACTACTCGCCAACAAAGGGGAGATTTCATAAAAATATTTTATTTCCCTTATTTTTTTCCACCCACCAATTCTAGGGGTCTCTACCCCCAAACTTAGGGTCCAGCTCATTTATAGAAAGGGGATTTTCTGCCACCTTCATGAGCTACTAGATAGATTTAGAGGACAGTTCTTTCCTGTAGTGTGCAGTATTGAGTCTGTTATATCTAGGACTGTACCTGAAATAGAGCTTGAAGCAAATGACCATGAACGGAATCATGCACTAAGATTTAAACTAGCATTGTAGACATCAGGAAGGAGGAATCCACTTAATTAAGTTTACATATGGCTTAAAGACAGACTGTGGGGACACTAGCTCCCTTTCTAGCAACCTTGATATTCCTACCACAACAGGTTGACTTGGGATATAAACCATCTAGTTCCACTAGCACCAACCTGTCTATCCATCTCCAGTCTTCCCCTGAGGTGACAGGGGCTGAATTTGCAGACCAACTGGGATTTTCCTCTTGGAACTCATTTGGTGGCTTAGAAGCCATTTCTCTTATTATTAATTTTTATTCCAAAAAAAAAAAAAGTTTAATTCAAGAAAATTCTTTTCCACAAAATTCTTTTCCACCTTTTATTACCCTTTTCAAATGATACAAACATGAGTTCCTTATTTGTGCCAACCCTGTTCTTCAGAGTGGCCATCTCAGCATAGGTCCTGGTTCAGCCTTCCTTGCAGAACAGAACTCCTTGTGTGGAGAGAAAAATCACTGGCCCTCAGCAGCCAGGGAATCTACAGTTAGTGAGGGTGTGGCATCAGGGGATGTGGCATCATGTGAAAAGTCTCCATGGGGCCACCACAGCCAGGAAAAGACTTC
Source organism: Pteropus vampyrus (assembly GCF_000151845.1). Taxonomy (NCBI): domain Eukaryota; kingdom Metazoa; phylum Chordata; class Mammalia; order Chiroptera; family Pteropodidae; genus Pteropus; species Pteropus vampyrus. Next base: position 2,235,313 of record NW_011888918.1, read on the forward strand.
TACTGGTTATATGCATGATATTTGTTGGATGTGGATTTTTCCAAGTTTTTTTTTTTTCTTGTGGATGAACACAAGATAGGTGGGTAAGAAGAGACTCATTTCAAGAACACTGAAGATACAAAGAGAAAACTCATGACTTATCAAGTGTTTGACTGTCATGGATGAGAGACTCCACCCTAGGATGCATTTTCAACAAAGCTGGGTAATAAGAAATCCAGATGCCATTAAAGTTTGGAGCTGGATGGGACTTTAGACATTTTCCAGCTCTAACTTGTCCCCTTCACTTCAAAGGACAAGAAAGTGACAGATGCCCAAGGTCACACAATGTTTGGGGTGGGACTTGGACTGGAGCACAAGTGTCATGACCCCCTGAATCATGCTCATTTTGATTGCATCTGTGTTGACCAACTCCCTTCCCTATTCTCTAAGACAAGATGAGATTCTTAAAACCAAAACAGGCTGTGGGAACATCACTGGAACGTGGTGAATAGACAAATGGTGTTATTGAATTTGACAGCATTTATACTCTCTTTGCAGTCTGAGATCTGAGGGAGCTGGTGAGCAAGACCAGACCTTAGGGATGGTTTTAGCACTGGGAGCAGGAAGACAGACTTTCAGAGCTTTCCAGAGTTCCTTGCTCTATCTGCCCTGAGGAAGAAGTAATATAATTGAAGAGCCTTCAGTCTTTCAGTCATTTCCAGTCATTTCTCACCTAAGGTTCTTTTAACTCTTCAGGCATCGTTATTTCAAGAGCTGAGCTTTGTATTTGATTTTGTGACACTTTGCTCCAGAGAGCTCCTTAGGTGTGGAATAGTGTGATGGTGGTGGTGCTAGGCTTGAAAAGGCAACCAAATTAGGAGTAGGCAGGCCTGGACTTTAGAAGGAATCATACCCCCTTCTAAAACAAGGCACTGTTTGTACCAGTATCAAGTTGGCATTTACAGTGACCTTAATCTTGGCTGGCACTATCCAAAGGCAAGATTCCATCAAGGAATAGCTGCTGATTTTCATGTCTACTGACTTTATATATATGAAGACATAATAAGGCAGTGGCTGTGAGTGAGACAGATTACCATCCCCTCACAAAGACACACACATACACACAAACACATACACACACATACATGACCACTGCATCACAAGCCATCAAGAAAAATACCCTCCCATCCAGTCCAGTATGTACCAACACACATTTATACACACAGAGCACAGGAGAACGTTACCATGGGTTTCTGTGGAGTGACTAAACCAAGCAAACTTCCCTTTCTTCTGATCAAGCAAGCCCGTTGGAGCGCCTCCTTTCACAGACAAGATGGTCATTTTCAAGAACCAGGAACAAGACATCAATAGAGAGCATGCAGTCAGCCACGGGCAAAAGAAAGAAACAAGGAACTCAGCTTTCACATAGAACATCCATTTTCAACTCCAAAAATAAACTAAAAAAATTGCAAAAAACAATGAACCAAAACATATAAGAAAACATCATAAAATAAAATCAAAACCCCAAATCACATAAATTAATGACACAAAACAAATGATGAACACTGGGGAGAAGGAATTACTCCAGAAGAGGCTTCGGTCTATATTGATCTATCTAGTTAGTGGTTTTGAGGAGAGAGCTTCCTGGAAGTGTCGTGGTTGTGGATATGAAATACTTCAGCTAATTCTTGAGAAAGAGAGTATTCCAACTCCATTTGATAGAACTGGCATTAACCATGCCTCTGTCAGGTCCCTATGGAGGATGCTAAGGATGAGTGGTGAGTAAGGCATCATCACGGCTGATGAGAGAGGTGGGAAATCTGCTTCCACTCATGAATGTAAGTGTGTGCCCTGATGACGAAAAGCTAGGTGGCCCCATCACTCCCGGGACAGGGCATGAGGGGAAAGTCCATCCAAGCTTTAGGTGCTTCTTATCTCATCTTCTTCCCCTGAAACTCAGATTATGTTCAGTGAACATCCTTGAATGATGCTTGTTAGTGAGAATTCTGAAGACCGGCTCATGGCAGAAAAGGTCAGGCTTATTTTTAACCTATGTAAAGGGTCATTTCTCAAACACACATCTTTAAAAGATGAAGTTTGGAATAAGCAGAAACTTCACAACCAGTAGCATTTTTTTTTTTCCCTCAAAAATCTTATTTGAAAAAATCACTGAGAGTTAGGAGCTGAAATGAGGGACTTGGTTTAAATTTGCCTCCTAGTAAAAAGATATGTTTCAGTTTAGAATGACAACAGTCACTCAAGTGAGTATCTCATAATGAGTGGTCTCTTATTCGAAGGAGTAAACACGTGGCTGCCAGACACCAAGTTTCTGTTCGCGCAGTTGTGTGGGGAGATGGGAACCTTGGCCAGTGATAGAAAGCCCAGAACATTGTGATCTGTTATACAGAAGCATTATCCAACTTTGGCTTTAGCATCAATATTGTCCCATCTTGTTGGATTTCAGAAATAACTGTATAACTTAAAAAAAAAATAGAAAGAGCTTGATAAAATCATGGCCATTCAATGTATATCTGAATTTGACCATGGCTGGTCTTTCATGTGGGGAAAGTTGGCAGCTGCCTGTGTGCAAAGTGATTTGAAGAGCATATAAATCACCTCCCTTGATGGCAGGCAGTAGTCTCTGCTAGATCTGCTCTTTCAGATGAAGTTATATATCTGAAGGTTCCTTGCTGAAATGAAATTAAAATATCTCATTTGGAAGGAGCAGTACATTAACATATTAGTGCCTGTTAATTTGTGATAGTTTATTCCATAAGCACATGTGGTGAAGATGCAGTTGTGCCCCTATTACTAAGAGATTAGACAGCACGATCAAAGCTGATTCTTTAAGGGACTTGCTGCCCTGGAGAGATGGACTTGGATTCCTTCTTGGAAACTGAGTGTCCAAACAGTTGAAAGTTGAGAATTATAAATGCTAAATACTAATTCTGGGGATAAGATGGACAGCCTGACTCCTCCTTTGAACACTCAGATGATGAACTGGTTGGAAACCAAGGCAGAAAAATGGCAAAGAACCCAGGTGCCTGAGGGCACTTCTCCTCTAAAGGCCACTCACTCAGTGCCCTGAGAAGTGAAGCTTGATGCCCGCTCACCTGTGGACAATGTCATGACAATACGCCCTCTGTGGAATGAAATGTGCTTCATTGAATGGATTTAGGAAGAAGAATGCTGAGGAAGAATGCTAGAGAGAAGTTAGTTTTCTAACTTTCTAAGTTCACTGGTACTAGGTACTGTGAATCAAATCTGGGTCTCTGGGCTCTCCTCTCCCTTGGCTTCTGCTGAGAAGATTCCAAAAGAAAATGAGATTTTCATTAAAAAATAATTAACAGCTGCCATTGCAGGTGGTGGATAACACAATTACATACTTAGTAATTTCACCAACAGCTACAATGAGTTGTGTAGACTCCATCTTTCTGACAACTGATTACATCTTGATTAATGCTGTCTTTTCCCCAAACATCTACTCTTGGTAGCAACTCTTGAGTGAATGGTACTTACTAGAACAATTTCTGTGTCTCAAGAGAGGTACACAGTTCTTGACTTACAGTAATCAATGCATCCCCTGACTTTCTGGGAGAATAGTTGTGTGGATCCTGGGAGAATTATAATAAGTAACTTCTGACACAAAATAATTTCCTGAAACTCGAAATCATATGAATCGTGCTGGGAGAGGAGCACTAGATCTAAGCCATTGTGAAGATCAGTGTTCCCTGACATGTCTGGATTTGCAAACCCTCTGAGTGTTTATTCACTAAAATTTAGGAATCTTCCATTAAATACCAGACAATGCTTAGAAAACATGGCTGCTGTTTTCTGCTGGCCAGTCTTTCTGCAGCTGTGGTCAACAGAGAAAGAATAGGTTCACAGCACATAACCCTCTCTATAAAACTAGTGATTGTCTCCAGTCAGGTCCTTAGACTGCTTAAAACAAATCTCCAAGTGGTGAGTCTGCTCCAGACTGTTCCAGTGCATTAATGCTCATGTTTTCCGCAAAACAGAAATTAGATCTCTTTTAGCCATTATGATGCAACCGATGCAATACGTGTGCCCAAAGATGGCCAATCTCATTCAAATGAATAAAAAATGACTTCAGAAAGGGCTAAGATTTGAGAGTAAGAGTAACTTCAATTTTGATAAAAGAAAAAGGAAGTCACTAAGGTTGCTTAGCAATCAATCAACAAAGGAAATATTAAGCAAAATCTTCTTAGGTATTCCTTCCTCTATTCTCTTTCTCCTTCTTCTCTCCCTCCCTCCCTCCTTACTTCCCACTCCTGAGGCCAGAAGAGATATGTGGAGAACCATCCACATATAAAATAGCAGGCCTTGCTTCTTGAGGCCTTCTGTCTCAGATCTTTTCACACGTCATCATCAACTGAGTGACACTGCAGCAAAGCTCCATTGAGAGAACAAGGAATGAACTTGGGGAGAGATGCAGAAAGCTTCACAGTTCTGAAATCTCTGGTCATCCAAGACAGCTTTGACATTGTCCTGGGGAATGAGGC
>NW_011888918.1:2240639-2295652 GCF_000151845.1 Pteropus vampyrus
CCAGGGAGACAGACCTGGGGCAGCTCCTTCCCTCACAGCTCTCAGAAGGAACCACCTTGCTCATGCCTTGATCTTTGACTTCTGGCCTCCATGAGACAGTAAGTTTCTGTTGTTTAATTCTCCCAGTCTGTGGCACTTTGTTAGAGCAGCCCTAGCTGACTAGAGCACTATCTGTTCATCCTTATTCCCATTACTTCCTGTGGAAACTCTGCCCAAGTCAGGCTACCCTCCTCATCATCCCTTGAATGTGCCATCTTTATTCCAACTTCTGGGCTTTTGTATATGTTCTATATCATGCCCTCTCCTGGACTGTCCGTCCATCTCCCCTGCATATATTCCAGGGGTCAGGAAACTACAGCCCTTGGGCCAAATCCAGACTGCAACTGGCTTTGTAAATGAAGTCTCACTGGAACACAACCATGCCCATTTGTTAGGTGTGAACTATGGCTGCTTTCACATGACAACAACAGTTGAATAGTTGGAGTGGAGGCTCTATGTGGTATGCAAAGCCTAAAATATTTACTAACTGGCCCTTTAGAAAAAAAGTGTGTTGACTCTTGAACTATTCAAATTTCGCCCATTCCTAGAGGTCCAGTTCTAGCCTGTTGAGGCTTTCGGGACCAGCCACTGCCCTTGAGTCCCCTCTTCTGAGCTGCAGGAACACTGGGATCTGTGAGAATTATAAATAAAAACCTGAATTCAAGTTTTAGTTCCATCCTCTCCTAGCCTTGTAACTTGAAGTTATTTGACCTTTCTGAGGTCAGGTTTCCTTATCTGAAAAGAGAAGATAATGATACTTTTTATTTTAAAACGTTCTGGCAAGAATTAAGTGAAATATTTATAAAATAACTCTGTAAAATGGTAAGTGCTATAAGTATTTGCTAATATTACCAACTAATTTAAATCTGTTTTTCTTATAGTTTGCTGTACAAGAATTAGATTTATGTCCCTAACTAAATCATGACTTTCTCAAAGCCAGAGACTTTATATTAGAATTTTCTGAACTCCCTTTCAGATCCTAGTGCTATTGGATATGGAACTATAACAACACTTTCTATCTTCACGGAATTTTAAGGGTATTCCTATATGCTGGACATCTTGAGGATTTCTCCTTCAGCTGTACTCTCCATCCCTCTCTGCCATGTCCTGTATCCAGAGGGCTGAGTTCGTAAACTGCATCAGTAAGCTCTCCTATGCTGGGGCTTCCTGTTGGGTTGGCCAATGGGAATCACCAGCAGGATGTCTGTGAGGCCTGAAGAGAGTGAGGCAGGGTCCTTCACTCTTCTGGCACATGCATGCAGGTTGGTGCAATTTGCTGAGGGCTACAGGTCTGTCACATGGCCCTTTCCTTATAACTACCCTCTCTGACTTCTATGAACTGCTTCCTCACTTTGTCCCTTCAGGCCTGGGGTGGTAAGACCTCCCCTCCTCGCCCCCACCCCCAGCAGTGCTGTCCTGAGTTCTGCACTATCTTTTGCTGACTTCCTTAAACCCTGCCTGTATCTTCAAAGCCTCTCCTCAAATCACTCAGTTTACATGTCTACCTGAGTGTGTAAGGTAGATAGAATTATCTGATTGGCAGGTGAAGAATAACCCCCAACAGTTGAAAGTGACAACTAGCAAATGGCAGAGAATGACTGTCTTTGAGTTCAGAGCTTACCTGGCTACATCAGGCAACTTCCAGAATAACTTTGCTCAAATGAAAATCTGCTGGTTGAATTATTGATAAGAACTAGTGATATAGGGTATTATCACGGGATTGCTTTAGCCTCATGGCAGAACATAATCAAACATTCTGGTGGTGGTTATTGGCCCAGAAGGTTCTCTTGGGAGGAACTGTGTTATAGTTCATCAAATTTAATTTTCTCTTGCAGAAAAAATAACTTGGGAAATTATTCTTTACTACTTTTCTACAGTTTGACAGATCAAGCACAAGGCTAGGTAGTCTCAAGATGATGAGTGAAAGAGCTCCTTATATGTCTTTATCCAACTCAGAGTCTTAGGAATCTCCCCAGTACTGGAAGTCTAGAAAATGCCAGAGTCCTTGCCTTGGCCTTGCCAATAAACAGCTCCAAACCCTTGATAAGTCACGTGATAATTTGGGGTCTCATTTTCCTCGTCTCTTACATAAGTAACCTGAACTAGATGATGAATTGTAGGTCTCTTATAAGGGACAGAAAGAAGAGTAGGAGAGGAGAAAAGCACATTTCAGAATAAAAGAGGAAAGAGATGGTAAGAGAGAAAATAAAATGGTACTCATTTTGTCTGGGTTGAAAGGTCACAGAGAAAGGAGCCATCAGCCTTCAGAGCCATCTCAACAACTTCCTGCCAGCTCAGGCCCAGCATGGTTTCCTCCACATAAGCAATTAAAACCTGGTTGATTTTAAGCCATCGGAAAGTAAATATAAAACAGAATTAAATATTAAGAAGCCAAATAAAGTGGCCTTATTAAAAAGGCACAATATAAGCATGATGTGCCATCATCATAATTATTATTACTGCTATAAACTGAAAGGAGGCACAAATGCCTGCCCTTGCTCCGCAGCTAAAATCCAAAAAAGAAAAACTGGGGTCGTTGTGCTCTCAGCAGGCCATAAACATCCAGCGCTCCCAAGCAGAAAATTTCTCTCCATGATTGTGGTGCCACTGAGTCAACGCTTCAGTTATTATTCGGGGGGGTGGGTGTGGGGTCGAGGGGAGGCGGGCAGTGCAGGAGGAGGCAGGGGAAGGAACTTCAGCTGCAACAAACACACGTCCCTTTCTGTTTCCTTTCCCACCCCCACCCCACCTTCATTAGGAATGATTGGGCAGCGGAGAACATTCTCAGGCCCTTGGGACTATGGGGAAAACAGGACAGCTGATCACATAGAAGGGGTTGGACACGCCCAAGGAAAAACAGCTCACTGAAATCACTGATGATTTTAGGCATAAAACTACTTTTAGGTTGGAGAGAGGACATTATTCTAGTTCCCAAGGTCAGGTTTAGCAGTAAATGGTCACCCATGTGGTACGATACGAAGGGGACAGAGGATGACTTGTGTCCCCAATCTTTCTCCAATCCAGTTCAGTGATGTCTACTAGTAATTCCTTCATTTTAGGGTCTGGTGCTCTCAGAGTGCAAATATTCTTGAGATGCATGATAGTAATAGCAGTCATTTCTATCTTAATAATAATAGTTCAGTTTTTTGATCACTTGCTACATGACAGCTACTCGTCTATGCACTTTACATACATTAACTGATTCAAACCTCAAAATAATCCTATGAGGGGTCATCTATTCCAATTACATGTTCTCAATTTATGGATCAGAAAATGGAGGCTTAGAGAATTAAGTCACTTATTCAAAGTAAGCAACTAAAAAGATCGAGCATTTGAACTGTGGTGGATGGTACACTAAGTCAGCCCTCTTAGCAACTACATATACTGGATTAATTTATAAAACCCTTTCCTAATCACAAGAGAGAACTAGAAAGTCCTGAAGATGTGCTTATACCACTAGGAGGAGAAGAGAGGCAGAAAGTGCAAGTGGAGATCTGGGGGAGAGAAGCCACTTATTTTATAATCATGCCCAGGGCCTCCCTGCCAGCTCTTCTGGGCAAGGAGAGAGAAGCAGGAAGCAGAGCAGCATGGTTAGGAGCATGGGCTCTGGAGCTAGGTGACCTGAGTTTGAATCTTGGCTCTGTGGCTTTGGAGCTATATGACCTTGGATATGTTACTTTTCTCCTCTGTGGCTCAGTCTCCACACTGCAAAACAGAGATCTGAATCACAAGTGTATTGCAGGGCTAGAAGTAGGCCAGCTCTCCATTTCACAGATGAGAATGTTAAGGTCCAGAGGGTGTCAGTGACTTGCCCAGGGTCACACAGCTAGTTAGTGGTAGAGGTCTAGTCCTCCTTCTGTCACTTGGTTATGTCTTTTTCCACTTCGCATTTACTTACATCACAGAGAGGCTGAAAGCCCACCCTTGGTCATCACAGATGAGCATAGGCCCAAGCCTCCCTCCCCTGTCTGGAATTCAAAAGTTCCACTGTGGGTGAATTTTATATGTTGTGTCCTATTCTTTGCTGTTGACAACAGCTACACAGAGCTCGCAATCCACTCTCATTTTCTCTTTTCTCTTGGGCTCTGTTTTCCACTTCACTGCTTCTACTGCTCAAGATAATTTTGACCCAGGTCATATTTCCTGCAAGGAAGTCCTACAGGGCCCAGCACAATCTCAAAGGATGCAGGTAGCCACAGTGGGGGTGGGGTGTGGGCAGTTATTGGAGCAAGGAGCAGTACTTCTTCAGAAAGGTCCCAGCCTTGCCTTCCTTTTGAGCATGCAAGTAAATTGTTGCCTTACATTTCTAGGCTGCTTGCATCAGTGCCGTTTATGTGGAGTGAGTCACTTTAGCTCCCAACCCCATGGTGCCTCTTCAGCCTCATACTTTCATGCATGAGTTTATGGGCAGCTGTCAGAATATCAATCAGCTTGCCCCCTTCTGCGGCAAGTCCTTTCCTTTAATTAATCTCCCAACTCTGCCTGCTGGATACAAGTAGTTGTTATTTTCCTCCCTATTGCCCTGGTTGCAAGACCAATGACAGTTTACCTGGTCTACCTTGCTACTTCAGTTGCCCTCATCTTTCATTGAGAAGTCCTTCACCAGTGTGGGATAAGACCTGGGGAAGCAGTGCGTCCCTCCTCTGCATAGTCAGACCCTGTTAGGACAGATGGCCAGAGCACAGGGCCTCAGACAAAGAGGAGCAGCAGCCAGAGGCAGAGTTCTGGGATGGTGAGGGCTGCGCGCCACGATCTATGAAGCAATTGGAAAGGTTCATTTTAGATATGGTAGGTTGGGAGACCTCATCACTTCCTTCAAATACCTGGAAATTTTTTCATGTTGGGGGAAGACACTGCCTTCCTAGAGTAGTTCTATAAAGAATAGGCATCAAAGAATGCGAATCGAAGGAGCAAAGATTTTGCCCTAATGTAAGAAGCATTTCCAAAATGACCTGGCCACCTTGAGACACTAGGAGTTGCTCATTTCTGGATGTTTTCAAGCATTTGCTGGGGGTTCGAGAGGAGATTCCTAAGATTTCTTTTATCTTGGAAAAAAGAAGCTGACATTTATAAGCAAGGAGCTCTCTGTGTGATGAAACACCAGATTGTTGACTGTTTGAGAGGGAGACAGGGAGGGCAGGGGGAAGGGGTACTTGAAACCTATACTGAATTCTCTCATCTGCTGGATGGGTCTTTCCTCAGCACCATTTCTTCATATCACGTCATTATCACTTACTGCCTAGAATCCTCAGCCTATCTCCCAAGGCCCTCTGAAATTTGGTTTCACTCTGCCTATCCAACCTCCTTTTCCATTTCTACCCAACATTCACCCTCTGGTTCAAGCATTTGGCTCTACTCTCTACTCTTGGCCTCCAGAATATACCACTTTTGGTCAGCTTGGTTTGACCTCATTCTTATGGAAGACCTAACATAGGCATGGTGCTTGCCAGGTACTGTACACCTCCACCTGACTTGCCCGGTTGGGACCTCCTGTGGGCATGCACAAGACCCTCTTTCCTTCCAAGGCCTATTGCTCCATGGAGACTCTTACACTACACAGCAGCTTCTTCCGGAAACATGTACCATGTAGTGTAGAACTGTGGTATACACACGGTTCTTTTTCCGCTCATTAGAAAAGGGTACGGCACTGTGTGGTGCTGGAGCATTCATGAAATTACCTAATTTAATCCTCAGAACCACCTGGGGAAACAGCCAGGGAAGGTCACAATTTGTAGATGAGGGAACTGAGGTTTCAAGTGAGCAGAGCTGGGACAAGGACACAGGTCTCTGTCCTCTGCTCCCTGTTGCTTCCCCAGTCACATGTACCTCTGACTCTTGCTCAGGAATGGATGTAAGAGTTAAGGCTCTCCCTGTCCCACTTTGCCAACCTCACCTGCCCTTCTCTGCTCTACTCTCTTATCCTTGCCTGTCCACCAATAATTTCAGGAAGCATGGCATCTTCCTTGGGTAACCAGATGGGAAGTTCTACAGGGCTGGGAGTAGAACTTGTAACTTCTGCTGGAGCCATGGGAGGCGTGCCACAAATAATGGTGGAACTAGAGCACGCATGTCTCATGCAGCTTCCTTCTACTTCTCCTTTACCCTCAGAGAGGGGTAGGGATGCACATGTCTGCATTGGGGCCAGGGTAAGCGTTGTTTCATTCTTTCACAGTTTCATTAGAGTGGGCACTGGAACATGCATGGTCAGCTACCCACTCAAGGCTCCTCTCTCCCTCCTGTGCTATTTATGGGAAAGGCCACTGGCAGGCAGTGCCTGCTCATGTCCACAGCCGCTGGGGTGACTCTGAACCAGGCACAGAGAAGGAGAAACCAACCTCAAACCAAACATGCAAGAAGAAATGGATTTTAATGCCAGACAATGTCACTTTTATTGTTCTACTGAGCAGCCTCTCTCTCCAGATTCTTCCTTTTATGACTGACTCTGAATTAAAGGTATTATTCACCCTTCATCTCTCCTCCCTCTTTTCCTTAATCTTAGAACTCTTCCGGAATTTCTCAGGAGAGTTGGGCTAGTTAGAGAGGCTGACTGTTCTTCCTTTCGAAGAGAGAAAAGGCTTTTGAAACCTAGAGAACAGGGACCACTGTCATTAACAAGCAAAAGGCCTGGAGGCACTGGCAGAAAGTGGGAATGCTAGTGTTCCAGAAATCAACTCTGAATAGGAGGCACGACCTTGGGCTCACCTAGGTCTCCAGTTATTGCTCTCCTCTGAGTCCTAGAGTCCATGAGGATTCCTGCTGCAGGCTCGGTGGCCCAGGAAGCCCGTAAGGAAGGGAAGAACACAGAGGTTCTGGTTTTTGGATGGAGTCATGGTCCTGGTGGGTGGGATATGGAACAGGATTTTCCTGTAAGGAAGTGGGGTGTCGGTTGTGTGGACTGTATGATGAGCAGGTGTTACTAGGTCTGTAGAGTAGAGGCATAGGGATCTTGGGCAGATTTAAGCAACTCTATTGCTTTTGCTGCTTGTGGTGCAGGAGTAATTCTTATCTGATGGTTAGCTAAAAAGGTGTGAAGACAGGGTATTTGTCTGATTTGGGGAAAGCAAAAAGGAGATAGTGGTCTTTTTTTTTTTTTTTTTTAAATTCCAGTAATACTGTGGGAGAGTGAGCCTCTTTGCAGATGGGAGATACCAAGCCCAGAGGTCACCAGTGGTGAGGAAAGAGGGGCAACATCAACGGGCTGCGAGAAGGAGAGAGAGGCAGGCGGAGAGGTGTCATGGAAACTCTACGTACTAGTCAGGAATCCTGAGTTCCAGGGCCCTTCTCAGCACCAGCTCAGTGTTTGGGGAGAACACATCGTTTTAACAACTCAAGGCTTTCTTCCTAAGTTACTCAGAGGAATGATGAGAAGAGGTGGGTGATGATCTCAAAAGCACACCCCTAATAGGAAGATAAGGCAGGAGGGACAGCAGAGACAGAGAAGCAATTAGTGGGAGTCATTAGCCAAGTGAGGATACTTAACAGTGCCATTGAGAGGACACCTACTGCACCTATGACACCTCAGACCAGCCTTTTGGAAGTTAAACAGCCCAGGTGTCAGCTTAGAAGCAAGAATTTTCTAACAACTGGAGTTGCACAAAAACGGAAGGGATTTCTTGTGACCTGGTGAGTTTCTATCACAGAGTGTTAAACGAAGACGGGGAAGATGCTGTAGAGGAGTTTCATGCACAGATGGGGACCTGAGGAGAGAAGGAGGGAGCCTCTGGACACTTTCTGGAGCTGAGATTCTACCATTCGATGCATCCAAGGCAAAGACAATTTATTAGGATATTGGCTCTGGGAAAAGAGCAGAGGAGTATGGGCCATGAAGAAGTCACCTGGCAGATGCTGGAGAGAGGTCATTCAGGGTTCTTATGTACAGAACACTTTCTCCCTTGTAGTCACCTGCCGCCCAGCCAAATAGGGGAGAGCCAGTGTCTACGAAACAAGGACATTTTCTCCCTGGCCCAGCCACCCATCACTTGTGGAATATAGGATCAAAGAAAAAGACAGTACCAGAGAGAGTTCTCAGGGATCAAAATGCTCAAGAGTTTATAGAAAACCGGAGATTATTTGAGTATTACTTTTACATATTAGGAAATTGAGGCCCAGAGAGGGAAGTGTTTGTTCAAGGTCACGGAGTATTAGAGCTGAGATTAGGAACCAGGTCTCCTGACTTCCTCTCCAGGGTCTTCCTCCCCTCACCCACTACCTTCCTATCAGCAGGTATTTCAGGGGCTACCTTGTTCTCTGTGCTTACTTCTTTTCTGCCTTTGTCTTCAGACAGCCCTGGTGTGAGTCCCGGCTCAGCCTCCTATTGGCTGTCTGGCCTTGGGCAAATTATTCTAACCTTATCTTTTCCATCTAAAAATATAGAGCTAATAATACCAATCTTGGAAGGTTAAGTGAAAATTAAAGATAATATGAGTGAGAGGAGGTGCTTAATAAGTGGTAGCTGTCATCTATAATATTCAAGAATAATAGTCTGTGTGTAGAATGCCTGGATACTGTATATATTTATTGGAGAATGGAGAAACAAAACACAGGCCAAAGAAGAGAACCCTAAGATCACTTGTTTTGCATCGAAAAGGTCATCTGGAGTTTGAATCTTATTGGTGGTTATATATGTGTTCTCGAGGCCAGTCCCTAAGGATGGCCGAAGTTAACCATGTTCCCTTTGGGGCTATCAATGTCCCAGATGTCTTCATCATTGCTGTAAAGTCCTTTCAAAAAATATTCATGAAGTTCCTACTGTGTGCTAACAGTAACTTACTGTGACATGGGCCCTGCCCTGGAAATACTTAGCAACTTGTGAGAAGGTAATTTGTAAAAATCTTTAACTATGATTAATCATGAAAAAGTATTTAAGCACAACTGGGAAAAAGATAGCTGCATTAGTCTCCCTTTTGTGCCTCTTTCTTTTTTTAACCCTAAACTAAACAGGGACCCGCCAGAGATTGTGCTCTGTTCTTCTAACCTGCCCTCTGCCATGTCAGAAAAGGGTATTTGTGACCACAACCTGGGCACCATGGTGGTCTACCCAGCCTAACGCTGGATGCTTCCACTGGGTCAGGACAACATCACATGGCTCATGGGCCCTTTTAGGATGGCCACTGCTACAGACTTCTGTAGCTTATTTGGACAGAATTTTTCTTCTATGAACCAGTGACACTAGTAACAGTGATATGGAGCCTCAGTTCCAGTTTGGCTTTAAATAGATTTTGGTCTAAATATATTTTTTAACATGCAACAATTGGATTAGACTAATGACAAATGTCATCCCCTACCATTGCCAGAGCAACATGCCATTTCCATTAGGAGTAATGTTTCCTGGCCGGAGTAAGGCATGGAAAATAATTTTTGGTCATCAACAATTCCCTTCAGTTTCACTGATCTGATTAAACTTAGCAACGGAAAGAGGAATTTACAAACTAGATGCTGTTCTCTATTTATTACCAAAATCATTGCTTTCCACTACATCCAGGAGATACAGTTGAGATCTCATTAAGTCTCTGCTTGTGATAACGTTTACTCCATAAGTCTCCACTGTAGCTAATAAACGAAATGAACATTATGCCAAAGACCACATAATGGATGAAATCAAACCTCTGCCCCCGCAAACCTCTGGAAGGCAGTTGACCTTTTCAAGCCTTAAACGTATTCAGCTTTCCATTCCTAAAGAAGCAGCTAGGAATTTATTCTTGGTACTCTCTTAACTACTTCCTGACTGCCAGTCTTAGCTGGCTAGCTGGCCTCACTGAGAGAGAAATAAAATAAGGGTCTCTCTGACACTTCTCTGGATGTAGTTAAAGAAGAAAGGGGAGGAGAGGTGAGTACATGAAGTAAAACAACACAAAATACTCCTGTCCTCTCCCAGACGTTAGAAAGAAATATTGACAGACAAGAAATAGAAGATGAAGAATTAATTTGTGTCTGTTTCATTATATATTCTCTGCTGGACCAGATCGGGCCCTATCTTATTTTAGATCTGACACAGTGACAAGACAGGCCTAAGTCATCTGTTCCCAGTGGTAGAATTCCAAAGACATTTAGGCCAAGACCTCACTTATCCCCCACCCCCAAATTCCCACCCCTTTTCCAAACAATATTCATTGACTGCCTATCTGCCAGGCTCTGTGCTGGTGACGGAATGCAAAAATTCCCACCCTCATGAGGTGCACAACCCAGCAGACGGTGTAAGACAGATAAATAAGCAGGTACAATAGATCATGTACAATATGTACTGTTATGCAGGCATGGAATGGGTATTCTGGGAGTACAAAGGAGGAAGTGAGGAGAGGAGGAGGCACTGAATGTAGAGAAGGTAGAAAGGGAAGGGATGCCTGAAGTGGATTTTGTAGTGGGGCCAGTTCTAAAGGCAGTTCTGAAGGTGGAGCTGGGTTTTCCAGGCAGGGAGGGCAGAGTGTATGTAGGTGTCAGGAGGGTCTGTGGAAGGATGGCTGGCTTTCAGGATTCAGGGATTCCTGCGGGAGATCCAGTGCAAATTCCAGGAGTCTGGGGACGGCAGGATTCTGACTCAACTAAATTTCTCTGGAGTCTGATGGACTAGAATGATCAAGATTTGATTCAGACTATTAGGGCTAAAACTAACGCATGTCAACTTAAAACTACAGAAACAAAGCACAGAGCTGGAAGGGGTCTTTGCAGCTGTCTGATCCAACCCTTCACTTCACAAATGAGGAAACTGAGAGAGGCAAATTGCCAACTGGTTATTGAGTAAGGCCTGAAAGTCAGGTGGCCTTTTTTTCTCAGGCTTCTCTGAATTCCCCTATAGCATATATGATCAAACCCCAAACTCCAGCATCCTGTTAGGGGAGAATGATGAGTGTCATTCATCTCATAGTGCTATACTCTCAACTCATATAATCGAGGGGTATGATTTAATAGGTAATAGTATTAATCTATTAAGGGATTATGGAAATTATAATTACTAGAAATGATTTTATACCATCAAGGAAGCTCAAGAAGCTCAAGAAGCTCTATAATTTTTACCAAAGGTTGAGATCTTGGTGAGAACCTAGGGTGCTCAGCTCAGCTTGATAGTCAGCAACTGACCACTGCAACTTCCCAGTCACTGCAGAATGGCAGAACGAGCTGTGGGTCCAGGGGGCTAGAACCCTCTACCACTGGCATCACTTTTCACGCCAATCAGATGCTCTCCCCTCAGATGATAGCAGGGACCTTTTTCTCTGTCTCTAGGGCACAGCAAACATTGTGCCAAACTTCTAGAGGGCTGAAGCAAGCATTACTGAACACAATGAGACTCTAATTCTGAACATTCCTGACAAGAAATTTTTTCATGCCTATGTGTAGTGTGTATGTGTAGGAGGGTGGTGGTGGTGGTGGTGGTGGTGGTGGTGGTGGTGGTGGTGGTGGTCGTGGTGTTATTTTCAGAGAATTTTGTTAATGTAATAACTGGCCCGTTATTGGATACCATAATCATATCTCATGAGTCATTGAAATGAGATAAAACAGTTGGACAGGTTAAACTGAAGCTTGGAATTGGGAAGGTAAACAAAAGCTTTTCCCCTCAAAGCCAGCCTGTCAAGCCTCTAATTAGAGCTTTTCACCTTGTCAGTAAGTTGCTGAGAACAGATCTCTTATATCACCCCCAAGTAAAGGCACAAACAAGTTCCAGTGAAGTTGTGATAATTCTTTAACAGCTTTGGCCTGTGTTTTTATTCTCTCTTGACCTCTAATCTTGAAATGCTTGTGTTCTTGCATGTGAGGCACTTTCTGAAGTCCTCTGAATAAGACTAAGAATATGTTAGTCAGAACCAGCTTTACACTTGGCAAATAATTTTTAGAACATGATTTAGGGAGCATCAAAGGCTCCTCTGTCTAAATATTTTAAAAATATCTTAATATTCTTATTTTATTTGTAAAAAAAAAAAACACTGAAAAAACTTATCACAATTTAAATATATACTTTTGGACAGGATAAACCTTTAAACATCTTTCAAAGCTCTGTCTAGTAAATTACTCCAGATCTTTTTGCTGGTGGTAATTTTGGTCAGTCTAATGAACTAATATGAATTAAATCTAAATATACATTCTAAGAAAGGCTATATATTTTTATGAGGCTGAGTCAGTGGTTAAATCTTTCTTTTTCTTCTTTTTCTCTCTCAGGCTGTCTGGAGATGTCACCCGGGATAGGACATTCTACTCTTTTACTCTGGTCTCCCTCCATGACCTTCACAGAAGCCTGTTCATTCATGGACTATACTTTGAGACAAGGGTCTTGAGTGCAAACATATTTACTTGTTTGTCCTCCCCTTGAGGAGTGGTGATGCCGACTGTCACTGCATGTGTTGGCCCTGTTGGGAGTGTTGGATCCAAACTGGGAGTAGGAAGAAGAAAACTTATGGTCTTTTCAGTGAAGTCCAAGTTTAGGCTTGAAGTCAGGTGTTTGGAAAGGAACAAAATTGTTTGTTCTGTTCTGGAGGTCCTTGCCCAGTTCCTGTTATGTTACCTTTGAGCTCCTACCGTGCTTTGTCCTGAGACAGTGTTCAAACCTGCATGATCCCTAAGAGAAAGTGAATCTGGAAGCACAGTGAGGGGGGAAGAAATCTGCCCTTTTCTGCCTTCGGAAAACAAACCAGTTGATAAGAGATGAGGCTCTGCAGAAAGAGCCCCAGCAGCATGGACAGGGAGGCGAGGCACAGCTGGAGGGTGCACGGTCCTGCCCGGGGGTTGGGGGACAGACTCAGGGACCTGGGACCCCAGTGTGCCCCAGTATTTTATGATCCTGTAATTTTCTGATTGTGATGGAGCCATCTACTTGGCTAAAGAAGGAATCCAGGGCGTACCACAGGGCTACAGAAAGATCACTGCAATGGGCTAATTGTTTGTGTTGCCCCCAAATGCCCATGTTGAAACCCTAACCTCAATATGATAGTATTTGGAGGTGGAGCCTCAGGAGGTCATTCAGTTATGAGGGCAGAGCTCTTACAAATGGGATTAGCGCCTTATCAGAAGAGGCCAGAGAGCCAGCTAGCTCTCTCTCCTCCATGTGAAGACATGGCAAGGGCATGGCCCTCACCAAGAACCTGACCCTGCTGGCACCCTGGTCTTAGACTTCCAGTCTCTGGAACAGTGAAAAAGGAATGTCTATTGTTTAAGCCACATGGTCTGCGGTAATTTGTTATAACAGCCCAGACCAAGACAGGAATAACACCTAAATGCACCAGCCTTCCCCTGTCTAGCCTTCCCTCTTTCCCCTGCCTTCGGCCCAGCTGACACTGACATTTTTCCTTCTGTCTTTAAGAATTCTGTCTGTCTCTCCAGGGAGCCCCCTTCTACTAAGCAGCAACCTTAAGGCAACTCTCTGCTGTTCCTGACCAGGCTTCACTCCTGCCCTAGAATCACGAGGCTTCAGTGAAAAATAATCTAGTACTTACAGCAGGTACTAGGGTTTTTAAGAGGAGGAAGTCTTTCCTATTATTTGGGAGCATAAATCTCTGGGACACTGGCTATCACGAGAGGTATGTGAGTTTCTGTCTGATGAAGTAACCCTGGGGATAGAGCCACTAAAGCTCTATGTTTGGGGTTGTTACTCAACTTCTTTTTTTCATAAGCCACTTAAGCAGAAGGCAGGGATTAAATGAGGCAGAGTCATTTGGAATTCTACAGTCATTTGGTACTCTTCAGAATGAAAGAATTGTGTGTTGGTGTGTTCATGGTCTCAGATAGAATATAGGCCTTTGAACAGCAGGAGACAAAAGGTATGACAGAACTCCTGCTGCTAACAGACAGGACAAATCAGCTCCCAGGAGGAGTCCTCAGGAGGGACAGGTCACTAAGTCTGGAGAAGCATGAGCTATTTATCCCGAAGACGCATGGGTCTGCCAGCCCCGGGACTTTGTCCTAGTGGATGCAGGAGGCCAGTGGAAGGCCCTCTTTCCAATGCATTCATTCCTATGACTCTCATTTCAGGCTGTGTCAGCCTTTGAAATGACTGATCTCCCTGCTTCCAGCTTCTCCCTTCCTCTAACCCATTGTCTACAATCAGGGACACAATCAGTGACCTTGTGACAGTGAACTTGTACCTCTGTTTAAATCTCTTTGGTGACTCCTCCTCATCTAGAGGATCAAGTCCACACCTGAAGCCCTTTGCGACCAGGCCTCAGTCTTCCTTTCTGGCTTGATCTTTGGTTTCTCCCCTGTGCATCCTAAAAGAAACCTTTTCTTTCCTCCCCTTCCTCTGTCCTTCCTCCTCTCCTTCCTCTTCCTCCTCCTCCTATTATTTGCTTCTACACTTTACATATGTAGCTCCCTCAGCTGACAAAGTCCTTTCTCATTCTTTTAGGCTATAAATTGCTACCAATCAGAGGGTAGCAGAGACACTGTTATATGTCTACTCAACCTAATTTTATATGCCCTGGGCTCTCAGTTGAACCATATTTCCCAGTGCCCAGGGAGCTAAGAGGAGCTGCTAACTGTTTTCTGGCGAATGGAATGTGGACAAGAGCCATGGCCACACTCCCAGGCCTGGCCTCCAAACCCTCCTACATACCCCTCCACACTCCATTTCCCTTCCCTCTTCTGCTGGCCAGATCCAGGGATCCAGGGAGACCTCTGTGGCCCAGAGAGTGGAGGGAAGGAGCTCTTGTCCCTGAAGACTGTGGAGGTGACCTTCCCTTCCTACCAACACTGAACCAACAGTGAACCGTGGAGCAGAAATAATGTTTACTGTAAGAAGTGACTGAGACTCAATCAAGTGACTGAGCTTCAACTCATTGCTATAACCTGTTTATTTGTGCATCTGTCTCCTTAATTAGGCTGTAAGTCCCCTTAGAACACAGGCTGTGTTATTTATCTTGGTATTCTGGGTGCCCAGTTGGTATTTAATATGTGTTGAGTGAATGTACAATTGTCTGTCAAACCAAGAGGATAGTCTGGAATGTGTGTGACTCCAGATCTCCCCAAAACTGTCTACTATTCTATGGCCAGGGATCCCAGTTTCTGTGCTTCTTGTACTGCCTCCCCGCCCCATGCCACGTGCCTCCATGATAGAAATACAGTATGTGGCTAATCTCTCTCCATTACCATATGATAATTTTCCACATCAGCAAGCAATGACAGAGGCAGGAGCTGTCATTCTCTTTCCTCCACTAACAGCCTTCTGACAGATAATGTATCTTGCTGTGACATGGGGTTTTATCTCCCAGTGTTTATGTGGAAGTGGGGGAGGGGTGGGTGGTGGGAGCCAAGGGCAACCGTATCATGGGTGGCTCTTTTGAGAGGCGAAGCACCGGTTACATTATGTGAGGAAATGGGTCAAAGGGACAGTTAGGATGGTCCATCTCCCCTTCAATCCCTCTGCTGACCTGATCTCAGCTCCCAGGTATGTCAATCAGTTTGCAAAGCACTAAATTAAAATTAAATTGGCCCTTTATTGGGTGCTTACCCTGGGTGAGGCTGAATGGGCAGACCCATTTGTCAAAGGGTTTGAGATTCAGGTAGGTGACAGCACTTCTCCAAAGACACCACACACGAATCGCTTCCTGTGAGGCTGTCCCTAGCCAGAGACCCCCCTCCAAGCTCCCATATTGCCGAGGCTCCTAAGGGTATCAGAGGCTCAGAGGCGATGGCCCCATAGCCCTGCACAACCGTGCGTCATAAAGGCAGATGATGGCACATTCCTCACGGTGTATTTGCTGAGGCAGGGAAGTAGATGGTCGGTGAGCTAGAATATCCCGTTCCTGAGCACTCCAGTTGACCAACACCCTCCTCTAATCCAGTTCAAAAGGAGCCCTGGACTGAAAAAAAACCTCTGGTAAGTCTTATGGCTGATATGCCTCCTTCCAAGCAAGACCATCTCTTAAACCATTCCCAGTGGAGGCTTTTGGTCTGTTAACCTTTTTGTCTGCTTGGGCAAGATAATGCCATAACTTGATTTCATGCTTTGAACATAGTTCTTATAATCATAAAACTTATCTTCTCTCTCTCCCCTTGTTAAAAAAAATCAAACTCATGTCTTTTATGCTAACATTTAAGATTAGATTTTCCTGCCTCTCTTTTCCTTCCCTCCTTCCACCCTGTTTTGCATATTAGACTGAGGGTGAAAAATGCTGTAACAAAGATGAAGACACTACTCTGGCTGGGGGTCAGAGGAACCCTCTTCCAGGTCCTCTCTGGTTGGAGGAGGAAGACACAGCCACAACATTACTGAAGGTGGGATTGTGGCACTGAGGAGTGTGGTATACAGTCAGCAGAACTGGACCCAAGGCCTACCTACCTGAGGTTAGGTACAACATATGAGCTGTATGACATGAACAAATTAACTTCTCTGAGCTTCTGTTCTTCTACAAAATGGGAATATTAGTACCCACGTGAGATGATCTTAGGGAGGATTAAATGAGATCATTTATGTCTTCTCTCTCTTGCATGCAAGGAAAAGATATGTTCCCTCTCCTGCCTGCGCCCCTGTCCTGCCTCTGTCCTCTAGGCCAGGAGAGCCCACAGAAGGCTGATATGTGTCTACTGTCCAACCTCAGAATCCAAAATGTGATTCCACACAAGCTATGGAACAATGGTTCCCCTTCAAGGAGAGAATGCAAGAGTGATGAAGATCTCACCCCTTGCTCCATTGACCATCCAGCTTTTTCTTTTAAGGGATCTATAATTATAATTCCTTCCAGTTGTTCTTTTAGGCCCACTTTTTAAACTTTTAAATCATTTCTACCCACAGTGTCAATGACAATACACTCTCTGAGGGCCTACCATGAGTATGAGGAAGACTAGACAAAGGGTATTTGGCCAAATAGGTAAGAATTTAGATATAAAACTTTAATTCACTTGAGTCTAAGAGGATTCAATTCTTCAATATTATTTGGAGGGGAGAAGTCTATTAAATATAAATCACTGTCCTGGATGCTGACTGAGAGAGTGAATAAAACATTGGTAAAGCATATTCTCTGCCTCCCAAGGGCTTTCTATATGACAAGAGGGCTGGGCCAACCCCACCTGTACTGAGGCAGGCGGAAGGTCCAGAGTGCTGACAGTGCCTGTCCTGAGAGTGAGGTTCTGGAAGGGTGTTAATGGAGATGTGCTCTCTGACTGGGCTGGCAGGCTGGGCAGAGAAGGGAAAGGGTGTTCTAGGAAAGGGGAAGTGAAATGAACAAAGGTCCAGAAATGAGAAAGTAGCAGGCCTATCCAGACAGCAGTAGTAGTCTGGTTTTGCTGTGGAAGAAAGCAGTGAGTGATATGGTTCAAGCTATTGGCTGGGACAGATGAGAGATGCTTGTGATACAGAGAGAAGATGTCAGCTATGGAGAAATAGCTAAAGCTTTTGTGCAAGGGAATGACATGTCACTCTAGAAATACAAATTTGTCTACATTGTGCAGGGTATGTGGAAGTAGCACTGGGGAGCAGGGCAGGCAAGGAACAGAGGAGGAGAGGGGAGGAGGGAGAAGGCAAGAGGGACTTTCCAGGAGTCAACTGATAAGACCTGACAATTGATTGAATGTAGGAGTTGATAACCATGGAGGGATCACAGAAGAGGAAAGAGGGAAGAGACAGAGGGAAGAAGAGAGATTTCTTGCCTGGAAACTGGGAAGATGCTGAGGCTCCCGAAGGGAGAGGAGGGCTGGGAAGACACTGGTTTGGGCTGAGACCCCAGCTGGAAGGCAGAGGGTGCTCTCCTCCAGGCACTGGAGAAGCGAGCCTTCCTGGCTGCACCCCAGAGGACTCCCAGCCTTGCTCAGGATGTCAAGAGCTGAGCCTCTTGGTTGTGTCCATACTGGGCAGTTGGTTGGCCAGTGATCCCCAAACACTGTTCACTTGTCCTTTTCACACCACAGGAGTGGTCTGGTGGCTCCACAGATCACTCTGTGTCTCTCAGAAACCATAGTGTTGCCCAGCACAGTACTGGCTCACATCCTCGCTGCTACATGGGTTCCCTCTTTGCTGGCTCCGTTCTCACCACAGATATTATGCAGTAAAAGATGAACCAAGACGAAGGCAGATATCTAAAAAAGGGTGTAAGAATCCCTCTTCTGGTACCTTTCTCAGCTGTTATTGACCATATTCCTCACCATAAATATAATCGTTTGTATTCTGGAGCTTGTTGTGATAATGAGTTTTTGGCCTGGGATACCCCCCTAAAGACATAGCCAGTGTGTGCCGGTGTCTGCAGCCTGCCTGCCTTGTTCTGCTTCATGACCTTGTAGCTCTGGGCTCTGCAGGCATGAAGCAGAGCTTCCCTCTGTCCTGAGTGGGTGCTGTGAACTGGGAGCCTCACTGAGTGGGAGGTGTGGGTGGGGAAGGTGGGCATAAGTGCTTTCTGAACTGGAACAGGCCTTTGTTAACCTACGACTCAACAGACCAGGCAGGTACCTTTATGCTGACCTAATGCTGGTTGTGGGCAGGCCATGAATGTCTCCTGTCAATATGCTATGTGGCTTTCCCCTCTCCACTTCTCCAGAAGCATAGAGCTGTCATTCAGTGAGAAGCGTGTAACAGCTTCTTGACAGCTCGAAGTCAGAAAAATTTACCTACTGCTGGTTTTGCTTTAAGAAATGTGTGGCAGCTTACTGAGACCAGGTTGGCACACCTACCTCTCGCTGTACATTCGATGGCCTCAGATAGCTCTTCCACTGCTCCACGGGCTGGACAATGGCATCTACAAACTTATTGGGCCAGACAGTATAGAAGCCAGATTGTATTCCAAAGGCAGATGTGCTACCCAAGGAAGTAGCCCCGCCAGGGTTCCTGTTCTGACCTGATCCCACAAGGAGGTACTGTACACAATATCAGATCCCATGGGCTCCATCCAGAGGTATCAACCCCTACTAATCACCACTGCGTGCAAGGCATGGCATCCTCTTATTTCTCAAGAGCTCCCAACACCTTCCCATGGCAGTGCCATTTCCCTACCCTTGCTGTTGTCCTTGCTTACCTGGGTTCCATGCCCATTTGCCTGTTGTTTTTAAATGGCACTTTCCAAGAGTAGGGAATGATTGAGCCATTGGACAGCAGATGTGTTTATGAAAGCACTCTGAGAAGAAGTTACTTCTGAACTGACAGGATGAGGTGCCCACTCAAGTCCAGTGATGGTCCAGGCTTCCCTGTTCCATTGGCTCAGGGTAAGGAGGAAGGTGCTTTGCCAAAACTTGTTCGTGGACATGCACTTACAAACTCTTGTAGTCATCTGACTTATATGTGTGATAATATTCCCAAGACATGGGCTGTGTCAGCAGTAAGGACACAGAGATGAATCAAAGGCAGTTGGCTATGACCCTCATATTGTAGCCTAGAAGACATGCAAAGAGGGGGACACGCTCTAAGTGTCATGGGAATGCAGAGGGTGAGGTGGGGATTGCTTCTGTCTGGAGGCCTCTGAGGAGCTTCTTTGAGGAGCACCATGGTATGGTGGAGTGTCCTGTGTGGGGACTCGGGGGACCTGAGTTTATCCTAACATCTCTAATAATTAGTCCTGATGAGTTGTTCCCTGTCTTGGGCACTAGTTACTTCGCCTGATCTCTGCAGCATTTTCTAGCACTACAGTTTTAGGGCTCTGATTAGCACCAGCTGGAAGTTAATGGGAGGGACAAGAGAGATATCTGGGGTGTGCAAGAGGTGTCTGCTCTCACCGAGTGGCACAAGGTCAGGAAGGCCCTGTAACATGTGATAACTCAGGGATGCAAAGTAAGAAAGGAGTCAAGGCGAAAACAACTGTTAGTGTTTCTTCTCATGCCATCCAAGCCATATGCTTGGTGGGATTCTGTCACAGAAATCTAGATGTGCAACCCATGGCCATGAGCTAAGTCCCAGGTAAAAACTCTACTGATTAAAACGTCAAGAAAAAAGCTCAAATAATAATGCACATACCCTTGACACATATATAACGTAAGTCAGTGATATTCAGATTACTGCTCTTAAGCCGCATGGGGCCCTTTCAAGGGCAGCTCTTATAAGCCATCGACTTTCTCGATTTCAAATGTGCACTATCCCTGACTCTGCAGGGCAGGCAGCAGTCATGTGGCGATGTCGTTAATGATGATCGCAAAAATGGCTCCCGCGTCACATAACTGAATACTGCTGGTGTAAATATTTAATCCTGCTTATCTATGTGGAAATTCAGTGTTTTGGTTCCACCGTCTGTCTTTCATATGCTCATCCACATACATGTCTGTCTTCGACTCCAAGCTTTAGAGGGCTGGAACTGCATTTAAACTGTCTTAATGACATGAGAGATTTCTATATAGATAGATGTTTAATAAATGAAATTTTTGATCTCTGGGAAGGGAAAGAAAGAAGAAATTCCCACTTTTATCTCTTTGTGTCTTCTCCCTCTAATGCCTGGCCTTCCATCAGACTCGACATTTGAGCCAGAAAGTGGGCCTTGTGTCTTAAAACAGGGCATCTCTACTGATGACAAAGACCTGTGTGCAGCAGTGATTGTTATGTGATTGGTGGCTTCAGAAGGGATGCTTGCTGCTGCTCGTAAGGAGGGGAAAGGCCTCGACATTACCCTAGTCTTTTACCGTAGAGGAGAGGGGTTTGAAGGCCAAGACCCAAGTGGCCACCTCCTCTGGAAGCGGCACAAAGGGCAGCACGGAACAAGCGTGCCCCTTCTTTGCCTCCCTTCTGTCTTTTGAGCCCTGAAATGGCCCTTGAGTATCATGTTCTTCTCCACCCCCCCGCCCCGCCCAAATCCATCTGTAACCAATTGCAGATGGGGATATAATGAAGGGCTGGGCTCTAGACACTGACCCATTAGGGCCCCAGGAAGGCTGGATTATGTGCCTCCTCTCCCCTTTCTGGAGACTCTCAGATGGCTGTCAGCTAGGCTGTGTCAACAACAGGAGGTCAGAGCAATGCTTGATGCTATCGTGAGACGTCTCCAGACTTAAGACACTCATGGAACAAGACTCTGCCCTCACGTTTTGGCTGCCACCATTGCACCAAGCAGCTTTTTTCAAGGTGCCAATGATGCCACTTTGCTAAGCCTGATGATGAGTTCCCTGTGCTCACCTTGCCTTCTCAGCAGCACTGCCCCCTTCTTTGCCTTTCCTCCAGTCTCTCTGCCATACCTTTCTAAGCCTCCTCTGCTGGTTCTTTATCATCAACCCTGCCTCCAAACTTCACTTGCCCATGTTATTAGACTTCATCTAACTTCTGTCTATACTACTCCCTAAGTGATCTCATCCAGACAAACAGGTTTAAATACCTCCTATACGTTGTTGACTTCTCAAATTACAATTCTGTTCCAGACCTCTCCCCTGGACTCAGATGAATTCCGAATTGCCTACTCACCATCTGCATTTGGATATCACATAGGCATTTCAAACATACAGGTCCAAGAAGGTGTTCCTGATATTCCTGCCTGACACCAATTCCTCTCAGTCTTTATATCAGTAAACGAGGATTCCACTCTTACTGCTGTTTGGCACAATCGCTTTGCAATCTGCCTGACATCTCTCTTTCACATTCTATATCTGATACATCAAAAAATGATGGAGCCTGACTGTATCAGCCTCATTGTCACCAGGACAAGGTGCCACCATATCTTGAGGCAGGAGCCTTCTCCCAGGCTCCCTGCTTTGCCCTTGCCCACCTCCATTCCATTTCACATGAGGCCAGCCAGGGGGCTCCTGTTAAACATCTGTCAAGTTATGTCACTGCTTAGCTCAAAACCTCCAGTGGCTTCTTAGCTCACTCCTAGTAAAAGTCCAAGTTCTTACAGTGATTTTAACTATCTTCTTCCTGGTTACCTTGGACCTCATGGCCTACCTGTCTCCCTTTCATTCACTCATCTCCAATCACATTAGCCTCCTCTCTGTTCCTCAAATATGTCAACCATGCTCCTTCCTTGAGGCCTTTCCATGGGCTGTTCCCAGAATGCTCTTTGCCCAAATATTTATATGGTTCATGTCCTTATTGCCTTCAAGTCTTTATTCAAATGTCATCTTCTCAGTGAGTTATTTCCTGATCACCTCATCTAAATTATAATCTCTCAACACTTCTGTCCCCTTTTCACTGTTTCATCTTTCTTTGTGGTACTTATCACTTTCTGACCTGCTATTTAATTTTCTGTCTGCCTCCCCACGAGAAGATAAGTTCCATGAGGGTAGAGATTTTTGACTACTTTGCTCATTGCTGTATTTGCAGCACAGAGTCTGGCAAAGAGCAGACCTGTAATTGGTGGATGGGTGAGTGGAAGAATGGATGAACTGCAATATATAATTGTATATAATTTACTGGCCACATCATTCACTCTAATTCAGGGGTACCCGATCCTCAGGCTGCGGACTGGTACCGGTCCATGACCTGTCAGGAACCGGGCTGCACAGCAGGAGGTGAGCGGTGAGCAAGCAAAGATTCATCTGTATTTGCAGCTGCTCCCCAGCACTAGCATCGCTGCCTCAGCTCCACCTCAGATCATCAGGCATTAGATTCTCATAGGAGCACCGGTCCCTGGTACCAAAAAGGTTGGGGACCTATGTTTTAGCAATTTCAAAGGCTAAGATACTACTTTAATTGAAACATATGTAATTTATAGCAGCATTTCTCCTCTTGTATTTGTTTCAAAGGGCAAACTATGAAGTTTTGAAGACAAGAATACAGTTTCTGAGCCATAAACTTGCATTTTCTGCAAATTTATTAGGTCGTCAATTCCCTAATAATTTAATCACAACAACTGCTTTTAACTGGACTTCCCCAATAGACACAGTCCTTTGGGCTCATTTCCTGGTTCCATTACTAAGTCTCTCACATTCATTTCATTACACATGTCTAGTTTACTATATATCTTGCTTTTTTATATACTCATTCCCTTGCCCCATCTCCCTAGAACTGTTCTACCACCATTAGCACAACTGAAGGAGGCAGGCTCCCATCCTAGTCTCCTAGGACAAGGCTTGCTGAGGACAAGAAGCAAACACCAAAGCTCCTCCAGCCAGCAGGAAAGTATAGGTGGAAGGAACAACAGTCTCTAGAGTCTGATTTTATCCATATTTGGGCTTATGAAAATCTTGGCAGAGGTTCTGTCCACTGGGGTAGGCAGCTCATCATGCTCTTCCCAAAGTTTGGCTGGAAATGTGGGTAGATGGGTCTGCTCTGTGTGATATGCTCCAGCAGCAAAGAATTCTCCATACTGGGAACTCCTTGGAATTTATTCATTTAATGGGCAGGACAAGGAAGCAGTGCATTTCTTGGAAGCTCTGGCTTTAGGCAGAGAACAGAATAGCTATGTGTGTCTGTGGATGGCAACTGACTGCTAAGCAAGTAGTGGATGCCGCACATTTTAAATAACGTGTTAAGAAACCTGCTCATCGGCATTAATCATGACCTAGGGGCTCCGTCCTGACTTAAGGGGGTAGGAGGAGCCAAGACGCCAGGTCCTGTGTTTCAGAGGTAAGTTTCTCTGTGGCTCACAGGCTAACTTATTTATTAACCATACCACTCAGTGCCACAAAACTAATCAACTACTCCACAGTTTCATCCATAATATAATAGATTCTGTCAAGCACTTTTCCAGAAAGACCCTCAGTGGCATCATTGCTCATTGCTATAATCCACTGAAGGCCTGGTCTTCCAACTTGCAAAATACCTTAACAGACTGTGAAGGCCTCCTTAGGTTATTAAATTATGGTGTTGCCAGTCCCTTGTTGTTTGTGTGTTTTAATTTTGTATCTGCACCTTAAGCAGAATTATCAGAAAGGGAGCAGTTGATAGATGGATTATATCAGCCTCTGTAACGAGGGAGCAGAGATTCTGTTCTCTGTTAACATCGCAGGCTGTCTTCTTCCTCCACCTGTGCCTCCTCTAGATTCCCAGTTAGAATTCAGAAACTAATGAGAAGAAACACACAGAGATCAGCTGGGGAGTTGGAACACATGGACATAACTAACGCCTACTCACAAGGCCCAGACATTAGACTCACTGTATTTACATATATGTGCTAGGTCCTATATGTACACACACGCCTACATACACGGAGATTTAAAAACTGATGGGAAGACCGTAATTTTCTCTGGGTCAGCTCTCCTGACAGTCCTGTGGCCTTCCTGGCTTCCTTAAGGGGAGAAGCATTTGCTCAATAATGACATCCTGCTTTCTCTCAGTGTCCCTGAGCCTCAGTGGGTCCCGTCATCTCCTTCTCTGCTCAGAGAATGTTTCTGGCTTCCTGCCCTGACCTGCCTGACTCCATACAGCAACCATCTTGGTTGGCCATTTAACCTGTTTGGTTCCTGACTACTCTAGATGCTCAATAATTAGGAACACATTTTTAAGTTAGGCTGCTTGAGGACAGAAATGCACCTATTCGAGCATGTAAAAATGAAAGGGAAAGACTGAACATAGAAAGAGAAGGAAAGAGTGCAGCGGAGTCACAGAGATCAAGGCCAAATGAAACAGAGAGAGTAGTTAGAACCCAGTGGTTCTCAAATTTACTCTGCATCACAATCACCTGTGGCCTCGTTCAAACCGATTGCTGGGGTACGCCCCACAGTTCCCAAGTCAGTAGATCTGAAGCGCTGCCGAGAATTTGTATTTCTAGCAAGTTCCCAGATGATGCTGGTGCTGTTGGTCCAGTGACCACACTCTAAGAATCACTGGCTTATCTGATGAGATCCTGAATTTCCATGATTCATCATCTTTCCTGTTCTTGCAAGTCACTACCATCTATCACTCTCAATTTTATCCCAGCAATAGCCTGTCCAACAATCTGCTCCATGCAACCCCAGAAGAAGGGATCGGGCTCAGCTTCTGTAACCTAATCGTATTCTGTCACATGCTTCTGGTCTTCCTCAATCTCCCCATTTAGTCCTTCCCCAGATCCTTTCATCTCACCTCCATAAGAGAAACCTTTGGCTCCTTTTCCTGTGAGAAAGTGCGATGGCACTTGAAGTCTGCTGCAAAGGGGGTGAGAATCTGGATTTCCAGGTGGCTGCTTGGTGGAAATTGTTCCTTTCGAACAAGCCTAGAATAGGAAGCCTGCCCCTCTGACCAAAGAGGTGGAACCCAGAGGAGGATGTCTGATTTAAAAATAGAGTCCACCTTAGCAAAATCTCAACTGTCCTTAAGATCAAAGATTCTAAAAGGAATATGGGGCTTTATAGATCAACAGCAAGTATTTCACATCTGTGACTAATTTCTATGAGTAGCGAATGATTGCAATCAATGAGACAAATGTTGCTCCAGGAGGACAAACTGTAAAGAAAGGTTGGTGGTAAAAGGTTTTTGCTGTCCTCCCCACTGTTTCCTCCCTCTCCTAGAACCCAGCCCAAGACAGAGGATGGCTGCTTACTGTTTCGGGGTTTCTCCTCATCCATGCCTTCATCCTCGTTCTCAGGGTCGATGTCTTCTGCTTGGGTGATCCAGTCCAGGTAGCCTTTCAGATCCTCTTCCAGCTGCTGCTTCTCTCTCAGCTTTTGGAAATCTCCCCGAGCCTTGGCCTTCTCTCTCTCTTTAGAAAACTCTCTGGTGAGAGAGAGTGGAGTGGACAGGGCAGGGGAGCATAAGGAAGGAGGGAGCAGGTCAGCATGAAGGAATGATGGAGACAAGACGGAACAAAAGTATTAATTGCTATGCACTAGGAAGCCGCCCCCATGCCCCTACTTCCACAGACAGCTTTCTCTATTCATCCCAAGTTTTGTCTTTACTCTCACATAAATGGAAGGAGTC
Organism: Pteropus vampyrus; assembly: GCF_000151845.1. NCBI lineage: Eukaryota > Metazoa > Chordata > Mammalia > Chiroptera > Pteropodidae > Pteropus > Pteropus vampyrus. The sequence continues at coordinate 2,266,330 of NW_011888918.1, forward strand.
ACTGAAGGAGAAGGATAAAATCCATTTCTTTTTTTCCTGGATCATGATCACAGGCTTTTCCTTCGATAACAACTGTTCTCCAATGACCTGGAAACTCCTGCAGAACACTAACTAAAAAACTTTCACAACAGTATGGTACATGCATTTTCATTTCCCTCAGTACTGGGTGGCAGCTGAAAAATCTAAAGAGCCTCTGGGTGACAAAAGGTGTTAGGAGCAGCAGTGTGCTGCAGCCTGCTCACCCGCAGTGGCTCCCGAGAGCCACCTGTGCATCTTACCAACTCTGGATTCAGAGGTGTCTCCTTGGTGGCTTGAAATTGGCCATGGTAGGAATATTTATACCATGGAAGTTGGAAAATGTTATAAACCAGGGCTCCCCCCTCCTCAAAAAAATAAATAAATAAATAAATAAAAGAGCCAACTGTTAAATATTTACCAGTACAACACTGAGTTAAGACCCAAGGGATTTAATTTTCTCTAACTCCATCCTCATGACTAGGGCTCATCCCACCACTCTTAGTTGCCTGGAAAGGTTTCTAATCTAGAGAAAGTTCTTCCCAAATGGAGACAAATGAGGATTCCAAACACAAGAAAATGTCCTAGGGCTGCCCTTTTGGTTAAAAAAGAAATCTAATCAGAATGGAAAAATACATAAAAATCAAGATAATATAAAGTTAAATGATGCATTCACCTTAAAGTAATAATGAGTAGAAACTGGAATTGAATTGGGGTTTGTTGGAAGAAGGGCCTATTGAAAAATTTCTGACAGAATGGCTATTTTGTTTTCTATCTCCTATGGTTCTGTTCTTATTTTCTTCCTGGCTTCAAATTCACTTTCTAAACAATGAGGGGGATGGCAGCAGAAGGCAATAATCAAGAAGGCTAGTTCTCAATTCTCAAAGCAAGTCTGTGCCTTTTCTTCCCAAATAGTATATAGGAGTATTTCTGTATTTGATATTCAGTCTGTGGGAAATGGAGCCCTCAGCGGGGTGTGTGCGTGTGTGTGACATGCATTGGGCATCTTGATTAATTTTCAAGGCATGATTTCTCCTTCTCTCACCAGTAAAGGTGTAGTTCAGGGAAGAAGGCTGCAAAAGCCATCCTGAAGGAATTTCTTGCACAAGCCAATCCCTCTACAGGAAAGGCACCTTGGAAGGAAGGACACACCAATAAACCACAGGGGGACAAACCACAGGCTCCTGAATCCACTGTGATGTAGGGTGGCTCTCTTACTATCCCACTGTATAGTATTTGCTAGTGCTGCTTAGGAGAGCACAGATTTTAGCGATAGTGGGGTTGGGGCTGGGAGTGGTCTAGGGAACTTTTTAATTGGGAGATGTAGGGGCTCTCAAGATAACGAGTTCTCTTCAATTGCTGCCTTAATGATGCTCTGGTTTGGATGGAGTTTTCTTCTTAAATTTGATTGAATCCAATTCTAATTGGATTGAACTTGCTCTTTCTCAGGCTTCCTGCCAACTGGCAGGTACTTTCATTTCCTTCCTAGGATATTTAATGCCAGGGAAAAGGGGCCAGATTGACAGCTTGCAGTGAAGCTGGAAGCCTTGCTCTGCTTTGCCCCTCTCTCCTTTTGCTATTGGGGATGGGCATAAAAAGATGCCAGCCCACCTGCCCCCAAACCTGTATACCTGGTCACACTGCCCCTGGGCCATAGGCTTGCTCTCTGTAGACAGTCGCTTTATATAGCAGTTCCCTCTCCATGTGAATCAACTCCAAAACTGCACTTCAAGGCCCCCTCTCTTGACTCGCTTTCTGCCCACACACATGTGCATTCTCCATTCCTTGATTGTGGAGTGGGTTTGGGTTGTAAGGTGACTGAATAACTCTTTTGGAATCTTTTGCAGAAGGTTTAAGTTGTAATTATAAGACAACTACCCATCCCTCTTCTGGAGTTGGGAGAATAGGATTGGGATCAAACTGGAGTAGGGACAACTGACACAGTACTGTTATACCATCTACCCCATGGAATGAAAGCTTATCATCCATACCCCAAGACCTCTGGGGACCCAAAATAAACACTCACTGGGAGAAAAGGAAACTGAGGTGTGTTGAGGGTGTAAAGGGGATGGAAAAGTGGTAGAGTCAGATCTGAAGCCCTGTGGCTCCCCTTGGCTCCCAGGGAGCATAAGTTACAACCAGACCATGGTCGGATGGAAGGCGAGCCAGGTTTCCCTCTCCAGACCCTACTGCAGTAAGAGATTTTCTGGGTGGCAATGCCTAGCTCTCTCCATCTTCTTGCCTGGATGCCAGCCATGCACCTGTTCTGAGGGACTGAGCTAATGAAGACATGAAACCTCCGCCTGACGGGCTGTGCCGGGCCCAGGGACCGGAGCCGGCTAGACAATCAGTCACAGCTGTGGGATTTGTCATAAGGCAGGACATCTCTTGCCAGCAATGGCCAACATAAAAAATGAGGGGTGGAGTGGAGAGCTGGGGGCCAGTACTCAGTAATGTAAAGCATGCAAAAGGAGATGCATGTGGAAAATCCAACCACTACAGACAGTTGGGGCTCTAGGCCCTCTGATAATCAATACAGTCGGTCCTCATTATTCAGATTCCATACTTGTAATTTGCCTACTTGCTAAAATTTATTTGTAACCCCTAAATCAATAACTTGCGTGACTTTGAAGTCATCCGCAGAAATTTGCAGAATGGCAAAACTGGAGTCACGTTTCCAGCTGAGGTCAGGTGATGTGATGCTCTGCCTACTTGTTTCAGCTTTTAGATTGTAAACAAACATCCTTTTTATGGTCTATTTAGTGCCATGTTTTTGCATTTTTGTGCTTTTGTTGGTGATTTTTCTGTTTAAAATGGCCCCTAAACATAGTGCCGAAGTGCTGTCTAGTGTTCCTCAGTGCAAGAAGCTTGTGATGTGCCTCACAGAGAAAATATGTGTGTTAAATGTGCTTCATTCAGGCATGAGTTACAGTGTCACTGGCTGTGAGTTCAGTGTTAATAAATCAAAAATGTATTTTAAATAAACTGTATTTAAACAGAAACACATATAATACAGGGTTATGCATTGATCATAACTCTATATTTCTCCTAAGAGCAATGGTTCACTATTCACTAATTCAGTGTCTGTGGTGACTTCCTAGAGTAATGAGAATTGACTGTATATGTTGCTGTCTCTCCTGCTTCCACTCACAAGGCATGTATGTCCTGGCCTTTCTCTTGCTTCCCTCTGGATCTGGGTATTGTGTCTTAACTGTAGTGTCATGGTCCAGCATGTTTACCAGTTGTAAAATGCCTACCCATCAGGCCCTTTGCTTTTGGGGAAGAGAGACATGCTCATCTCCCAGTGGGATGCCTACTCATCTAAGACATCTTGGGCCCCTTGTCAACTGAAGGCATATGTCTGAAGCCCTCAGTTTGCAATCACTTAAAAACAAAAAGTAACTGGATTCCAGAGTCCAGGGACTTTCACCTGGTTACAGCTCCAAGCACAACTTTGAGAATCTCATCGTCACTGTTTTAATTCCGATGGGCCAGAGCCTGAGTTTTCTAGAGGGGAAAGCAAATATAACCTGATTCATATCTTTACTAATACTAGTCTCGTGGCTTGTGAAGATCAATAGATAATGAACATGAAAGCACTTTGAAAAAATCCACAAGATATATATTGTTTACACTGACTGTATCTGGCATTGTCAGGAATACAGTGTTCTGGATATGTGAGTGTTCCACATAAAGAATGCTTAAAGCATCTTCTAATGACCAAAATTTCTAATTTCCACGTTCTAAATGGAAGTGTTATGCAGTGTCATCTTCATTACCTTCATGAGCATAATGCTATGAGCACAATTTAACGTTTTCTTGGTGACTGAAGGATATAATTTATGAGGCTGAGTTACTGTGCTGGGCTGCAAAATAATATTATCCTTAATTGATGGCTATAGGTTTCATACCCCCAGCCCCAGAATGCTCCAAGCCTGCAGTGCTGTTGAGTTGGGGGCTCTGTTCTCTCTCAAGGACTATTAGGATTAGCAGGGCTGCCAGCCCCCATACTAAATGGCCCTGCCCTACTGCAGCCTTCCAGTGGTGGCTCTGCGGTTTCCTCCTGGGACTCTTTCTGGTCCTGCTGGCTGTTTCTAGAAGCCTGCCATGAACCACTGCTGCTGCCTGCTCCTCTCATCCTTCCTTATGGCAGCTTCTGCTCTTCACCTCCCCACTTTTTGACTGTAATTTCAGAATGTGGGATTAACCAGCCACATGGGTTGGGGGTCAGTATAACATGGAGGTTAGGAATAGAGGTTATGAGTTCACACTGCTTGGGTTTAATCCTGGATCCTCCATTTTTCACCTGAGGTAGTTTCTTCATTGAAACCTCAATTTTCTTCTCTATAACATGGAGAAATGAATAGCACCTAGCTTGCAGGGTTGTTGTGAGCATTAAATGAGCTTATCCCCCTAAAGCTTTGAGCACAGAATCTGATGTAGAGGATACTGGTTACTGTTAATGTTATTACTTTGAAAGTGAATTTCATGGGGGCTCTGAGACATTTTTGAATGCTTCTGGAAGGTTGGCTTACTCAGGAGTCTGACTGATGAATAAGTGGGTGTTTTGCTATATTCTTGTGGTGACTATTATATTGTTGTCTGACTAATCAAGATGCTGATTCGAAACCAAAAGTGCTGCCACCATGTAGTCAGCCAATAGGAGCTTGAATCCAGGTTTTGTCACTTCAAGGACTCAGGGCAGCCCATTCAGAGTGGCCAGCCCTCTTGACAGATTAGGAGAGGGTTCCCCAAATCAGGAAAGGAAGATGTTTACCCACACACACTTCTTCATCTGGGCAGAGGGTGTTCCCAGGAAGTCTTGGGAAATGTTCTGTCAACAATTCTGGAGCTATTAGGAGCCAGCTGCCACTCTGGGAATGGGTCAGGAATCAGGTGCTTAGGAAAGTCTCCAGGAGACCAATATACGGACTCGAGGACTCACGGGGGCATATGTCTGAAAGTCTTAGTGTTCCTGTTCAGAGTCCACTAACGTTTTGAGCATTACTACATGCCAGGCTTTGGGCTTGGTGTTGTTACACACTCTCTCTCATTGGGACTGAGTTAGGCCAAGACATGGTCTTCAAAATGACTTTACTTTCACATCAGCAGCTGCTGTCATTGGATGTCTCTGCTTTAATACCACCAGGAAGATAACTCTTCTGGTGGGGCCAAGAATTACTGGGGCAGATACTCTGCTTGAGGAGGGGCCTTCATAGTCTAGTCCTCTCTCTCACATCAGATTCTGGAAGCAGGGGGAATACCACTTACTTAGATTTGTTTCTGCTCTCTAGGGGAAGAAAATGGAATCGTTAGGACATTTTCTAAAAGTTCAGAGCTCTCACTTGTGTTATAGTTCAAGCTCATTCAACATACATCTAATGGGCAGTGATGGGAAGATGGGAGCCTGTTCTGATATTTACCTGCAAAATGACATCGTACAAGTCACTTAACACCTCTGGGCTTACTTCCTTCATCTTTAAAAGGAGGGTTGGAGTAGTTCTAATATATGATGATTTTATTCAATAATTCTAGTTATGATAGGCATCAAGTAAATAATAATCATTGTAATAACAGCATCATTACTGAGCACTTACTATATGCTAAGTATTTTACATAAATGATCTCATTCTATCATTACAGCAACCTATAAGTTAGTATTATTATCTTCATTTTTTCAGATGGGTAACCAAAGTTTAAAAAGGTGAGTGTTGCCCAACATTATACATCCAGCAAGTGCAGAGCTGGGATATCCAAATTTCTGTCTTGAGTGGGGGTGATGAGGTTGATTTTTTTCAACGCTTTCCTTGTTGATTCACAGGGACATTTTCTCATGTTGGAACACAAATATGAAAACTCTTCCACCCTCCAGGCAACTAATCAGGGGCTTATGTCATCCTGATGGAAGACACTCGTTTCCTGTGTGGTCTTACCTTGGTAAGAGGCATGATGTCATCAAAGTCTCTAGCAGCCCACCCACCATGGGAAAGAATGAAGATGGAAGCAGAGTCCTTCACACAATTCCAAAGACTAAACTTGATGCTCCTCCACAGCATTAGGCTATGGCAGGAGGGGGGATTGCTATTCTCAGTTTATTACTGACTAAAAATGAAGATCAATCTTACTCCTTAAGCTGAACTTTCTCCCAGCATTAATGTCCCCGGAGATCCAGGAAGGGCTATTCAAAGCAGCTGACCCGTCTTGAGCAGAGCAGAAATAGATTGCCACCCACCCTCTCCCCCCGACCTTGTAGCAAAGGCAGCAAAGAGTGTCACCCAGGAGCAGGTCACCAGGAGCATTTAGGTATTAGGCCTTGGCCTGGCTGGTATGGTGAAGAAGAAAGTGGGCGAAGTAAATATCCAATGCACCCCACGGTATAAAGGTGGCCATCCCCAGGGCTCCTCTACGCCCTGCACATCTGCTGCTTCTACTGGTTTATAACTTCATCTGAGCAAAGGCAAAAATTAGGTAGACTTTATACTTGTAGTCAAGTAGATAAATTGAAAGGAAAGTTTATTGCATTGCCCCTATCCTCACATAAACTAGGGCTTTAAACAGTTAAGTGCCCTTTCCATTCAGAAAAGTAGAGGAGACCAAACAGAGACTGCTCAGTGTATGAATTAGAGACAAAGAGAATGATAGTTTTAGTCTGTATTTCTTATATATATTAAGTCAAACTCTGGTTCAACACTGAATAAAGGCTTTCTGAATCTTCACTGTGAGCCTGCCACACAAACTGTGACTGGCTTGGGAGGTCAGGCAAGTACTTATCTGCAAGGTTGCTGCATATATTGAAAGCACACAGTCTACGAATTTTCCCAATTCCAGCTGCCAAAACCTTCCCACTCCATGGTCTCACCATGCTACTCCTCAGGTGCAAGAAGCATCCTGCCTACCTGAGCAGCTGCCTAATGGAGGGAGGGGCTTGGATGAGCTGGCAGGAGACAGGCGGGCCTCAGTATCTCTTGGTGAAGCCCAAACCAGTGGATTAAGCCTTGCATGTTTGACCCTCTGCCCAGCCAGGCCAAGGACATTCACTTCAAGGCTCCTGAGGTGGCCCTTTATCCCAGGTTCATCAGAGCCAGAAAAAGAATAAAGCCAGGAATAGCAGAAAGAATAAATAAAATAAACGGAAAAATCAAGACCTTTTTCCTTGGTCCTGCTTACCCGCTAAGGACACCGAGAACCAAGTTAAGTACAAAAAATGACCCTATGATGATAAGTGTAACAAAATAGATCCAGGGCCAGTCCCTTCCTACGGCATCATTGACCTGGAAGAACGGAATGATAGTTAGTGAGGCACACGCAGCAGCTGAGCACGGCCCAGAGCCCATCGCCGGCTCCAGACACTGACCCACGCAACGCTGGGACCCCGATCCTCCAGGTGCAAATCAGAGGCCAAACAGCCTGCCAGCCAATGGGTCAGAATTTGTGGTTGAATGGAGACTTTTTCCCCTGGTTTTCCTGGGCCTCTTAGGATCCCATCCCTGAGGATGTTGGCAATGGATGGAGTGGAACCTGGGACCTTGCTCGGCTGCATTGTAAAGAGGACATAGAAATGGTCAGCTTACCCGCTCAACACACCGAGAACCAGATTTAGAACGAAAAAGGATCCAAAGATGACCAGACTGACAAAATACACCCAGGGTAACTCATAGCCCATAGCGTCCTGCATCTGGAAAGATGAAGGAAAGTTAGGAAAGAGAGAAAGCAGTACTGAGTCAAAGTGAGGAGGCAAGTAGAGAGGGGAGTGGAGAGAATCTGGAGGAGACAAATGGGATTGAATTTGGTTTTTGTCTGCATGGATCGGGAATCCATTGCTATTCCGGCATCATCTATATTCAGAACAGTTCCCATGACCTTGACCTGAACTGTCAGAGACCTTTGTTTTATTTTCCGGAAGAGAAAACTTTCCCCAATGTTTTCTATTCAGTGTTGTCTAAGAAGGTAGGTAGCCTCAAAAAATAATTTCTTCAGCAAGGGATGTTTTAGCTCACTTGGGTTTATGTGGCATTAAATCTTCCATTGCACCCTGAGATTACTGTCAGAAGTGCCTCAGCTCTTACTGCTAGAACAGGAGAACCGGAACCTTCAAGGATGTGGGAGAAGGAGATATTCCTAAGTGGCTTGCCACCTGGACCGGAGCTGGGCCCAGAATTTAGAGGTGAAACTCCAGGGCTTCATAAACACTGCAGGCCATGGGAAGGAAAGATGGTCATGTTGGTTTATGTATTCAGAGAAGGCTCCTGTGACTGTAACCACAACCTAGATGGAAATGGTCCTGAACCTGGAAACTGTGACCTGTAACTAACTGGCTAAGGAGACACTCCATGAGGAGCTGCAAAGCCCTAGAGTAGTTGGAAGCAATGATGTACAGAGATGGCTCCTATGCACATGGGAGAGCCATGTGCATCTCCTCCCAACTCCATGTTCAGTGACTTCACGATGGGCTTGAAATTGGCCATGGTGGACAGAAATGGGTAAATGATACAGATCAGTCCCCTTCTACACTGGGTCCCTAACAACTGGTTGTCAAACATTTACCAGCACACCACAGGTTAGTGGGTAGATGTGAGATGATGGCAGGTCACAGAGCAGCGTTTTTATCAAACAGAAAATTTATTCTGATTAAGTTTCTCAAATCTATTTCTTTTTATGCTTTCTGACTAGATTAAAGGGTTTAGTCCTATTTTCCAAAACTGAACTCCATCTTTGTCTTTGCGGACAAAGACGGCTTACAGGAATCCAAATTCCTAAGTACACAAGCTTCTTGAATGAGTTACATCAGTGGTTCTCTGAGTGGGGTCCTGTGGACCAGCAGCACCAGTATCAGCTGGAACTTTTTTGAAATGTACATACTTGGGCCCCCTCCTGAAACTCTGGGGCTGGGCCCAACAACCCATGTATTCTCGAGCCTCCAGGTGAGTCTGATGCATGTGAAGGTCTCAGAACTCCCTGATTTACATAATTTTCTCCATAGCTCCCAACTTCAAATATAAGGACATAGCAAATATTGTGATTTACCACACACCTTTGCTATAGCGAACAGCAGTGCACCTCAGAGTGGGGTCCAGAGACCAACAACACCAGAACTATCAGGAGAGTTGCAAACAGTGCAGATTCCTGGGCCCTTCCCCAAGAACCCAATGAGCCTCATAACTCTGCATGTTAATCACTCAGGTGATTCTAAAGCAGGCTGAAGTTTGGTGATTACTGCCAGGTGTCTCAGGTGAGGTCCAGGTGTGCTGGGATAGGGCCACCCTCAGCCCTCAGGGCCCCTCAGGCTCTGGGAGACCTCACCCATGTTTCTAAGTGTGCTGGAAAAATATGTTCTTTGTGTGCCGTGAACTAAAAAAAATCACAAGTGACCTACCTGGTCACTGGTTAGAATCTTTACATCCCAATATATTCTTTGCAAATCTATTAATATTTTTCTGGGGTCACTATATTTTGGTTAGAGGAATCAACTAAATGTACTTATAGTGCAGAGTACAAAAACTGTCAAGGGCTTGGGCTTCATTGATCAGAACTGAATCAGGGAAGAGAAGAATTCCCAACCTATGTCCACTTAGCCATGTCATAATTAAATTCAATTTAACATGAATTTATTGAGCATTCCTACTCCCACATACCCTGCTCTGCTTTTTATATAGTGCTTATCACTTTCTAACTGTATAATTTACTCATTTATTTTGTGTTTGTTTTCCATACTAGAATGTAAGCTCCATGAGGATGGGCACTTTTGGTCTGTTTTGTTCACTGGTGTATCCCAAGTGCTTAGAACAATGCCTTGTACGTGACAGATGCTCAGTAAATGTTTGTTGAGTGAATTAATGGACTTGATATATACCAGGCACTGTGCTGTAAAGAGGAAGCCCTTGCTGGTAGGGGGGACAGTAAATTAAAGGCAATCATAATACAAGATGGTAAATGTAGTTGTAGAAGTAAACATACAGGGTTATAGAAGCCCAAAGCGGGCAGTGGCTGTATGAAGCAGAAGAAGCAAGGGCTAGGCCAGTCAGGACAGGGTAAATCTGGCACTGTGGGGCCACTGAGGGCACAAGGAGGACAAGAGTAGGCAGGAAGCCCAGACGCCAGGTGATCCTGTGATGGGGCTTTCCTAGAAACTTGGCAATTGTGAAAAATAGCCTACAGCTGTACAGCCATCATGGCTCTGGGACAGAGGATTTTCCCATAGGCCGACCACTAAAATATCCAGCAGAACAGCAGTTGTGCAGAGTGACAGGGCAGAGAGGTCCATGTGTGTCAGAGCCTGACCCCACCACAGGGAGCCTAGGAGCCTCCTTTAACCGGAAGATAATTATCTGAACCAAGGCTGCAAAGGACACCAAACCAGCAGGGGGAAGTCTAGTAAATGCCTTCAGTACCAGGAAGAGAAAAACAAAATGACACCAATATAAGAAGGGACAGGTTGGGTGAAATGAGATTAGGGAGGAGAAAGGTGTGGGAGCCATAGTGAGCTAGCCAACCACAGGCCACATAACAATGGCCACGCTGGCCATGTGATACCGGGGTCTGTATGTCACATTTTATTATGCGAACTGTGACATAACCCTTCCATTATTCTTGGCAGCAGTCTTGTTAGAGCCCATGATTGCTCAACAGTATTTACGGAGTGCCCGTTGTGTGTATGACATTGTGTTCTGTGCCACAGTGAAGGTGACGGGGCTGGAAACAGCCCTGAGATGTGAGAAGGCATCCACAGGGAGGCTTCTATGGAAACCTGGATCCAAGGTCACGTGAAGCCTTCGAGTGTCCTATCTCTCCTCTCTCAGATCAAATCCTGCCAATGAAGGTCAGAAGAGGTCCCTTCCTCTTTCCTAAGTTGGTGCTCTTTGCTCTTTTGGGAGGGTGGGGAAGTCAGGAAAAGCTGAAGAAAGCTGTGGGCTCCCACCAGAGAAAAGGCACAGGCACACAGCGCTGTGCACACAACCTCACAGGTGTGCTGGGCCTGTGGTGGACCAGCCAGCTTGTTGTGTGCTAACCCCAGGGAAGCGCTTCCCCAAGCATGGTTAGGGGGTCCAGAGCTGCAGAGGGGGTCTATTCTGAGCAAGTTCCCTTGCTCTGCCTGGATGGCAGACCTCCTCACCTTCCTCAAGACACAGCTGGGAACATGCAGTTCCAGGAAGAGATGACATGCTCAGTGCAGTTCACTGTTATAGAGCTGCCTCCAGAGCCTGGGCAGATGGTGAGTGGGAGGGAGGGCTGGTTGACTCTTTGAAATGAAATTTCTCCTGACTGCTCCTCATACCCCCTAAATTTTGTGAACACTCAACCTTGAAGAAAATATAGCCCTCCAGGCCACAAATCTCTGATGGGCCAACAACCCACGAGCCTTGATCTCCTTGGGCCCTTGTTTAGTTTGGGTGTTCTTTCCTCTGTGCCACACAAAAGGTGAGTGACTTCCATAATCACTGAAAACTTCAAATGGATGGAGCTACAGACCACATGACTCATAGATAGCTCATAGATAGCCTCGTGACACACCGATATCCCACAGCCAGGGACCATTTCCAGGAGACTCATAGTCTCCACCTAGCCCATGCTGTCCCATGTTTCTGCTTTGGTTTCTTCTTTGGCTGTGGGATAGTTCTTGCAGAGGTTCAAGACGAGGAGTAGGAGGTGAAGGGTAGGAGATGGGACAAGTGAGAGATTAGTGAGCTTCTGAGGTAGTCCTAAGACTACATCGCTCCCTCAGTAAGCAATGCTCAGCAGCCACCAAAGGGTGATTCTTTGGTCTGCCTGGCTCTGGCCTGAGAGGAAAGTGCTCCTTTTGTTTTCCCTCCTGCTTTCTCTTCTTTATTCTAGGCCACCTAATTTTGGAGGCAGACTGGGTAGATAGCACACAATGCTGGGTGGCTCTGAAGTAGGGCAATGCCTGGAGTGATGAGATTGATGTCTTAAATCAGCTGGAATGAAGCTATTAAGAAGAGAATGAATAAATACAGTCATATTTTCAAAAATTGACCCAGATGGCTGACACCCTTATTTAGAGGTGAAAAAAGGATAGGTCTTCTCTAACCATGAAAGCTAGATGTTTCTTAGGCTTGTAACAAAGGAAGCTTTGTGACTTTCCTAGGGGAGACATATGGAGAGGCATCTTGATGTTTACTATCTGTAGCACCAGGGTCTCCAGGCCCAAGAACTAACAGGATGACCCCTGCCTTTGCTGAAACACACACCTTTCTATTCCCAGAATCTGCGGACAAAGGGAACACTGAATGAAAAATACAGATCTTTCTGAAACCAATATCTAATTCCTTCAGAGGACCTCCAACCTTAAGCCAACATATGTTTTTTCCCCTGAAAAGAAAAGATGGGAGGAACACTTCTCAGCCCCTATTCTCTCAGGCTACTCTTGATCCTGATTTCCATGAGTTTTCAAGTTGTGGTACTTTCTTCTGTAAGGTTCATGGCATAGACACTGTGAATCTACAAAGATTGAACTGTTGCAGTGAATGCCAAGAGAGGCTGTCACTTGCCAACAAAGGCAGGAGGTGTAAACCCATAAAAGTCACAGTGCTTTACACGGAATGTCATTAGAGGACAGGGTTTGCTGCCAGTGCCCAGAGCAATGACTTGATAAATCTGTGACTCCTAATGACCTTTGTCACCTTACTTGCTGGGACATGGGGTGTCCACCCACGGGTCACTGAGTGAGTAGCAAGGCAGATAACAGGTCTCACCTGACTCCATTCTGTCCCTGCATCTACTTATTGTTCTGCACAGAAAACCCGTGAGCGCCTCAGGGCACAGTACAAAGCCTGGTTTGCATGGGAAAGATACTAATAGACTCTTAACACAGAGGAAGGCAAGCCAATAAAATTAGCTCTTCCATCTATGATCTATTTAAAAAATCCTTCAACTCAGGTGGGATCATGCACTGATGTCCTGGGGGAGGTTAGGAGCCATGGAGAGTGGCCCCAGGTATGACACCTGTGGAGGGGACAGTGACTCACAGCCTAAAAGACTTGCTTGTTTGTACTGAGTGACACTGGGCATGGGTAGGGTGTGATGCCCGTGACTACACCCCTGCATGTGGCCTTTCAGACACTTGGGTGACAGCACTCTGGGCAGCAGAGCTGTTTTGTAGGTCTGTTGAGAGAAGCTGAAACACAGTTCTTTCCAATCTCCCAAACTGTTTTAAGCTTGCTTTCCCAAGTGGAGGAGGCTTCTCTCGTGCTCATCATCCAACCTCAAGGCAGGCAAAAATCTCACCTCCTATTTTGTGCCACGCAATGCTCTCCATGCCCTCACTGAGTGTACTGACCTGTATTGCTAAGACACATTTCTTTGTGTCTCTTGTCTCTTCAATTAGATCCTAAACTCCTTGAAGGCAGGCCTTCTTCTCCTCCCCACCCACCTCGCCCCAGTCCCCACTCACTCCTGGGAGCATAAATGCTTAATAAACATGTTAAATTGAATTATTGAATAATGAGAACTCACCTAACACCAGTGAAATGAATAAAGTCTAATAAGTAAATAAATAAGAGCTCTGAGAGATGCTAATTCTCTTTCTTGATATGTTTATAAACCAATAGTTTATTGTTTAGTCAACAGGCTCTGTTTAAAGCTGGGTAAGTGGGTAGCATTCTAACTGAGGCAGATTAAAAGTTAAGGGTCACAGTGTCCCAAGCAGGACCTACCACTTTCTCTACTTTGGTATCTGTTAAAGAGCCCAGGATGCCATTTCTGGATTACTTGAAGATTTTTTTTCTCAGCTGTTCATTTTTCTGCTTTCTTGATGCCTTCAGAAACTCATTTTCTATATTCTATAGTGAAAAGAGGTAGCTTTTTGAATAAAATATAGAGTGGGGAAAAACAGGGTAAAATCTGAATTTGACCTGCTTGATGCAAAAGACCTTTGTCATAAACAAGGGATATTTCAGCAGCACCAAGAGCAGAGATGAGGAGCTTTTGTGTGTGTGTGTGTGTGTGCACGCGTGCATGAATAAGAGAGAGAGAATTTGGTAGCAATATCTTCTCAGCATGTCCAGACATACAGTAAGATGACAAGACAAAGTGTAGTGGTGAAAACTGACATGAAAAGTTAAAATGTTACACTTTTGTTCTCAAGGTCTCCTGCTGGACCAAAACAAATCCAGATATTATAGAAGACACTATTTGTGATTCTAAAAATATTTTCTTTATATAATTTCTCATTAAGTTTTCTTTCTAATCTTATTTTTAAGCTCAATTGCTAATTTTTATAAGTCAGTGCAAGACCTGGTCATGTAGAAACCAGTACAAGGGAGCAATAATTGGTGTTGAGAAGGTGATCCTGATGGTGGTAGGTTGGGGTAGGACGTGAGTCCAGGAAATCATAGACCAGAGTGCTTTACTATGCCACACAGTATGCAATATTTTAGGGGGCCCTGGATCAGAAAGGCATTGGGTGAGCAGAGGTCAATAGAATCCTCTTGATGAAGAATTATTCAGGCATCTAGATTCCTAAAGAGCTTGAAACACGTGTTCTTACATGGTGCCTGCTCCCACAGCTGCCTCCATTTCCCACAATTCTCACATGTGATCTTCTCTGGTGGTTCAGTGGCCATGTTCAGTGGCCATGCTATTCTGTTTCCCATAAGCATGGATGGAGCCATTTCAAGTGCTGGGCATGAAGTGAGCACTAAACGGATTATTGATGTTTATGCTACTTAATTATGATCTGGCTACAATGTGGAAAAGATAATACACAGAGTTTCAAACACCCTAGTCTGAGAAACATATAGATGATCTTGATCTAGCACCTTCTTATATGGGCCTAACCCATATAAGATAAACAGTCTTGAATCATATGCAGAAGGCTAGGGATGTTCCGTTTTAAAAAAATCTGAAAGTAGAACCGCAAACCAATGATAATGCCATACGACACTGGATTCTTTCTCTCTTGGTGTTTAACTGCTTCTCAAGAAGGCCAACATTTTTACTCGATTACCTCTCCCCACTTGTTTTTAAGAGGCATAGACATTCTGAGAGTAAACAGAGAGGCTTTGGTTTACGAAGCCGTTTCCCAAGGAAACCACACCTGGGTTTTGCCTTGGTTTCCAAATCCCTGTACCCTGTCATCTGCAGACCTCTAGAACACGGCACTAGGTACAAGAAACGTTTTAAGCTAATCATTTAGCTGATTGGGGCCTCCACCTAGTGTATGCCCAATAGCCTTAATAGCTGAGGAAATACTTAAGTTTTATTTAAGACTTGATTTTATCTTTAATTTGATTTTACTTAACTTTGATTTTACTTTTAGTCCATTAACTCTTCCTAATCATAACAATGGGATGAAATAATTGGTATCAGAGAAAAAGAGAAATACTCAATATTTTCCATAGCAGGAGGCAGCAGTCTGCTGTTTGCTACTGGCGACCTCCCAAGTCCTTTCTATCCCAGGCAATATTTAGTGATTGAATCAATTGCTTCTTCAGTACTCTGATGACCTATTTTCTCCCCAGGAACACCTAACTAGCTGTTTGGTGGTTCAGAATGAACCCAGCTCTGGGTTTCCATTCATTGCCATACTTGAAAATCTGGGTTGTTCCTTCCTGCATTCTCTAGACTTGTCCCTTGGACTTGAAGGGAAATGCATTCTTCTGAGTAGAAGATTCTACTTCAAATTCCATGGAAACTATCTCTCCAGACTGATTCAAATCCAGGGCATCAAAAAAGCACCATGCAGATTCAATAGGTTAGAATTCTAGGAGTTTTCAAACTCCAGCTTGAACATCAGAATCACCTGGGGAGCTTTTTCAAAATGCAGGTACTGGGGCCTAACTTTGCAGCTTCTAATTCAATGGCCTGGAGGGAAGTCTTGGCATGGTTATATTTAGAAATCTCCATGTTTTATACTAAAGCACATTGAGATTTGAGAGTCTGTGGGTTTAGAGATACAAGCCTAGAGGCAAGGAGGAGGAATGCTCAAGTTGGAGAAAGGAAGAGGGACAGATAGGAAGGAGGAGGAAAGAAATTGCCATAGAAAGGTCAATGTGATTAGAGAAATTGTCTGAAAGCAGGAGCATTGGGCTGGGAGGTGCTTCCATCATAGATACCCAAGTACAAGGCTCTGTTTCAGCTTTAGGTGTGTCTGTGTATGTGTGTGTGTGTGTGCACGTGCACACACACACACACACACACACACATACACAGACACACACACACAGCCATTTCAGACAGGTGCTGGGAAAATCAGAGAGAGAGAGAGAGAGAGACATGTCCCATGAGTCTGGGATTGTTTCTTCACCTCTGACACTTTTTCCATTTCCAGCCTGAGCTCTATAACATAAACCCCAGGGGAGAAAGCACAACACAGCTGCTGAAAATTGGTAGTTGCATTTGTGTGCTTCTTCTCATTCCCTACTCTGGCTGTCAGAATGACAGAATTTCTTTGGGTCACATCTGGCTGGTGGGGTATCAATGACTTGTGGTGGGGGAGAGGGAGGGAGTGATAAAAGAAGATCACAAACATACATCAGGGCCATCAGTAAAGTAAATTATACCTATTCCCCCCAACCCCACACCCATCCACCCACTGCCACCCTGCCCTCAATTTGCTGCCATGGAAGGCGTTTCCATAGCAACTTAAAGCATGGGTTTGAATCTCACATGATGAGGTTCCAAAGCACAGTTCCATACAGTCATACGTTCATGGCCCATGGGCAAAAACTGCTCATTTGCAGAATGGTGCCTTTATCCTTGGCTGGCTGGAGGGATCCACTCAAGGCACTAGGACCAGTTAGGACCACTTGGGAATTTGATCAGCTTTGCTAATGAAATAAATTTGCCTAAGTATAATAAGTTCAATTCCCTCTCTGTACAAATTATTTAAAATCAGTTCTTATTCATTTCAGTTTGAAGGAGGGGTGATGTGATTTAACGTGACTTTATTGAGCATAAAGGATACTTCTTTTGAAATATCACAACACAGCAACTCTTTCGTGTCCCAGGCTCGTTGTACCATCGTTACCTAGTTTGGATTTAGTGTGTTTCCCTAGACCGAGCTCTCAGTCTGAACTGGATGTTTTTTATGTCTGAATCCTCAGTACCTAAGAGCACCCCCGGCATGCAAAGAATGCTCAATAAATGTTTGCTAGGTACAAGGTACTCAGGCAAGTTCCAAGTAGTCATTTGAGTACAAATTTCATAGCAATTTTAGCATGTCGACTATAACATAAAAACCCAGAAAGAAGGTTTTTGAGTCAATAGAACATGGTGCTTAGAAATCCCCTGTATCACATCTCTATGTTGTTACAAAACTTTTCTGATTCAGTAGGAAGTCAACACCTCTCACAGCACTAGTTCCTTTCCATCTGGCAGCTCCGCTGGTGGTAAGGCATTCCACTTCCTCTCACTCTCTCCTGCTTTGTGTGTAGAGACTGTTCCTGAAGCAGGCTCTTATATTGTTTTCAGGATGGTCAGATAAATTTGACTATTTGCAAAATGCTGGGTGAAATGGTATTTTCAAGAATGGCAACAAGCATTTTTTCCCCAAATGCTAGAGAACAACATTGGATCCTGGCAAATCATTTCTCATGCTGAAGTAGGAGATACTACACAGAATTATGTTTTTCTTTTGGAGTTTTTACAAATAATAGACTTGACTCTGCCAAAATGGAGACAGCTCAAAAATGGTGTGTCTATTTGCCTATGGGACAAGCTGTACAAAAATCTGGCATGTCAGCAGCTCAAAGGTTGGCAAAGTAGTGTTGGCTGCTGGATAATAAAAGGGGCATCTTTAAAGTAAAAGACTTACTGTTGATTGGTTGACACTTAACTATTACTTCTAAATATGAATCACATAAACAGTAGAGTGTTTTGTTAGCAGTGAAAAAACAGCAATGTATTTGATGGACTATTTGATGGATAAAGTGAGATTAACATGAGAAATAAAAACATAATAGCATGCCGTAATACTATACAATTCAATAAAAATAGTTTCTTTTTAGATGACCAGGCCTGACTTTCCTTTTTAGCCCTAAAAATTAATAACTGCGTCCTCTAGCTCTCTTCTGGGGACAGAAACAAGACAAGGATAAGAACAGAAGAAACCCCACAGTGGGAGAGGAGGGAATGGAATCCTCAGAGCATCGGCGGCATGCCAGTGCTTCTCACTACAGTAGGACACACTAAAAGACAGCATTTCTCTTAGGCTGGTGGGCAGAGAGAGACTCATTAGGGTGAACATTTCATGCTTTGTTTCTCAGAAAAGACCTGGAAGAAATCAAAGACATTCATCAACCTCTCCACCAAAATCATGTTTGGGGTGGATGAACAAGGAAGATGTTGAGGGAAGGCTCGCAGCTTTCTGGACTCCCTGCCTCTATCCATCTCGAGCTACGTACCCAGTACAGCACGTCTGTCCAGCCCTCCATGGTGATGCACTGGAACACTGTCAACATGGCGAAGGCAAAGTTGTCGAAGTTGGTGATGCCGTGCTTGGGCCCGTCCCACCCGGGCTTGCACACAGTACCATTCTGGCACTGCCGCCCGTGGCCTGTTTCCAGAGCACAAGGGGAAGGATCATCTTCTGCTGGAACATCTTAAATGGCCAGAGGAAAAGAGAAGGAAGCAGAAGGGAGGGAAAGAAAGAAGGAGAGAGGAGTTAGAGAGGAAAGTGATAGGATAAGGTTGATGTAATAAGCAAAACAGCCACAGCAACAATAATGTAGAACAAATTTTCATTAGTTCCCCTTATGTGAATTAAAAAACATAAGTAACTAGTATTTATTTAGGGCTGATATTGATTTAGAAAGTCAGTACTTTCAACTAATTGTTATAAAACCATATTTTAAGCCCAGTAATTGATTTCAAAGACGGTAGAGTTATTGCACATTCTGTTGTAATATATCAGCATCACGGTCAAGTGGCCAATGAAAGAAAATGATGGCAATGCAACTACTTTGAGTGGAAAATGACAGAAAATCCACATTTCCTTTTTTTGATGGTAAAGTAACTATGAACGTTTCCCTTGTAATACCAGAGTTTAGAGTGAGGGTAATATTGGTTGGATGACTCTTTCACATAATTAGCCAACAGACCCCATCCAGAAGCACTTTCTGACTATATGATACATTACGTGATACATTACCAGGGATGCAAAACACTCTGTAGTGGAAGCCTTATAGAGATGAAGGATAGAAATAAATTCTGACTGTAGGGGAAAAGTATCAACTGCAGCAGTCTTTATTACAACCCCTGAGCACAAGTACCACTGACTGATGCAGGTCTTGTGGAACCTGGAAGCACTGCCCTTTGCTCTCTGGCATTACTACCTTTCAGAAGAAAAGAATCATTTTCTGAACTCTACTCGAGACAGAATGGCAGTGGGTGACAGGGAGAACATTTGATAGGTATCAATGGGGCTTTTTCAGGAAACAGTATAACATATCTACTGTGCCTGGAGACAGTACTTGGGCTAATTCTACATGCTGGGAAGAGCTACTAAAAAATTAATGAGTTGAGATGAGGTTTATATTTTTGGTGTGGAGATCATTAGTAAATTTAAATAAGACTTGACTGATCTAAGAATTTCTATTACGGTAAAATACTGAGAAAGTCTTGGCCCCAGCTGTGGAAGCTAATAGTGTAGAAATCACAGAAGTCTGTGAAATTAAGGACATTGTCTCATGCTTATAGAAAGTAACAGTAATAAACAGGATAGACCTTAGTTTTAACAAACAAATGCTTGCCTCTAACAACAGTGAAAACATGGCCTCTGAGAGAGAATTTGCTTGTAATTCTTCATCAAGAGATATTTTCTTGTTTCACATGTATCAAAACATTCACAAGTATCTAGTATTTCTGTACTAAAGACTGTTGGTTGTTTCTCAGTTTGTGGCTTCAAATTTAAAACTTCACTCCCAAGAGGAAGACAGGAAGAGAAACAATAATCTTTAACTAAGGGATAATTCTTAGGAGAATGGAGTTAAGCAGCATGGCTGAAAATATATGCAGGATTGTATCTTCTTGGCTTTTTTCTTTTACGCTCTCTTTTTAACAGCTTTATTGAAATATAATTTACATGTCTTACAATCCATGAATGTAAATGTACAGCTAAATTATTTTTAGTAAATTTATATAGTCGTACAGCCATCACTACGATCCATTTTAAAACATTTCCATCACCCTCCAAAATTCTCGCGTGCCTGTTTGCAGGCAATCCCTGCTCCTGTCCCCAGCCCCTTAGCAACCAGAGCTGCATTCTGTCTCTAGAGCTTTGCCTTTCTAGAAATTTCACATAAATTGAATAAAATATGTGGCTTTTCGCATCCATCTTCTTTCACTTTGCATGATATTTTTGAGGTCCATCCATGTTGTTGCACATATCAGTATAGTCTGTTCTTTCTTATTGCTGAGCTATACATTTCATTGTCTGTTTATCTCTTCACCAGCTGATGGACATTTGGGTTGTTTCCAGGTTTGGATTATTGTGAATAGTGCTGCTTCTCAGCTTATTTTTGGCCTAGTACTTCAGGTTGTATGTGGGCTTTGTGCATAACCAAGGTGTAAAGGCCTACATCACTGGTTCCTGAGCTGTGTGAGGGAATGACAGTGTCTGTACCATTTCCTGACTCCGGGTGCTAGCTCCCAGGAGGGCTCCATTCATGTAGCTAAACTTTAGCCAAATTTTTGTGACTTTTGAAATCTTTGGATATTCGAATGTGAGCTTAAACAATGGGAGCCTATAAAAGGTGGGAAATTAAAAAATGAATCCCAAACCTAAAGAATTTTTAAAAAAGTGGATAAGTACCTAAAAATTTGAGAGTTGAGAGACTGGAAAACCAAGAACCAAATAGATCATAAATTTTGTTGGGTTCTCAGCTGTTCTAATGATGGCTATCTAGAGAGATGTGGTCAGTCACTGTGATAGAAGTGCTGGAATAATATAAAAGATGGGACAAAAAGAGAAGGTGAAAAAAACAGAGGGAAAATTTGCATTTCTTTTTCACTTGTTTTGCTTTCTAGTGCAAAAACGATGCTATTAATCTTTGTATTGTGACTGCTAATCTGACAGCTCTCCCTGCATTCTCAATTCCTGAAACAGGCAGAAATAAGGAAAAAGTGCAGGTTGCTAGAGTGAGTTCTGAGTGTCCTCAAGGAAGAAAAACCCATTTTGGGGTTTTACAAATATATGTTGAAAATAAAATGGCATCAAGGGGAAGTGATCCCATTAATAAAAGAGAAAGGGATGAGATTCAGAAAGATTATCTAAAGGCTCAAGGGCCACTCTGCTATTTTAAATTAAATCCATCTTGAACAACAATAAAAAAAAATTTGAGAACAATTAAGAAGTAGTGATGATCTGGTAAAAATAGGTATCTATAAAAAGCACTAAAAGGAACACTTGAAAAATATGAACACATGCAAATCAGCAGGTCCTTGTGACATGAACTGGAGGGTGAGGGGAAATTAGTTCTAATGTGAAAATGTGTTGGTGCAGAGTCATGAAGTCCCAGGGGGAAAGTGGAAACATAAAGTAGGAGGAAGGAACAAAGCAACGTGGACCTTATGTTTTAAACAGAAGTAAAGAGGGGTAAGGTCATTCTGGAAAGTCCAAATTAACTCTGCGGTGAAATAGTGGAGGCAAAATTAGGAGAGATTTTAGAAATGCAGTCAATACCAACAAGACCATGAAATCCTGGGAAGAGAGCCAGTTAGGGGTTCCAAGGAGAAATACCAAAGACCAAATAAATTACTTTTTAGGACCCAACTTTAAGGAATGAATTGAATGAAAGTGATTTCATTTCTAGGTTTTAGCCAACCCATTCTTTGCCAGTCTCAGGGGTAATTATTGTGCTTGGGAGAGCTATTCAGAGTGACCTGGCTGGGAGCACCATCAAACAGATGGGACAACCAGAAACAAAAGGTACTGGCATATGGTGATGTGGAAGATCGAGGAAGGTGCCTTCCAGATGCCTTGGGGGTTGGGGAAACATTGACTCTTTTGAGACCACCTCTCCAGGGAACTGGAAAGGCAGCCTAGAGGCAGAATAATGGTTCACCTGGCCAGTTCCAGAGATTTTTAAAATAGATTTTATAGGAAACATGGATTAAAATACAATATATTCTAAAATACAGGCACATAACATTCAGTCTGAAAAATAATCTCAAAGTGTAAAAAGAAGAATTTGATGTAAATTCCATTAAAAATTCTAAGAAGGGCTCACAAGCAATTTTGTATCATGTAAGTTTGCAGACAAATATGGTAATTCAATCCAAAGCCTGAAATTAAAAAAAAAAAAAATTACCCATTCCAAAGGTGGTACAAAACTCTCCAAAACACGTGGAGACTGGTTTCAAAGACTACTGTTCTGGTCTTCTACTCAGTGGCTGCATTGAGTATGTCCAGATTCCTATACATTTTTTTCTCCTCATCAGTATTAGTCACTGTGTGGGTGGAAGAGGCCTTGATGACAGCTGTATTGTGTTCTGTTGGGTAATGGAGTGGGTCCCTGGATTGTCATCAGATGTCAGGTTCAGGAAGGAGGAGATAAGTGAATTGCAGTGTTGAGAGGAAAGGCTTCCGCAGCCAAGTGTCCTTGGTCTCTCTTCCCAGCAGCGAGTCTGGTTCTACACAGAGAATGAGGTCACCTTCCTGGTGGAACTGGCATGGCTCCTCTCTCTGGAACACTTCTCTCGGCGTCTGTCCTCTGACACCATGGCTCCCAGAGCTGATGGTCATTTCCATGATGGGAGCCACCTTCCCTTCTGAACTTGCGGGGTGAAGGTAAAACCCACAATATAAGTAATCTGATGTGCCTTTTGGTGGGAAGCAGGCGACCTCCCAGATACTTTTCCTGGTCCTATTTACCATCAGAGATGGACAATAATATGGTCCTAAATTGGACACTGCAATTGGTGAGGCCAGTTCTGGTCTTTATTCTAAAAGTAGGGAGGCTACTTAAACTTTTATCAGGCCCGACGTGGCTGTTTCACCAGACCGTCCAGCTATGACATGGAAGAGAGTGTCTTATCCTGTGTCTAAGGCCTCAACGAAGCCCACTGACTTCCAACCAATGTTCAAGGTTGCTTGTTAGCATAGGCCCTTAGAGGATCCTACCACCAGTAGGAAACACACTTTTGCTATTTTCCCAGCAGGATGATAGAAGCCATGTGCAGTTTTGGGAACAGTGGTCCTTCGCTAAGTGGTTCACAGACGCTGGGTCACAGGGCAGGATTGCCATCTGTGGCTCCATGGCAGAATTCCACCATTTCACTCTCCCCCACTTGGTATGCTGTTGGTGAGAGCCACACTTTCACCCCCACTGCTGAATGGATGGGGGTCTTTGAGACTCAACATCCCAGTGACTGCCTAAGGAGTTTGGGTCAAACGGATCATTGATCACTTTGATACAACTGCATAAACTTTAGATACACTATAGCCAGCTCTTCAGCAGGACTTAGAATGAGCTCCAACAAAGCCACACAATTAAATTTATAGGTTTGAAGCTAGCTACAGATCCAAGTGTACATAAAGATTTTGAATTCAAGGGAAAATATTATTTATTGTATTATTTAGTATTTATTTAAGCAAGTCCTAGAACCTCAGAATTTCAGCTAAAGGCAAGACCGGTTTGTTCCAATATTAAAGAGTTTCTATTTTTTAACATGATAGTTTATTTTATACAATTACGACTCACGTAATTTGGAAATTCTCTCTAGAGTGGAAAAAATGGTCTTTTCTTAAACAGACTCTTCATCAAAAAAGGAAAAACAACAGTGTGAGTCTGTGATTATAGGTTTATAGCTTTTGTTCGTTTATTTGAGACAGTGGCCATGTGGCAGTGTCCTAGATATCTTTCAAATACCCAATATATCCAGTCAAATCAGATCACCCGTATCGGGTAACCCATTTTGGTTTCTGAATACGAATAACCCATTTCACTCTTCATTGTATTTATGCTGTCCCCCGTCAGCTTCCCAAAGCAAGAGGGGTCAAATTGAGTTTAATTCCTGGGCTGAGTGGAAATGAGAAGCAATAGATGGAGAGAAATGAGGTATCTTTTAATGCTTCAGACCTGCTCCCCTTTCTTCGCCAAGATGCCGAAAACTGATGAAAGATGTTCTTTGAAGAAAAAAATCACACAAATTTGACATTGCTAACCCCTTTGGGGGAATATTTTTTTCAAAAAGCCTTCTCAATTTCTGTTTAAATGTTTTTTTTAAAGGTCGAGCTGAGATTTTAGTAACTTAACATAGCAGTTTGCAGCATATTCCATAAGCCAAACTCTAGACCTACTCAAGGAAGCGCTTAATGAGCCAGCATTGCTTATTAAATATATCAATTTATGGAAGGAACATGGAGAGAGGTCTCTAAAAGAAAGGACTGCGAAGTCATGAGGTAGAGCAAAACCTCCTTGAGGAAAAGAAGTTTCACTGCTGGCAAGGAGGTGATTCCATGCCCGCTACCTCATCCTACCCTGAGATAGGGGCCAGTGGTTCTGCCTATGAATGGAGAAGCAGAAAACATTAAGAGCAGAGAAGTTGGGGTCAGCGCCTAAGGATGAAAAGAACCCAACGTCATGATGGGAGAGCCTGCTGGCTACAGGCTAAGCTGCTTTCCTGAAAGGGCTTCTCATGACAAGCAACACTAAAGGATTAATGGAGCGAAGATCCACACAGTCACTAGGTTAGTTCTGATTCTTAAATTAAAATATTCAAGGTTGGCTAAGTGATGTTTCTCGAATTGTACAGCTCATTTAAACAGTGTTTTAATAATGCTGGACAAAGTTTGCATTTTACATACTTTTAACAGAGATCTGTTTTAGTAAAAACAAAACTACTGAGAGAAAGAGAATAGTAATCTCTGCCTCTTACTTAACCATGGTATGGAAACATGAGCACTGGAATAAAGGGGGCCTACCCAGCACCCCTGCTCATATGGTGGCAGTGTACCCAGCTGGATGGAAAGTCGTGATGAGACAGTGAAGCTTCTCGAGAGGTGGCCACTCAGTGTCTTCCCTTACCTGCTATACCCTCCTGATTGTAGCAGGTCTTATGCATCTTCCCCATGAAGAGCTCCAGGCCGATGATAGCATAGATGATGATGACAAACAGCACTAGCAGGGCGATATGCAGCAGGGGGACCATGGCCTTGATGATGGAATTCAGGACCACCTGGAGACCTACAACGACAAATGATAGTAATAATAGTGAGAACATCCACATCAACGTGCTGTCTTTGATCTACGTGCTGTCTTTGATGCCATACTGACACAATCTCGTGCAATCTTCTTAGCACCTCTACCAGTAATATATCACGAGCTCCATTTTTTAGATGAAGAAACTGAGTGACAGAGTGGGAATCTAAATTGAGGTTGGCCTGACTCCAAATCTCTCTTGGAGGTACATCCAAATGAAAGGACTGGCAGAGGCTATACTTCCAAGGGGAAGAACATGTTGTTTCATCCAGAACTACCCAATTTTCTAATATCCCATCTTAGAGACAACTTAGCATCTTTTTCTCTACATTTTATTATAGACAGGGCTTGCTTTTACTAGAGCCAGCCATGCAAAGACTTATTGGTTACTCAAGAGCCTATGGCTGACCCATATGCTATAAAACAAATCAGCCTGGTTGTACAGCATCAGGGAGGGTGAGACTTCCTTTGCTGAAACTGACACATACTCCCAGGATATACCTGGGTAGTGTGACCTGTGTGAGAGGTCTGAGGAAATAGCTCTGAAAGCATCTTCTCTGGATTGCATGAATGGACCTCTCTTTCTACAGATTTCTGACTAGGCCACCTTCCCTTAGCATCTGAGTCTGAAGAATATGAGAGTCTTCCATTCAAAAACTGCATTGAAGGGAGTTGGTGCTTAATGGGTACGGAATTTCAGTTTGGGAAGATAAAAAAAGTTCTAGAGATGGATGGTGGTGGTGGTTGCACAATGTGAATGTACTTAGTGCCACTGAACTGTACCATTAAAAATGGTTAAAATGGTAAATTTTGATATGTATATATGACAATAAAAAAAATTTAAAGTACCTAGATCTCTTCAGGAAAAAAAAAGAGTAAATGATAAACCTTATTTAGCCCATAGGTCTTGTCAGTGCACCCCAAATGTCTGCAAGTCTCTACTGTTGTCTTATGGGAAGGAGGACCCCCTTACTCATAAACTCAACTATAAATAACACACCAAGAAAGTTTCCTGTTTAAAGGAGATGTCGCAAGCTTTCATTTACAAGTGGTGGAGAGAGAGGTAGTCACTAGCAAGTCACCCCAGATTACCCCTAGTCTCAAGAAAGCTTTCTGTCAACAGTGAGCACACCAAGTCTTCATATCCTAAGAGAGATGTGGGGGAAGGGCAGCAGTGCAGAAAATCTTCTTGGGGGCCACCTTTGACATGCATACGACAGGATGCCTGCCTCTGAGCTACACCACATAGGGCACGTTTAGTGCTGCTGTCTGACTTACTCACCACAGATATCCTTCTAGTTCTCTGTGTATCAGGAGCTTCATCTTTGTATTCACCCACTGCCTTCTGCCCTGGGTAAACAAAGGCTGGGTCACCCTCTCCCCAGACCTCAGGGCAGTAACTGGCACTTTGTGATCTGGTGGAGTGGCTTTCACAAGGCTAATTAGAAGAATTCTCCCCAGCTATTAAGCCAAGCTGGGCAGAGAAAAATAAATAAATAAAGGAAGGAAGAGAAGAGCTAGAATAATTTTACCTGCGAATTAATGAGAGTGCTTTGCAGCCTCCCATTAGAACAAGATGTTTTCAGATCCAAATGATTCCATTAATTAGCAAGTTGTACACACATTAGTGTTAAAGTATGCGAAGCCACGAGAAAGTTGAAAACTGAACTGCAAAGCAGGTTTCAGAGGTGTCTGCTGTGGGGAGAATGCACTAAGTGCTGCTTGCAGAAGAGGGAGAGAAACCCCTGAATCCGGGCTCCACAGGCCACGAGAGAGCTTTGTCATTAGGCCTTCAGTGCCACTGTCTCAGACGGCAATAAAATGGTGGGAGACACAGGATGGGAAACTCTCCTCTATGCCACAGCCAGAAGGTCTGCTCTTAGGATGAAGATCAGAATCTTTCTCATGCCCAATGAGGCCCCGTGGAGTCCGGCTGGTCCCCCTTTCCACCCACTTCCATCCTCTGTCCTTCACTCTCTGGACTCCTAGCCAAACAGCTTTTCTTTTGGACTTAAATATGCCATACTTCCTCCTACCAACCAGCCGTCAGAAATGTTATTGCCTTGCTGGAACACTTCTCCTTAGTTCCCTCCTACTTACCCTTTGGCTCTCAGCCCAAGCATCTCTCTTCCTGGGGATCCTTCCCCAGGCTCCCAGAACAGAGAAGTTTCCTTTCTTATATGTCTTCTTAGAACTGCTTCCTCTCCTTTGGAACATTAGTCTCAGTTTGGAATTGTATGTTCATTAAGTGCTTTTAAAAAATTCTCATCTGTCTCTCACGCCGGGTTGAGTTTTGTGAAGATAGGCACTGTCCTTTTCACCATTTTATGGCTAAGACCTGGCTTGGTGCTTAGCACATGGTGGGCACTCAGTAAGTGTTTACTGAAGGAGTAACACACAATCTAAGTAAATGCTGCTGCTGTCATGGAGCACTGGGGGGCTTTGCTACAAGTCTGCTGGGCAGGTAGGGATGTGAATGGCCGGGGAGTTTCTGGGGCCTGCAGACCCAGGCAAAGACTACTGAGCAGGATGCAAAGAGGCCAAAAGGAAGTCAAAGAAGTCTTGGGGCTCTTTTCAGCAGGGATGCCACGGAATTCTTAAATAATACTCTGTTCCCCTGTCCTGGTCTCGGCTGGTGGCCTCACTAGCCACCTGAGCACCCAGGCCAGATGATCCCCTAGACTCCTCCCTCCAACCAGTGACCAAGTTCTGCCAGTTTGAGTCTGAAGTATTTTAGACAAGTATAAATTATTTTTACTATATAAATAACATATGCTAAATATAGAGGAAATGGAAAATACTTATTATAGAAAATTGGAAAACATAGAGAAACAAAAAGGAGAGAGAAATCACCCATTATCCCATCACCCAGACATAACCACAGTTACCCTGTTGATATATATTTTGGACATTTGGTCCATGACTCGTTTTCCTCCTCTCTATCTCCTTGGTGTTTGTCATTCCATTAACTGATCCCCCTACATTCAGTTTTGCCCAATCTTCACTCTCTACTAAAGCACAAATTGGAGTGTGTCACTTCCCTACTCAAGTTCTCTGATGACTCCCCATCGCCGACAAGTAATACTCACCTGTTTCCTGTCACAGCCTGATCACATCTGATTCCAGTTTTCACTTTAATTCCAGCAATATACCAAACTGTCTGAACTTTTGTGGCTTCAACCCTCCCTATTTCAGCATGAGTTGTTCCCTCTACCTAGAATGTCATTCCTTGCCTAAGAGCTCCTGGAGCCTCATCTTATCTTTGCATCAATACAGTGTAGTGACTTGATGCACATAGAACTAAATCTCATTTGTAAGCACAGGTTGCCTTCAGAACATAAACCACAATGATGAAGGAATTTGAAACTATGTCATTCAATGATCTTTAGAAGGCAAAGACAAAACTCGTGGAATGAGCAAACGCACAGGCAGAGAGGGTAAAAGCAATGAATTTCATGTGACTTAAACTGCGATTTTGAGGAAGAGGAATTAGATGAATTCTGCATGACCATAGGATGGAACTAGGAACAACTAGGAAGTAGTCAGAACTGATTTAGGTTCAACACAAATAAAAACCGTCCACAAAACAGACCTATGCTTTAAGAGCTAGTAGGCTCCCCCTCCTCATGGGTATTCAAGCATTGACTAAACAAGCTCTTGGAGGAGAGATACCTTGGTGGGGATTCAGTCATTGGGTAAAGGATTGTCCTGGCACACCAAAGCCTCTTACACCCTCGTTTACATGTTCTGAAGATTTACTGTGGGTCATGTGCAGCTCTCAACATTCTACTTGGATAATTCCATTTCCTCCTGGTAACAACTCTGTGAAGTAGATACTATTATTAACCATATTTTACAGATAAGAGGAGTGAGTCTTAGAGATGTTCAATGGCCAATCCATGGTTATACAACTGGTAACTGGTGGCATGGAGTTTAGCACCAGGTGGCCTGGCTCCAGAGCCTGTGGGCTTCACCACTGTGCTAAATGCCTCCCCATATCCTATAGACTGTGGCTCTCAGCCTCATGATCTGTGTCTACAAAGCAGTAACACATGCTCCCAACATCTGCCAGGAAAGTGCAGGAGCCTAGTCCCTGCTTCCAGGGGAGCCTAGATGTTTCCAAGGCTAGTCTCAGGAAAGGCATCTAGTTTCTG
>NW_011888918.1:2297047-2301429 GCF_000151845.1 Pteropus vampyrus
GTTAGTTTGATTTCATTGTTCAGATTCATGTTGACTTATAGCGTTTTTTGTTGGTGGTTAGGAATGTACATTTTATTTCCCAACTATTCAGACTCCATTGTTCCAGACAAGCATTAGAAAAACAGTGAAAATAATCAAGGGGGCCTGATCGCAGAATCCATAAGGAAACAATGGTGAGAATCACCGAACTAGGAGAAAAGGAGTTTGGGTTTAGTGTGGTGGTGATGGATACAGTTTCTCATAGATGGAATAAAAATTTGTCAGAACAGGAAGAGGACCTTAGGATTACCTAACTCAATGACTTAATTTTCACTCCTTCAAAGGATATATGTATTGAGCTGTGTTCTATGGGACACCTGCTACATTAGGGACAGGAGATATGGTGGTGAATAAAAGGCCCTCAGGCCTTACCCTCAGTGAGCTTGTAATGGAAGCCAAACATTAATCACATAATCACACTATTGATATATGATGACAAATTCTGCTAAGAGCTTAAATGGAACAGAAAAGGTATCATAAGGGTCCTCCTCTAGCACATAGAGTAGAGGACATCTTCCTCAGGAAGGGATGCTTGAGCCTCAGGCTGAACAATGAAGATGAAGAGGACCTGGCCAGATGAGTAGGCAGGAAAATGGTCTAGGCAGGGGGAGTCTGAAAGTTCTAGGTGAGGAAGGTTGCCTGGATGATTTTTTAGGCTCATGGGAGAACCACTTCTCCCATCCATCAGCTTCAAGCTTTTCCCTTGGCTTTGTTCTGCCTCTTAAACTGCTGGAAAGAGATTTGGGAAACCAGTTTACTGCTTCTGTCTGAAGTCTAAGGAAGCAGAAATCAATTCAGGAAGCTCATGAGAATGGCTCTCCTGGTAACTTCCTCACTTGTGAAATGGAGGAAATAATCCCCATCATGTACCATAGAGGAAGCAGAAGAAGGCAGAGAATTGGGCCAAGAGTCCTCTGCTATTCTGCTGGCTTTTAGGAGGCTGACTCCATTCAACTGGAGAGTTGTGGCACCACCTAAGATGTTGCCAACACAGCAAGCCTAGATGGAAAGAGATGTCCCACTAACCTCAAACCTAGAAAACATGCTTCTAAAATGGGACAGACCCCATTCCTGATGCAGTCAGTGCCTTCCAGTGAGGTTACTGGTGGTTTTGTTGCCGACTCAGGACCCTGCGGTGTGTCAGGGCTGTTGTTAAGAAGACACACCCAATGTCCAGCACTGGAGAAGATTCAGGACTGCCCTTATTAGGCCACATCTGGGAGTTTAGATAACAACTTTGTGGTTTAAGCTGGCTGTCCTTTCCTTGCAGAATGGTGGCAGTAAAAACATACTGCTTAATCCAGAGGTCTGATTAACTGAGAGGCTGCCCCCACCAAAATGAGTTATGTCTTCCATATTAACCAAATTCAAACAAAATAATAGAGTCACTACATGGTGAACCAATTTTAAGCATCTTCACCATCCTCACCTTGGGATTTGATGCTGTCTGCAAGGAATGTATTTCCATTAAAACAAGTGGTCAAGAGTATCATCTCTACCATGTCATTAAGCACCATGCTGCCTCTGGACTTCACTCATATTGGACCTGAGACACTGACTTTGTGAAAGTGCAGATGAAACACCAACCTCTCCCAGGAAGGGAATCTAGAATGAATCTTTCAGCTACTTCCTCTCTCTAAGTTTGCCCTGGCAGAAATGCTATCAGAGGCGCTCTGCCTTCCTTAATGGTATATCCAGACTACAAAAAGCTCTTCCTCTAAGGGTCAAGGTTGCCTTTCTCCAGGCCACCATAGACAATTATGCACCTCTCACTTGTGAACCTACTGAGCACCTACAAAGTACCTTGCCAGTTGCCATGGGAGGTGGGGGGAGGAAGGGCAGTACAGGGCAGTGGTTAAAGCACAGGGACTCCTGGAGCCAAATAACTGGGTTAAATCCTGGCTCTTCCACTTCTTAGTCATGTGACTCGGACAAACTATTTGACCTCTTAAAGTGAAGATGATGATAGTACCTACCTTATAAAGTTGCTGTGGGGATTAAACAAATCAATTCATGTCGAATGCTCATAGTAAGTGCCATTATTATTGTAAGCATGGTGAGGCTATCAGTGGAACCCTAAAGCAGTGAACATATTTATGAGGCATCTGGGATTTTGTCAAAATGCAGATTCTGATTTGGTTCATCTGGGGTAAGGCCTGATTTCTGCATTTCTGACCAGACCCCGGGTGATACCAAAGCTGCCATTCTACTGACCACACTTTGGGAAATGAGGCCCTAGAGCATGCCAGTCATCCTGGAAGGCCACAACAATCTTGTCTGGCCTGGCTGAGGTCTGAGTCACTCTTAAGCAGTTACTGGATTTTCACTGGAGTGGGGCGATCCTTGTCACATCACTCTTGTCAGGTAATTTATATAATTAGTAAAGCACGTGAAGCCAACACTGGATGCAGAAAACACTACACTCTAACTGGTATGAGGGTCCTACAGAGTCATATACTAAAATTTTTATATTTATTTTTTTCTAAACACATGATCCCTGCAAAGGGGGAGACAGGGACATATACCTACATTGTGCTGCTGGGGAACAGAAGTGAGGTATGCTAGTGTCTGTCCTTCCAGTAACAATAAAAGCTATCTAACAGAGTTATGGAGGGACTCTGATGACTGTGACCCACGGCTACGACGTTACAGGTAGGAGCAGCTTTACATCAGTTTTCTCTCTTGAAATGGGCCTGTATTGCATCCTCAAGGCTTACTTGTAGCCTCTGACTGGCCAATCCATGCCTTTGCAGTGGCCATTATTTTCTTTGGCCTGTTTGACACTATCGATTACTCCCTCTTTTTCAAAATTCTCTTCTCTCCTTGTCTCCATGACAGTGTACAGTTTTAGTTCTTGCAATTCCATTATTAGCTCTTTGCCTTCCTTCTTGCCTCCCTCCCTTCTGGACTTCTTTTAGTCTGAGGAATATTAAAAAGACAAAGAAGATGCAGTCCCTGTCTTTGAGGAGGTAGACATGCAAAGGTAGACATGGAAACAGCTAATTACAAAAGCAGATGATAATGTTCCTAAATTCTGTCTGAAGAACTACAGAAGCATAAAGGAGACAGAGACTACCATAACCTGGAAGAGTAAGAAAAGAGTTCTCAGAGGAATGGACATGGGAGCTGTGTCACGGGGAAAGCTTCTTTCTGCCCTTTTACTCAGTTAATCTTTCACCCTTTGTGTGGTTCTTTCTAAACTCTCTCTTTCTCAGGAAATTCATTAACTTTACTCTCTCCTGAAGGCTCAATAGTCACCATCAGGTGAGTCTAAATTTGCAATTACATTTTCTTTGTCCTTTCTTTTGAGTTTAAGCCATGTGTCTCCATAAGCCTACTAGATATTTCTACTGATTTGTCCTACCATCTCATTATACTCAAGAAATCTAAACTTGAACTCATAGTCTTCTCTCTATTGGTCCTCACAAGACTCAAAACTTGGCAGTCATCCTTGCTCCCCTCTTCACTAATAACAGTCAATTCTTCATTCAGAGCATCTGTCGCATCTGTTCTTCCCACTGATGTTCTTACTGTCTCCTGCTTAGATTGGTAGACTGGGCTCCCTGTTTCTAGTTCCCTGCCACCCCAGCCCATTCTGCACTATCACCCCATTACTCATCCTAAATTGCCCTGCTCAGAAACCTGTAGTGGTTCCAAAATAGAGGTAGACTCAAATCTCCTTCTACATGATCTGCACATAGTAGATACTCAGATTTATTTGTAGAAAGAATAAAACCAGGTTACAAGCATCAGGATAGTAGATTTCAGTAAGAAGCGTATGATTACTGTGAGTGGGAGGGAGAGCAATCTGCGGAGAGGGCCATCTTGAAAGGATCTGTGATGATGCCAGCCCAAGATGACATGTGGGGAAGGACATAAAACCCTGATCTCGCCCTCCTCTCTCCTGATGAGCTCCTACTCTGCTCACCATTGAAAAAAACCAACTGGAAGCCAGAGGACAAGGTAGCTTTTTGATGTAGTCTATATGGTCAGTGCCCTGGCTAGAGAGCAGAGTGGAGAAGGGCTAAGAATAGATGTGGTGGGGCAAATGGAACAAGGTAGGGAAGACAGAACAATGAGCTTAGAATAGTTTTCAAAGTATCACTGGCCTTCTATGTGCCAACATAACCATTTCATTAAACCAGGAAGAGTTACCCTTTTTGTAGGGCTTCTGAGTTTTATAAGAAGTCCCCTCATGGGGAGGTAATCAGATAAATGTCTTCTGACTCTAACTCACTAGCTAACTATGGATCCTCATCTTCCAAAGTCATACTTGACTGGAATCTAGAAATGAATTCCTTTCTCAGCATGTGTGGTTGTAACTACCACCACCACCACCACCA
>NW_011888918.1:2301479-2305828 GCF_000151845.1 Pteropus vampyrus
CCTCCCTTCTGGACTTCTTTTAGTCTGAGGAATATTAAAAAGACAAAGAAGATGCAGTCCCTGTCTTTGAGGAGGTAGACATGCAAAGGTAGACATGGAAACAGCTAATTACAAAAGCAGATGATAATGTTCCTAAATTCTGTCTGAAGAACTACAGAAGCATAAAGGAGACAGAGACTACCATAACCTGGAAGAGTAAGAAAAGAGTTCTCAGAGGAATGGACATGGGAGCTGTGTCACGGGGAAAGCTTCTTTCTGCCCTTTTACTCAGTTAATCTTTCACCCTTTGTGTGGTTCTTTCTAAACTCTCTCTTTCTCAGGAAATTCATTAACTTTACTCTCTCCTGAAGGCTCAATAGTCACCATCAGGTGAGTCTAAATTTGCAATTACATTTTCTTTGTCCTTTCTTTTGAGTTTAAGCCATGTGTCTCCATAAGCCTACTAGATATTTCTACTGATTTGTCCTACCATCTCATTATACTCAAGAAATCTAAACTTGAACTCATAGTCTTCTCTCTATTGGTCCTCACAAGACTCAAAACTTGGCAGTCATCCTTGCTCCCCTCTTCACTAATAACAGTCAATTCTTCATTCAGAGCATCTGTCGCATCTGTTCTTCCCACTGATGTTCTTACTGTCTCCTGCTTAGATTGGTAGACTGGGCTCCCTGTTTCTAGTTCCCTGCCACCCCAGCCCATTCTGCACTATCACCCCATTACTCATCCTAAATTGCCCTGCTCAGAAACCTGTAGTGGTTCCAAAATAGAGGTAGACTCAAATCTCCTTCTACATGATCTGCACATAGTAGATACTCAGATTTATTTGTAGAAAGAATAAAACCAGGTTACAAGCATCAGGATAGTAGATTTCAGTAAGAAGCGTATGATTACTGTGAGTGGGAGGGAGAGCAATCTGCGGAGAGGGCCATCTTGAAAGGATCTGTGATGATGCCAGCCCAAGATGACATGTGGGGAAGGACATAAAACCCTGATCTCGCCCTCCTCTCTCCTGATGAGCTCCTACTCTGCTCACCATTGAAAAAAACCAACTGGAAGCCAGAGGACAAGGTAGCTTTTTGATGTAGTCTATATGGTCAGTGCCCTGGCTAGAGAGCAGAGTGGAGAAGGGCTAAGAATAGATGTGGTGGGGCAAATGGAACAAGGTAGGGAAGACAGAACAATGAGCTTAGAATAGTTTTCAAAGTATCACTGGCCTTCTATGTGCCAACATAACCATTTCATTAAACCAGGAAGAGTTACCCTTTTTGTAGGGCTTCTGAGTTTTATAAGAAGTCCCCTCATGGGGAGGTAATCAGATAAATGTCTTCTGACTCTAACTCACTAGCTAACTATGGATCCTCATCTTCCAAAGTCATACTTGACTGGAATCTAGAAATGAATTCCTTTCTCAGCATGTGTGGTTGTAACTACCACCACCACCACCACCATCATCATCATCATCATCATCATCATCATCATCATCATCATCATCATCATGTTGCAACTATTGACCTAGACTTTCTTCTGATCAACACGAACCAGTTTGGAATGATTAGAAATTGGAGGCGAGATGAACCTCACAAATCAAATTTTATGCCTTCACTTGGCTAACAGACGCTTTTAATGCTTTCATAGGCTTAATGACTTTCAAAAGAAAATAGGCCTAGAACTAGAAAGGCAGGTAATTAGTTCTCTCTTGGGCTAAAAAGTAAGTTTGTTACATTGAGGGTTAAAAGCGCTTGATGCATTTTCTTACTGGAAGAGAATCTTCCTATTAAGGGCAGAAGAACTCTTGCCTGGATTGCTTTCCTGCGATCTCAAGTTTTTTTTTTTTTTTGATATTCTTATTAAAATGTCCTTATTCATTAGAGGTTTTCATTTATTTTTAATTGAACCTTTCCATGTTAATAAATTTCTGCATCCCACAAGTGGTTCAATGAACATTAAAGGAGGGTTGTTGTCTGAGGAAAAGATGGTGGATACTCTGTTGCCTAATAAATTAAAAACGAAGAGAGTAATTAAAATATCAACCTTCATATTGAATTAACTTTTTATATTAGCAATAGGTGTTGGGATGAGAAAAATAACAGAAACCGTGATACTAGAAAAAAAATTAAATATGGCAAAATGGAGACAAGATGATTCAAAGCAAATAGCAACAATGAGAATATCAGTTCCCATTTCTTGAGGACTCAGCACATGCTGGGCACTGTGTAAAATGCTTTACGTATATCATTTCATTTAATTCTTCAACTATCTTGATAAATATAAATTAACTGAAGCTTATGTAAGACAGATAACTTATCCAAGATTACATATGTTGTAAATTCTGGAGCTGGAGTTAAAAGTCAAGCCAAACTCAACTTTAAACCCTCCGCTCTTAGCCAGTATCCAGGCAAAAATGTCAAATACACTATATTATTCCCTGACACTGTGTCATGGCAGATGTTGTTATTGATCATGGCCTCTTTCCTTCTGGTCCCACATGGGGCTTTACAGTTCTTCTCATCAATATGTCTCTTGTGACAACACTAATTCATCGGAAGTGATTGGATCAGATTTTGGCACCTTGTATGCCCCTTCCTTACTGGTGATACTGGTGATAAACTGTATCTTTTAGCTATGAGCAGACTAGGAAGCAGATCTCTTTTGGCACTTGCCAATGATGTGGATGCCTACACCTGAACTTTTCCTTATTTTAAAAAACTTCTTGATAAAAATTTGTGAGATATAACATACATAAAGGTAAATATATAAAAGAAAATGTTACAGTTTATAATTTATCACAAAACAAATAGCTGTGTAACTATCACACAGGTCAAGAAATAGAACATCATCAGTTCCACAGAAGCCCCACTCATGCCCCCTACTGGGTGGTACCCCTTCCTACATCAAGATAACCACTATATTATACTTAAGTAACAAGATAAAATATAATTCACCGCATTAATACAAAAATCACAATTCTGTCAGTAGATTTTGAGAAAACTATTTCATAAAATTCAGCATTTTTCCCAGTCTTTTATATTCTTTCAGCAATTATTTCCCAGTCTTTTACATTCTTTTTTTTGTATTTCTCATTCTTTTGATTTTTTTATGTTTGATTTTCAATATTTTTCCCTGACCTCTCTACAGTTCACTAATTCTGTTTTCAGCTGTGCCAAATTTTCTTTTAAATCCATTCACTGCATTTTTCACATTTGCTATTGTATTCTTAATTTCTAAAATTTACATATGGCTCTTTTTCATATCTTCTGGTTCCTGTGGGGCCCAGTGATACAGTCTCTCTGGTCACCTGAACCAGGTGTTGCAGGGGTGCTCCTTGTGTGGGTTGTGTGTGCCCTCCTGTTGCAGTTGAGCCTTGACTGTTGTTGTGACGTCAGTGGGAGGGACTGACTCTCAGGCTGAATGGCTGTGAGGAATGGCCTTGACTGTAGCGGATAAGCTATTGTGCTGAGTAGGGCAGGATATTCTTTAGCAGGGCTCTGGTGTGCCTTCAAAGTTCACACTTTGGATGTGATGTTTGTGGAGTTGGTTGGGTGGTGCTCTGGTGTGGTTTGAAGGCTGCTACTGGTGTGTTGGTTCTGGGGCCTCTTGGGAGAAGCTCTGGTGCAGGCGAAGCTCAGCTGCTGCCTGTGATCAGTACAGAGCCACCTGACAGTAGCTATAAAGTGATGTGCAGAAGGTTGCCATCTGTGTTGGGCATGGAGGCACCTGGGAGAGACTAAGGTGCAAACCAAGGCTGGCTGCCACTAGTGCTGGGCTTGGGGCTGCTTAGCAAGAGGTACAGGACATGCTGAGGCCAGCCACTGCTTGTTTGGGATTTGCGAATCTTTGAGACACTTTAGGAGAGTCTGCAATGCAAGCCAAAATAGGCCATTTGTGTAGAAAAGCAGGTGGAAGAGGTTCATGCCAGGCATGCAATTTGGGTGTGTTGGGGGTCTCAGGAAATCACCAGGGCAAGGTGAATGGTGTTAACCAAATTAATGGAATGCTCAGATTTGGTGCCTGCCTGCTCCTACTTACTCAACAAAGAAAATACTCCTTGATTGCCTGGCTCTGGTGGCCAGAGGGTCTTACATTCCTGGGTTCCACAGCATTGAAACGACTGGAAAGAATTCTTGGCAGGCTAGTACCCCCAGGGCACCACACAGACTGCAAACTGAAACATACCCTCAGTTCTCTCTGTGAGAAAGGCCTATTTATTTGTTCTGGAGCTTCAATCTGACAGGTAGACTTCAGGTTTGCCATGTATTTGAGGCTATAGATGTGCTCTCAGGCTGGTGGGTGCCATCTTGGTGCTCTCCCTTGGCTTGCTACACTAACGAGCTGATACACTAATCTGAACC
>NW_011888918.1:2305878-2310086 GCF_000151845.1 Pteropus vampyrus
AGGCCAGCCACTGCTTGTTTGGGATTTGCGAATCTTTGAGACACTTTAGGAGAGTCTGCAATGCAAGCCAAAATAGGCCATTTGTGTAGAAAAGCAGGTGGAAGAGGTTCATGCCAGGCATGCAATTTGGGTGTGTTGGGGGTCTCAGGAAATCACCAGGGCAAGGTGAATGGTGTTAACCAAATTAATGGAATGCTCAGATTTGGTGCCTGCCTGCTCCTACTTACTCAACAAAGAAAATACTCCTTGATTGCCTGGCTCTGGTGGCCAGAGGGTCTTACATTCCTGGGTTCCACAGCATTGAAACGACTGGAAAGAATTCTTGGCAGGCTAGTACCCCCAGGGCACCACACAGACTGCAAACTGAAACATACCCTCAGTTCTCTCTGTGAGAAAGGCCTATTTATTTGTTCTGGAGCTTCAATCTGACAGGTAGACTTCAGGTTTGCCATGTATTTGAGGCTATAGATGTGCTCTCAGGCTGGTGGGTGCCATCTTGGTGCTCTCCCTTGGCTTGCTACACTAACGAGCTGATACACTAATCTGAACCCCCAATTTTTGCAACTGTCAAGCAGGGAACACCTCCAGATTGTCTGGTCTGGAGGCCAGAAGGGCTTACAACTGTGGTCCTACAAGACTTTAAAACACTTTAAAAGCTGCTACCTGAGAGTCTGGATTTCAATCAGCCTGAATCTAGGTGCTGACTAAGATCCCATCCTTCGAAATACTGACAAATCAGGCTGCTTAAACAATCAAAAAGGTTAGAGAGACAACCAAAGCTAGAGCTAGGTTGAAATATAAGGTTTATATCCTACACAAGGACACTCCTTTGATACTGGGAGAGGTAGTTGTTTCCCCTAATACATAGAAACAAACACAGAGAGTTATGAAAAATGAGGTAGCAGGAGAATATGTTCCAAATGAAAGAACAAGATAAAACCTCAGAGAAAAACCTGAATGAATCAGAGATAAGTAATTTACCTGGTAAAGAATTTAAAGTACTAGTCATAAAGATGGTTACCAAACTTGGGAGCAGAATGAATAAACACAGTGAGATCTTCAACAAAGAGACAGAAAATATAAGAAAGTATCAAACAGAATAGAACCAAAGAACACAATAATTGAACTAAAAATTATACTGAAGAGTTCTACAGCAAACTAGATGAAGTAGAAGAATCAATGATCTATAAGACAGGGCAGTGGAACCCAACTAAACAGAATTTTAAAAAGTAGAGACAGATTAAGGGACCTATGGGACAACAACAAGCAGAATAACATTTGCATTATAGGGGTCCCAGAAGAATAAGAGAGAGAAAAAGGGATAGAAAACTTAATTGAAGTAATAATGGCTGAAAACTTTCATAACCTGAAGAAGGAAACTGATATCCAGATCCAGGAAGCCCAGAGAGTTCTAAATAAGGTGAACCCCCCAAAATCCATGCCAAGACACACTATATATAACTAAATGTCAAAAGTTAAATACAAGGAGAGAATCTTAAAAGCAGCAAGAGAAAAACAACATTACATAGATGAGAATCCCTATAAGACTATCAGGAGATTTTTAAGCAGAAACTTTGTAAACCAGAAGGGAGTGGTATGATATATTCAAAGTGCTGAAATGAAAAAATTTTCAAGCAAGAATACATTACCTGGCAAAGTTATCATTCAGAATTGAAGGACAAAAACTTTTCCAGAAAAGCAAAAGCTAAAGGAGTTCATTAACACTAAACGACCTTACAAGAAATGTTAAAGGAGCTTTTTTGGCTG
This sequence comes from Pteropus vampyrus, assembly GCF_000151845.1. Lineage (NCBI taxonomy): Eukaryota > Metazoa > Chordata > Mammalia > Chiroptera > Pteropodidae > Pteropus > Pteropus vampyrus. The sequence continues at coordinate 2,307,646 of NW_011888918.1, forward strand.
AAAAGAAAAGGCATTAATTAGTAACAGGAAAACATATGAAAGTATAAATCTCACCATTATAGATAAATGTATATAAAGGTAGTGGATTAAACACTTATAAAGTTGGTATGAAGGTTAAAAGACAAAAGTAGTAAAAATGACTATAACTACAGTAATCAGTTAAAGGGACACAAAATAACAAGATGTAAAATGTGACAGCAAAAACATAAAACAAGGCATGGGGGAGTAAAAATGTAGAGTTTTAGAATGCATTCAAATTAAGTTGCTAGCAACTTTAAAAACTGTATACATATCCTCTAACTGAATATATATATGCTATGAGCCTCAGAGTAATCACAAAGCAAAAATGCGTAGTAGATACACAAAATAAGAAAGAATTCTAAGCATAACACTAAAGAAAATAATCAAAGAAAAAGGGAAGAGAGTAAGAGAAAAAAGGAACAGAGGAACTACAAAACAGCCAGAAAAAATTCAACAAAATGGTGATAAGTATATAACCATCAATACTTACATCGAATATGAAAGGACTAAATTCCCAATCAAAAGACAGAGTGGCTGAATGAATAACAATAAAAAACAAACAAACAAACAAAAAATAAAAACAAAAAAATTAAGATCCATCTATATGTGGCCTTTAAGAGATTCACTTTGGATGTAAGAACACACAGATTGAAAGTGAAGAAATAGAAAAAGATGTTCCATACAAATGGAAACCAAAGGAAAGCTGGGGTAGCTATACTTATATCAGACAAAACAGACTTAAAACAGACCATAATAAAAGACAAAGAAGAGCATTACATAATGATAAAGGTGTCAATCCAATGACAGGATGTAACATTTGTAAATTTTAATGCACTCAACACAAGAGCACAAATATGTAAAGTAAAAATTAACAGACCTAAAGGGAGAAATTGACAGCAATGCAATAATAGTAAGAGTTTTACTACCCCATTTACTGGATTCTCATCCAGAGAATCAGTAAAGAAACAATGGCCTTAAATTACAATATTAGATCATATTAATTTAATAGATATAAGGAGAACATTCCATCCCAAGCAGCAGAATACAAATTCTCCTTGAGTGCACATGAAACATTTTCCAGGAGAGACCACATGTTAGGCCACAAAACAAGTCTCATTAACTTAAGAAGACTGAGATCATATCAAACATCTTTTTTGACTACAATGGTATGAAACTAGATATCAATTATAAGAATAAAACTGGAAAAATCACAAATATGTGGAGATTAAACAACATGCCACTGAAAAACAAACAGGTCAATGAATAAATCAAAGGAGAAATGAAAGAATACTTTGAGACAAATAAAAATGGAACTACAACTTACTGAAAGCTATAGGATGCAGCAAAAGCAGTTCTAAGAAGGAAGTTCATGTGATACAGGCTCAACTCAAGAAACAAGAAAAATCTCAAATAAACAATCTAACTTTACACCTCAAGAAACTAGAAAAGAAGAATAAAAATACCCTAAAATTAGTGAAGGAAGGAAACAAAGATCAGAGCAAAAAATAAATGAAATGAGAGACTAAGAAGACAATAGAAAAGGTCAATGAAACTAAGAACAGGTTCTTTGAAAAATAAATTGACAAATGTTTAGCTAGACTCACCAAGAAAAAAAGGAAGAGGGCTCAAATAAATAATATCAGAAATAAAAGAGAAGTTACAACTGATAACACAGAAATACAAAGGACCACAAGAGAATATCAACAAGTATATGTCGATAAATTGGACAACTTAGAAGAAATTGATAAATTCCTAGAAACATACAGTCTTCCAAGACTGAATTATGAGGAAACAGAAAATCTGAATAGACCAATTATGAGTAAGAAGATTGAATCAGTAATCAAAAACCTCCCAACAAACAAAAGTCCAAGACCAGATAGCCTCACTGGTGAATTCTACCAAACATTTATTTTATTATTTATTTAATTTATTATTTTTTTTGGTAACATTGGTTAACAAAATCCAGTAAGTTTCAGGTGTACAATTTAACAGTAAAGCATATATATATTGCATTGTGTGTGTACCTCCCATAGTTAGATTTCTTTCTGTCACCACATATTTGACCCCTTTTACCCCATCTACTTCCCTCCTCTCCCCTCCTCTCCCACCCTCTGGTAACCACTAGTCTATTGTCTATGTCCATGAGTCTCTGTTTGTTTGTCCTGTTAGTTTGTTGATTTTGATTTATATCCCACATATAAGTGATATCATATGGTTTTCAACTTTTTCTGTCTGGCTTATTTTGCTTAGCATGATTATCTTGAGGTTTAGCCACATTGTTGCAAATGGCAGTATTTCATCTCTTCTTATAGCTGAATAATGCTCCATTAATATATGTACCACAGTTTCTTCACACAGTCATCTATTGTAGGACACTTCGGTTGCTTCCATGTCCTAGCCACCTTGAATAATTCTGCTAT
>NW_011888918.1:2311646-2324434 GCF_000151845.1 Pteropus vampyrus
ACTCAACACAAGAGCACAAATATGTAAAGTAAAAATTAACAGACCTAAAGGGAGAAATTGACAGCAATGCAATAATAGTAAGAGTTTTACTACCCCATTTACTGGATTCTCATCCAGAGAATCAGTAAAGAAACAATGGCCTTAAATTACAATATTAGATCATATTAATTTAATAGATATAAGGAGAACATTCCATCCCAAGCAGCAGAATACAAATTCTCCTTGAGTGCACATGAAACATTTTCCAGGAGAGACCACATGTTAGGCCACAAAACAAGTCTCATTAACTTAAGAAGACTGAGATCATATCAAACATCTTTTTTGACTACAATGGTATGAAACTAGATATCAATTATAAGAATAAAACTGGAAAAATCACAAATATGTGGAGATTAAACAACATGCCACTGAAAAACAAACAGGTCAATGAATAAATCAAAGGAGAAATGAAAGAATACTTTGAGACAAATAAAAATGGAACTACAACTTACTGAAAGCTATAGGATGCAGCAAAAGCAGTTCTAAGAAGGAAGTTCATGTGATACAGGCTCAACTCAAGAAACAAGAAAAATCTCAAATAAACAATCTAACTTTACACCTCAAGAAACTAGAAAAGAAGAATAAAAATACCCTAAAATTAGTGAAGGAAGGAAACAAAGATCAGAGCAAAAAATAAATGAAATGAGAGACTAAGAAGACAATAGAAAAGGTCAATGAAACTAAGAACAGGTTCTTTGAAAAATAAATTGACAAATGTTTAGCTAGACTCACCAAGAAAAAAAGGAAGAGGGCTCAAATAAATAATATCAGAAATAAAAGAGAAGTTACAACTGATAACACAGAAATACAAAGGACCACAAGAGAATATCAACAAGTATATGTCGATAAATTGGACAACTTAGAAGAAATTGATAAATTCCTAGAAACATACAGTCTTCCAAGACTGAATTATGAGGAAACAGAAAATCTGAATAGACCAATTATGAGTAAGAAGATTGAATCAGTAATCAAAAACCTCCCAACAAACAAAAGTCCAAGACCAGATAGCCTCACTGGTGAATTCTACCAAACATTTATTTTATTATTTATTTAATTTATTATTTTTTTTGGTAACATTGGTTAACAAAATCCAGTAAGTTTCAGGTGTACAATTTAACAGTAAAGCATATATATATTGCATTGTGTGTGTACCTCCCATAGTTAGATTTCTTTCTGTCACCACATATTTGACCCCTTTTACCCCATCTACTTCCCTCCTCTCCCCTCCTCTCCCACCCTCTGGTAACCACTAGTCTATTGTCTATGTCCATGAGTCTCTGTTTGTTTGTCCTGTTAGTTTGTTGATTTTGATTTATATCCCACATATAAGTGATATCATATGGTTTTCAACTTTTTCTGTCTGGCTTATTTTGCTTAGCATGATTATCTTGAGGTTTAGCCACATTGTTGCAAATGGCAGTATTTCATCTCTTCTTATAGCTGAATAATGCTCCATTAATATATGTACCACAGTTTCTTCACACAGTCATCTATTGTAGGACACTTCGGTTGCTTCCATGTCCTAGCCACCTTGAATAATTCTGCTATAAACATTGGTATGCAAATATCTTTTTGGATATGAGTTTTCAAGTCTTTGGGGTAAGTATCCAGTAGAGGGATTGCTGGATCATATGGTAGATCAATTATTAATTTTTTGAGGAACCTCCATACTATTTTACATAGTGGCTATACCAATTCGCAGTCCCACCACCAAACATTTAAAGAAAATTTAATGCCTATCCTTCTCAAATTCTTCAAAAATACTGAAGAGGAGGAAATACTTCCAAACTCGTTTTATGAGGCCAGTATTATCCTGATACCAAAAGGACAAGGACACCACACACACACACACGCACACACACACACACACACACACACACACACACGCACACATTACAGGCCAATATCCTGTAATTAATGAGCACAGATGCAAAACTCCTCAACAAAATATTAGCAAACCAAATTAAACAATACGTTAAAAGGATCATACGACATAATCAAGTGGTATTTATTCCAGGAATGCAAGAATGGTTCAAGATCCATAAATCAATTAATATAATATACCACATTAACAAGATGAAGGGTAAAAATCACACGATCATTTCAACAGATGCAGAAAATGCATTTTAGAAAATTCAACATCTATTTATGATAAAACTCTCAACAAAGTGTATAGAGAGAACAAACCTCAGCATAATAAAAGTTATCATGACAAACCCACAGCTAGCATCACATGCAATGGTGAAAAGCTGAAAACTTTTCCTCCAAGATAAGAAACAAAAAAAATGCCCATTCTCACCATTTTTATTCAACCTAGTATTGGAAGTCCTACCAAGAAAAATAACAGGCAACTAAATTGGAAAGAAAGAAGTAAAACTGTTACTATTTGCAGATGATATGATTTTATACATAGAAAACCATAAAGGCACCAACAAAAAACTGTTAGAATTGATAACCAAATTCAGTAAAATTGCAAGGTACAAAATCAACATACAAAAATTTGTTGCATTTTTATATACTAACAATAAAAGTGTTAATTTCTTAATTTCTCAGAAATAGAAAACAACCTCTTTTTCAATTGCATCAAAAAGGATAAAATACCTAGAAATAAATTTAACCAAATAAGTGAAAGACCTGTACACTGAAAACTATAAGACACTGAAGGAAGAAACTGAAGAAAACACAAATAAATAGAAAGATATTCCATGCTCATGAACTGGAAAAATTAATATTGTTAAAATGTCCATATTACCTAAAGCAATCTACAGATTCACTGCAATTGCTATCAAAATCCCAATAGCATTTTTCACAAAAATAGAATAAACAATCCTCAAATTTGTATGGAACCACAGGAGACCCTGAATACCCAAAGCAATCTTAAGAAGAACAAAGCTCATGGCATCACATTCCCTGATATCAAAGTATATTACAAAGCTATAGTAATCAAAACAGTATGTTATTGGCATAAAAAAAGACACACAGATCAATAAAACAGAATAGAGAACCCAGAAATAAATCTACACATATATGGTCAATTGATTTATGACAAAAGAGGCAAGAATATATAATGGGAAAGGACAGTCTCTTCAATAAATGGTGTTGGAAAAACTGGACAGCCACATGCAAGAGAATGAAACTAGACTACTATTTTGCATCATACATAAAAATGAACTCAAAACGGATTAAAGACTTGAATGTAAAACCTGAAACCATAAAAATCCTAGAAGAAAACATAAGTAGTAAGCTCCTTGACATCAATGTTAGTGATGTTTTTGTTTGGATTTGACTCCAAAAGCAAAGGCTAAGAAAGCAAAATAAACAAGTGGGAGTATACCAAACTAAAAAGCTTATACACAGCAAAGGAAACCACACACACACACACACACACACACACACACACACAAAAGAGAGAGAGAGAGAGAAAGAAAAAGCAGCCTATTGAATGAGAAAAGATATATGCCAATCAGGTATCTGGTAAGGGGTTAATATCCAAAATATATAAAGAACTCATACAATTCAATAGCAAAAAAAAAACAAACAATCCAATTAAAAAATTGGTAGAGGTTCTGAATAGACATTTCTCCAAAGAGGATGTACAGATGCCCAATGGGCATATAGAAAGATGCTCAACATCACTAATTGTAGGGAAATGCAAATCAAAACCAGAAGAGATATCACCTCACATTTGTTAGACATGAAATAACAAGTTTTGGTGAGGCTGTGGAGAAAGGGGAACCCTTGTGTACTGTTGGTAGGAATGTAAATTGGTAGTGTCAGTATAGAAAAACAGTAGGGAGGTTCTCCAAAAAATTAAAAATAAAACTACCATATGATCCAGCAATTCCACTTCTGGGTATTTATCTGAAGAAAGCAAAAACATTAATTTGAAAAGATATATGCACCCCTATGTTCATCATAGCATTATTTACAATAGCTAAGATATGAAAATAACCTAAATGTCTATAAATGGATGAATGGATAAAGAAGATATGATATGTCTCACACATACATACATACACACAATAGAAAACTACCATAAGAAAGAATAAAATCTTGCCATTTGCAACAACATTGATAGACCTGAGGGTATTATGCTAAGTGAAATAAATCAGACAGAGAAAGACAAATATTGTGTTATCTCACTTATACATGGAATCTAAAAAAAGCAAATGAACAAACAAAACAAAACTCATGATATGGACGCCAAAGTGGTGGGTGCCAGGGGGTTGGGTATTAGATGAAATGGATGAAGAGCGTTGCCAGGTTCAGACTTCTAGTTGTGAAATGAATTGTTTATGGGGATGTGGTATGCAGCATGGTGACGATAGTCAGTAGTATTATAGTGTATATTTGAAGATTACCAGGAGAATTGATTTTGAAAGTTTTCATGGCAAGAAAAAAATTTTCATAACATTTTATGGTGACAGATGGTGATTAGACTTATTATGCTGATCGTTTTGCAGTGTACACAAGTGTTGAATTATTATGTGGTATACTAGAAACTAATATAATGTATGTCAATAAAAAAATTAAAAATAAAAAAGTAGCACTCTCTATTCTAGTACCTTACCTTCCTTTAAATTCTATAGTGCCTTATATACCATAAATCCTCAATAAATGTGTGACAAATGAATTAATATATAACATATAATATAGTACAGCATTAATATTATATATTACATAAGACATATCATATATAACTTCCATAATGTTTGAGAAATATCTTACATCTGCTAACATATTAGTCATTTATTTTGTGATTTAAAAATCAAGAATATGTCCATTTACAGCCATTTTGGAGGAATTAGTACCAGATGGACCCTTTTATCATAAACATTCAAAAACTGGACAAAATATAAGTGGAAACTGTTCCAGAAAGTAGACACTTTAAAGCAACACAGGGCTGTAATCCCTGAGAGAATTAAAATTCATGGAGTAAACACTATAATCACCTTGGTTCACTGACACTGAACAATTTCCTCACTGCAGCATAAAGAGCTACAGTTGAAGCTAACAGACCACTGCAATCCTGATGATTTGGGAGGGCAGGATCAGATCAGAATTGGGAAAACTGTAGTATCTGTGGTGGAACATCAGAGAGGAAAAAGCTGGGTAGTTAAGGGGACCCAGAAATTTTTATTAGGGTCCCCTATGTGTTCATGGCTTAGGGATGGGTCATCTATGTGCAGGGTGAAACTACCAATCTCTATTATATAGCAGCTGCTATGGGGTTCATAGCAGAGAAGAGATAACATTGGTTAAGCAGTGCTGAGGAAAAATCCATGTCAATAGGTTGGTGTTCTGTCTTTGCCATAGTGGAGAAATTTAGTTAACATCTCATTAATATCCTGGGCAACCAACTGAGATAACAGAAAGGGTAGACCTTAGGATTAAGGATCTTACTCTAGAGTAAAACCTACTCTAGACCCATCCTGACAAACTCAAATCCAAGCTTTGACAAGATCTGGAGGGGAAATAAAATTTGGAGTTTGAAGGGCTTGGGCTTTCAATTGATCTGCATCAAAAAGTGCAAAATCAAGTCTACAGAGGTTCATGGTTATCAGCTAGTAATTGAAATGTCTGTAGAAGAATGAACACCTTTAAGAAGATCAAAAAATCCAGGTCTGTATGACATATCATTCATGATTCCTATATTCAGAAAAAAATCTCTAGACATATAAAGAAATTGGAAAATGTGATACATAGTCAAGAAAAACAGTCAGTAGGAAACTTAATGAGATTGCTCAGATGTTGAACTTAGCAAGCAAAGATTTTAAAACAGTCTAAAGAATTAAAGGAGCACATGTTAATAAAAAAGAATTAAAAGAATATATGATCTTAAAGAGAGAACAAACGGAATTCCACAGATAGACGGAAACTAAAAAAGAACCAAATAAAAATTCTTTAGCTGAAAAGTAACTGAAGTGAAAAATTCATTGAATCAGCTTAATGAAGATGGAGATAGCAGAGGAAAAAGTGAATGAACTGAAAAAATAAGCAATAGAAATGATCCAATCTGTGAGACACAAAGGAAAAAAAAGACTGAAGAAGACTGAACAAAGCCTCAGGGACCAATAAGACAAAACAAAATGGCCAAACATAATATAATTGGAGTTGCAAAAAGAGAAAAGTAAGACTGGAGCAGGAAAAAATATTTGAAGAAATAATGACCCCAAACTTCCCAAACTTGATGAAAATCTCCAGTTTATGGATGAATCGGAGAAGATAAGCAAACTCTAAGCAGAACAAATATAAAAAACACAAAGTAGTATATCATAGTTGACTGCTGAAAATAAAAGATGGAGAGAAAACCTATAAAAGCAGTCAGGAAAAAGAAAACATGTACAGGGAAGCATGATAAGAATATTAATGATTTCTCATCAGAGATAATAGAGACCAGGAAAAAATGGAATAAGATTTCTAAAGTTCTAAAAAAACATGTCAACAAAAATTCTGTATTTAGAAAAAATATTGTTCAGAGGACGCCAGAAACATGACAGCACGAGAGATCCTGCTGCTCTCTCCCCTTAAACCTACAAGTTGGACAGCTATAATTGAACAAAGGATTCCCTGCTCAACACAAAAACACATCTGAGAGATCCATGAATTGAGAGATCTGAAGGTTGGCATATTGGGTAGATAGAATAGGGGAAAAGGACAGTGATGGAAGCCACACATTGTCCAATTTTCCCCCTGGCCCCAGTGGATACAATATCAGTGAAGGGTTCTGTTGCAAAGCCCACTAAGCAAATTGGAGGGGCAGAGACAGCAATCAGACCTGGGGGCTGGCACACATTGAGGCTAGGCCCAAGGTCAGGGACAGAGAAATGGTGCAAAGGGTCACAGCATTCCACAGTCCACTAGCACAGGACAAAGAATTCTGAAGTCATAGGAATCCGCTCACCCCATCTTCCTGTGGCAGGCACCTCCAGCAGTAGAATCCTCACTCAATAGATTGCAAAAGGGCTGCAAAATCTTTTTTAGCCTAAATGGTCCATACTCATATGGGGAGAACAGAGCCGCTTCCCCCTGCCCATCCTTCCCCCATCTGTCATGATGGAGCCTGCTAGATGCAGCTGGATTAACTCAGAGTAGCTCTGCTGGTGGCTTCTGGCTATGGAAAGGTGGTGCTTGGACCACATAGGCCAGGATACCCATAGCCTGCCACTTCCAATCCATGGGAGTACTGCCCTGAGACTAGGCGATAGGTACACCTACTTGGAAAATATGGAGTGTTTTCCATGGCTGAGGTGACGCCATCCCACTGAGATCTCAGAAGCCCCAGTGTTGCAAGTCAGAAAAAATAAAAACTTGCACTTCAGTATCACCTACTGGAAAACAAAAGAAAGACCTCTACTTATCAGCCTGCTAAAAAGTGAAGCATCAAATACTTAAAATGGGGAGGAAAAAAAGATTTAATTCCTATAAATGCCTAGGCAGAAGAATAATCCACCAAGCACAACAAATACCAAGGTAACAAAGGAATTTAGTAAGAAAATGAAAAATCTCCAGAAAATAAACTTAAAGACATGAAAGACTATGATTTAAATGACAGAGAATTCAAGATTGCAGTTCTGAAAAAACTCAACAAGATACAAGAACACTCAGAAAAACAATTCAATGAACTCAGAAATAAAATCAATGAACAAAAGGAATACTTCGACAAAGAGACTGAAAGTACAAAAATGAACCAAACAAAAATTCTGGAGCTGAAGAACTCAATAAATGAGATGAAGAACAAACTAGTAAGCTTAGAGAATAGACCAGATGAAGGAAATAATTAGTGATACTAAAGATAGAAATCTAGAAATGGCTCAGGTGTAAGAAAAGAGAGAATAGAGAGAGTAAAAAAAGTGAAAGAACTCTATGAGAATTATCTGACTCCATTAGAAAGAGCAATATAAGAATAATAGGTATACCAGAAGGAGAAGAGAGGGAGAAGGGAACTGAGAGCCTCTTCAAACATATAATCAACAAGAACTTCCCAAACTTATGAATCCAAGAAGCTAACAGAACACCTACTTATCTCAATCCAAAAAGGCCTTCTCCAAGGCACATTATATAAAAACTGTCAAAAATTAATGACAGAGAAAGAATTCTGAAGGCAGCCAAGGAAAAGAAGGCAGTAACTCATAAAGGAAATTCCATTAGATTATCGCTGGATTTTTAAGCAGAAACCCTACAAGCTAGAAGAGCGTGAAATCAAAATTTCAAATTATTGAAAAAGAGAAATCACCCGCCAAGAATAATACATCTGACAAAGTTATCCTTTAGATATGGAGAAATAAAGGCTTTTCCAGGCACACAGAAGCTGAGGAAATTTACCACAATAAGAGCTGCTTTATAAAAAAATACTGAAAGGTGTTCTACCTGAAACAAAAAAGACAAAAGGATACAAAACTGTGAGTAAGATGACAGACAGACAGAAGCAGGAAATTGCAACCTTTCTTCAGGGTAGGATATTAAATTCTTAAATATAACAAAAGTTAAAGAAGATAAAAGCATTTAAAAAAGAAGATAATAGCTACTGCAATTTGTAAATGAACATAGAGCATAAAAAGGGATACTCTGTGACAATAAAAACATAAAAGAGGAGAAAGGAAAGGACTGAACTTATACATGAATGGAGATAAATGTAATCAGAAGAAAAGGGACTATTGCACATGTGAAACTTTCTTTTGCATAAGTCTAATGATAACCACACACACAAAAATCTAAAACTGAGACACATAGTATTAACAGAAAACACAGAATACTACCAAACTAAAATAACAGACAGAAACACAAGCGAAAAGAAAAATGTAGACACAGAGCGACCAGAAAACAAAAGGTAAAATGGCTATAAGAAATCATGTATCACTAATCACTCTAATTATAAATGGATTGAACTCACCAATTAAAAGGCACAGAATAGAGAGATAGATCAAAAAACAAAACCCAACTATATGCTACCTTTAGGGGACACATCTCATCTTCAAAGACAAATATAAACTAAAAACGAAGGAGTGGAAAATAATACCCCAAGCAAATGATACCCAGAGAAAAGCAGATATAGCTATACTTGTATCAGAAGAAAATAGATTTCAGGATAAAAAGTTAACAAGAGACAAAGATGGACATTTTATAATGATAAAGAGGACAATATCAAGAAGACATAACACTTATTAACATATATGCACCCAACTTGTGAGTACCAAAATATATACAGCAGCTACTAACAGAACTAAAGAGAGAACCTAGCCAAACCTGGCCAAAATACAATTATAGCAGGGGTCCCAAATACCACATTGACAGCAATGGATAGATCACCAAAACAGAAAATACAATAAGGGAATATTGGCTTTAAATGAAATAGTAGACCTAATGGACATAATCGATATCTACAGAGCTTTTCATCCCAGAACACCAGAATATACATTCTTCTCTAGTGAACATGGAACATTCTCAAGGATAGACCACATGTTGGGGCACAAAAATAGCCTCAATAAATTTAAGAAGATTGAAGTCATATGAAGCATATTCTCCAATAAGAATGCTTTGAAACTGGAAATCAAGTACAAAAAGCAAGCTTGAAAAACCACAAATATGTGGAGATTAAACAACATGCTACTAAACAATGACTGGGTCAAAGAATGAAGAGTTCAAAACACTGGTTATAAGGATGATCAGGAAACAAGGGAAGGATGGATGAACTCAGTGAGAACTTTAACAAAGAGAAAAAACATAAAAATCGATAGAAATCATAAAGAAGAATCAGTCAGAAATGAAGACCACAATAATTGAAGTAAAGAACACATTAGAGGGACTTAACAGTAGATTAGATGAAGCAGAAGACTGAATCAGTGATTTAGAAGATAAGGGGGAAAAGATTAAGAAGTACAAATTAGTAGTTACAAAATAGTCATGGGGATATAAAGTATAGCATAAGAAATAATATTGTAATAGGATGTATTGTGTCAGATAGGTATTAAACTTATCAGAGTGATCACTTCATAAACTATATAAATGTCTAATCACTATGTTGTACACCTGAACTAATAAAATATTGTATGCCAACTGTAATTGAAAAATAAAAAAAATTAACATTTGCCGAATGCTTTTTATGTGTTGAGCAAAATTCTAAATGCTTTACAAAAACTAATCCTCACAACAACTCCATGAGGTAAGTGCAATTTTAATGTTGATTTATAGATCAGAAAACTGAGGCACATAGCTAATAATTGGCTCTGGGAATTTGAACCTAAGTAGTAAGACTCCACTGTCTATGTCCTCAACCACTAGCTGTCATGAGAGGAAATGAACCACAAATAACAGGTAAATAGGGCTCATGTTCAGCATATTGATCACTTCATGGGACACCGACCTCACTGTATCTTCATTTCCTCTCCCCTCATTTTTCTTTCCAGCATTTATAAAGCATGGGTCACTGGTAAGCCTAAGCGGCCTTTATTATCACCATTATTTTAAATTAGGTTATAGTAACCCTGCTGCTGGCTATTATTTCATGTTTGGGTATCTCTAGGGAAGGGCCAGGCATAAAGGAGAATCCATCATGGAACTTCTTGAGTTGAAGAAGCTCTCGCTTCCTTTGCGGTCCTGGGCATAGAGTCAGCACTTAATAAATGTTGTTGACTTACTATATACCATATTCTCTTATCTCTGGACTGATTGCTACTGTATTGGGAGCTGAAAGAGTGAAAGGATTAGTCAAAGTTCACACCCTGTCCATGACTACATTTGAAGTAGTGATTATAAAAGTCCTCAGGTCACTGCTGTCCTCTACCTTTGAGAACAGAACGATACCACTCAGAAGAATTTTAGGGCTAATATAGTTTAACCCTCTCATTTCCCAGATGAGTAAACTGAGTGTCAGAGGTCAAATGGTAAGGTCACATCACTGGCCAGACTTAGATCCCTGGTCTCCTCACCTGCAGGCCCAGAGTGCCTCCCACGTCCTCATAAGCCCCTCAGGTGGCAGTAATACCACTTCTCACCAGCCCTCATGGGAAAGGGGTTCATGAACACTCAAAACATAAATGAACACCCAAACTATCAACTACAACAGCTAATAGCTTCTCAGATGGGAACCCAGCTGAGAAAGCTGTGTTCTCCTCCCGACCACAGGGATTCAAGTTCTGCAGGGTCTACCCTTGCCCTGGAAGTCTGAGCCCATCTCTGTCCATCACTCTGGGAGAAGCACTTGAGACTGTATTTGCCTATCTATAAATTAGGGATAATGTCCCTGCCTTCCAGCACCACTGGGCTGATTAATCAACCAATAAAGTTCTTGGAGTCTGAAAGCCTGGCACTGATGCTGAATATTGCTTTTAGTTCGTGGTAGCCCTAACATTTATCACCACCTACATTTTGTTCTCAGATCAAAAAGGGGCCTTTTCATTACTGAGGGAATGTCTGTACTTGAGTAAATATAAGAAGTTATTGTATGATTGGATGCATTCTTTGTCATTATTATTTTTTAAGCTGCTATATGTAGAACATGAAATAATAGAGACTTTCCCAGTTTAATCACATACTGTTATTGATATTCAGTAACTTCTCAGTAAAACGCCATGACAGCAGGGACTAGAACTTTTGAAACATGATCATTGTTTAAATTAACTTGCTTTGCTGCATTTGGGTCATCTTGCTTTCCTTACTACCTGATGCTGTGGCACATCACAATCCATAAAGTCTCTTTTTAAGAGGTGAATTTTAAAGAAGCTTTGTTGCTAGAAGCTCATGGGGGCTTTACAGGTAAAATCTTTTCTCTATGCATGGAATACCCATCATTAATTTCACTTTGTAGATAGAGAAACTGAGGTAAAGCATGAAGCAGGGAACAGAGAGGTTGCCAGCAGAGCTGGAACTGTAACTGCACCCCTAAACTCCAGTCCAGAGGCTCCTTCAGAGGCACCTGGAAGCAGGAGGGACAAGAGTTGCTGAATCAGGGGAGAGAGGGCTGCAGTGGAAGATCAGGAATTGCTATGGGTGAGGGTGAGCACCAATTCCAAGGGGCTGTGAACAGGAAAGGTGTTTGGGGACTGGAGCAGGGTGTTTGGGACCCTATTCTAAATCCTGCTCTGTGTCTTGACAGCCAAGGCAGGCCCACACCAGGGAGCTGACTTCAGACCTCTCACAGCAAAGCCATCCAGCCAACCTGTTTGGAATGTTAAGAGGCCATGAGGTTCACAGCTGTCCTCCAGAGGGCTCTGCTCCATTTTAGCGAATCAGCCCTGGGCAGGAAGGTGGGAGGGAGCACTGACATTCCCTAGGGCTTGTTCCCTCTTGGGGTAGCTGTGAACTAGTGCGTACAAGGGAGCTCTGTAACCTCCAGAGACTATACAAAACCGGACAGTCCCTTCATGACTGCCATCAGTCTTCTTGCAGATGGTGTAGGAATCAAGAGTCCTGTCCTCTTGACACCAGGTAGCTGTGTGACCTTGAGAAAGCCATTACACTTGTCAGGGCGCAGTGTTCCTATCTGTAGAATGGAAACTTGGTTGGACCAGATATCTGAAGTCCCTTTCCACTCAGACATTCTAATTCAGGAATAGCACCATGAGATGAATGTGGTGAACAAGGTTTTATCACTTACTGTTTCAGTGAAAGAAGCGGTAGAGAAGGGGGCCTAGAAGATACTGCAGAAAGGATCTCTGAATGGCGTGGGCAGTGGGACTGGGCAGTCTCTGGCCCTATGAGAAGTAGTTTGAGGGATGGACTCATGAGTGGCCCTCTGCACATGTCCCTGT
>NW_011888918.1:2324484-2338715 GCF_000151845.1 Pteropus vampyrus
ATTTCACTTTGTAGATAGAGAAACTGAGGTAAAGCATGAAGCAGGGAACAGAGAGGTTGCCAGCAGAGCTGGAACTGTAACTGCACCCCTAAACTCCAGTCCAGAGGCTCCTTCAGAGGCACCTGGAAGCAGGAGGGACAAGAGTTGCTGAATCAGGGGAGAGAGGGCTGCAGTGGAAGATCAGGAATTGCTATGGGTGAGGGTGAGCACCAATTCCAAGGGGCTGTGAACAGGAAAGGTGTTTGGGGACTGGAGCAGGGTGTTTGGGACCCTATTCTAAATCCTGCTCTGTGTCTTGACAGCCAAGGCAGGCCCACACCAGGGAGCTGACTTCAGACCTCTCACAGCAAAGCCATCCAGCCAACCTGTTTGGAATGTTAAGAGGCCATGAGGTTCACAGCTGTCCTCCAGAGGGCTCTGCTCCATTTTAGCGAATCAGCCCTGGGCAGGAAGGTGGGAGGGAGCACTGACATTCCCTAGGGCTTGTTCCCTCTTGGGGTAGCTGTGAACTAGTGCGTACAAGGGAGCTCTGTAACCTCCAGAGACTATACAAAACCGGACAGTCCCTTCATGACTGCCATCAGTCTTCTTGCAGATGGTGTAGGAATCAAGAGTCCTGTCCTCTTGACACCAGGTAGCTGTGTGACCTTGAGAAAGCCATTACACTTGTCAGGGCGCAGTGTTCCTATCTGTAGAATGGAAACTTGGTTGGACCAGATATCTGAAGTCCCTTTCCACTCAGACATTCTAATTCAGGAATAGCACCATGAGATGAATGTGGTGAACAAGGTTTTATCACTTGCTGTTTCAGTGAAAGAAGCGGTAGAGAAGGGGGCCTAGAAGATACTGCAGAAAGGATCTCTGAATGGCGTGGGCAGTGGGACTGGGCAGTCTCTGGCCCTATGAGAAGTAGTTTGAGGGATGGACTCATGAGTGGCCCTCTGCACATGTCCCTGTACTTATAAGTAGCCCTCTAAGTCTCCTCTCATTTTGGTCTAAGGTCCTCTCACATTTAAGACCCCTTTAGTATGAATAGGATAAAAAGGCATAGAAAGCAAAATAGAAAGTGAGAAAGGAAAGAGGGCCAAGTTCAAGGAAATGAAAGGGGAGAAAGAGCAGAGGGTGGAGAGGCAAGAAGGCCTACCAAAGGCAAAGGGTACCAGCTGGTATAGAGAGAACGTGGGAGGAGGAAAGAGATGCAGAGGCCAGCCAGTTTAGGCCCTTCGAGTCACAGATGTGGAATGGAGGTCCAGAGGGAGAACTGAGCTGGTTAGGGGTGAAGGTAGGGCTGGAGTCTGAGTCTTCTGCCTACTTTGGGCTTGTGGGCTACTGTACCATCTGCATCATGCTGGCTCTTTAGGGCATTAAGCCATATTAACCAGAGTAAAGGGAGGTATGGGGAGATGATGACACAGGCAGTGGAAAAAGAAGGGGGTGGGGAAGGAAGCAATGTGCCTTTGAGCCTCAGAACTCAAGAGGGAACAAGCCCTAGGGAATCTTCTGACTCAGGAATCTTCTCTGGGACTCAGTTCCCAAGATCTGTAAATTTCAGGGGCCGAGTTACTTGATTTCTTAGTATCAGCTCTAGACAGACTTTCCCTCATCAAATTTGGAATGGTGAGGTGTCCCTTAAATACCAGGGAGGATAATGAGTTATTTGCCGGGGCAATCTCTGGTGCCCGAGCCGTCCTCTTCTCTAGCACCATGCAGGCTTCTGCATGGTGCTAGAGAAGAGAAGAAGCACCACAGAACACTGTCCTGGGACCAGTAACGGTGACTGCAAATCCACAGTGGCCCAACTTACCAAAGAGCAAATTTCAAACAGGATGGTATGACTACTTTCGAACTATCAAAGTGTGAAAACACTCAGCAAAGTTGTTTTTAGCAGCTCCAATATGCCCCTAGTGGGTCTGATTAACTGGCAGTGTTAACTAATCAGTGTGGCCAATTTCACAGTTACTAACCCCCAGGAGGAGAGAACCCATTCTGGAAGCAAAACTGCATCGCAGGATGAGAGTGGCTCACCTGGGTACTTGGGCACTTGGGCGAGTTTTTAACTTCTGCAGCAGGAAGTTTTAAGTCATCAGTAACAAAAATAAAGTGTGTTAGGTGTCCTGTAATATCACTAGCAGAGTTCTCAGAGAGAGCAAGATGCCTCAGACCTGCCCTACGAAAGGGATGTTGTGCAGGACGGGAGAGCGTGGGCTGCTTTGGTCTACCTTCGATCCCAGCTCTGCCACTAGCTAGTTGTGTCCAGGATGGGTTAATGAACCTCCTTGGAATTCAAGATCCACCATCCATTCTGACACTTTAGGGGATTTCTGAGACATTTAGCTGTTCCTCTGCAGTGCAGTCTTTTGAATATTTCCAATAGAGATGGAACATCAGTGGCTGTTTAGAAAACTGCCTATTGGCTGGGATTCCAGGACCCACTAGTCTGTTCCTTGTCGTCTTTTC
Source organism: Pteropus vampyrus (assembly GCF_000151845.1). NCBI lineage: Eukaryota > Metazoa > Chordata > Mammalia > Chiroptera > Pteropodidae > Pteropus > Pteropus vampyrus. Next base: position 2,326,942 of record NW_011888918.1, read on the forward strand.
TCGCAAGATTCTTACTACTTTCAGGTTCTCACTATTTCTTCTCTTGTAGTGGTTTCGTCCATGCATTTTTGGCTTGGGCTGGCCTGCATTGGTGACCCACACAAATGAGGTTTTCACCCCAAATATTCTTCCATCTCCATCTCTACCTCTTCTATATAAACCTCAAAGCTCATTCCAAATACTCCCTCCCTCATAATACTTTTCTGGACTGCCAGAGTCCCTGGGAAACTTGCCCCTTGAATATACTTCATTGTATATACTATGCAAGTCAAAAAATCGTACACATGCCTCTCTGGCATATTTTGGTCTCAGGTTGATATTTAACTCTTGAATATTCTTTATCTTTAAAGTATATCTGTTTTGCCTTAAGAGTGATCTTGACACATATTTCTATTTTATATGCATAATGTAATGTAATGTAATGTAATGTAATGTAATGTAATGTAATGTAATGTAATGTAACGTAACGTAATGTAATGTAACAGCTACCATTTAACTGAGTGCTTACTATAAGCAAGGCACTGTTTAAGTATTTTGCAGGCATTAACTCATTTAGTTTTTCTAATGACATATGAAATATGTTCTATTATCATTTCCTTTTTACAGATGAGGAAACTAAAGCAGAGAGGGTTAGTAACTTCTCCAAGGTTACAGAGTAAGTCAGTGGGCAAGAAGCCAGGCAGTCTGATTTAAGAGTATATGCTCAAAACCACTTTCTTTTAAGTCTCTCCTAGTGCCTTCTATATGATATTCACTCAACAGATACTTGTCAACTGATTGGAGCTGATTTGTTTTTGGGAAATAGTTCTAATCTGAGCAAGGAAAATAGAAAGAAAGAGTTTAACCCCTCTCCATACGTAGTCCTCACTGCCCCTTTTCTCAATTAGGAATTAAACCCTTGTTAATAACAAGCTTTTCTATTCTGTGTTTTCTATTCTGTGTGCTTCCAGAAATAACACTTTTAACTGAGAAAGAGTTAACCTTAAGAGAATTCATATCATAGGAAAACATGTATCCCATGAAAAGTCTTTAAAGCATTCAAGTACCCTGACAAATGAGACTAGTATCTTATTTATCTGTGTCCCCAGTGCCTCTCTTAGTAGCTGGCTCACAGAAAATGCTCCATAAGTGTTCATAGTGAGTGGATGGTATTTTTCAAGGCTGGTGCTGGTCTTGCATGGAGGTGACTATTCAATCGCCTTCCTTTTTTTCGGGTCAAGTCTGGTCTGCTGTGCATTTTTGTCTAAGACCTCACAAATCTAAGACACTTTCTCATCTCCCTCTGTCTGCTTTCTTTATTTAGTCCACTCCTGAAAATTCTTCTCCAGGAAGGCATATGGGATTATACAGAAAGGAGAAAATGACTCTTTGCTTATTGCTCCACAAACAAATGTATTCCTTACATAAACATTGCGAATATTTAATCATAACCTTCCACATTTATTGTTCAAGTTCATTGTATAATGTTTATTGTTCGATATGACTTGTCCTTTGGTATGACATGCATGCTTCACAGCACTTCTGTGCGGGAGAGTGAAGCCTCGTGAGCAGTAGGAATTGATATCCTCTATTATAGAAGAGTCCTGATGAAGCAAAATGGACAAATTTTGCAATTATATAGAATTGCATTGAAAGAGTCAACTGATTTCTACATTCACAGTAAAATCAACCCCTAAACCTTCTAACCTTACTGGGTACTACTCGACAGGCATATTCATGCTCTCTCCTTTTTATAATTTCCTGGAATGTCCCTCCTTGCTTATCAACTTCAAGATCCATCCCAACTATTACCTCCCCCAAGAAGGCTTTCCTGATTCTCCATCTTTACTCCCAAACCTATGGCATCCCAATTGCAAAGTTGAACTCATTACGGAACTCATCATTTCTTACTTGAGCTTTTTTTTTTTTGGCACACTCCAATTTTTGTTCCATACCATCAATTCTATGAACATATTTTCTTCTACACTTCAGGCTCTTTGAGATACACTGAGCATCTGACTCATTTCTGTATCTGCTGTGATGACTAGTAAAATCTTACATAAATTAGGCACTCAGTAGGTTTTGTTGAACAAATTAATAAATGACTCACAGACTTGTACCCTCACAATCATCCCTCCCCCTCTATAATCTGTGATCTTAAGATTTCAATGGTATTTAATACACATAGAGACATTTAAAAAATAATGACAACTTTTTGGGCTTAGTGTCACAAATCCCACAAACCATCCAATTAACTTATTTAAGAAATAACCACTTAAATATTTACATATCTCCTATGTGTATATCTATATATCACAGAATTGTCATGAAGACTAAATAAGATAAAAGAAGTAAAAACACTTTGGAAAAGCTAAAAAAGGCACACATAAATGGAAAATCTTTTAGCATTAGCATCATTTCAGTGAGCCAGTTACTTCTTAGTAATTGCTATGTGTAGTGCTGCCACTCAGCCATCAGGGGGCTGTGTAACGATATCCATTTATTCTACAAAGTTTTATCTGGCATTGTAGATGCTGAGGATATAGCAGTAAACAAAATAAACAAAAATTGTCCTCATGGAGGTTATATTCTCGTGAGGCAAGAAGTAATAAATAGACAAGTTAATATATAGTATGACAGATAGTGAAAAGTGATATGGGGGAACAAAGCAAGAAGGAGCATAAGAAGAGTGAGGAGGCTGAAATGGGTGGTGAGGGAAGGTCTCTCTGATAAGATGACATTTCAGCAGAGACTGAAGAGGCAAGCAGGCCAGCTATGTGGATAGCTGAGTAAGGGTGTCTGGATGGAAGAAGCAGCTGGTGCAAAGGCCCTACAGTGGTAGTGAGCTCGGAATGTGGGAGGCACAGCAAGGAGGTCACTGAGGTGGGTGAAGAGGGAGAGAAAGGACGGGTGAAAGGAGATGAGGTCAGGGAAAGAGTGGGGAGATTGTGTAGGCCCTTGTGGGACTTTGAATCTCAGTGAGTTAGGGAAGCCTTGGAGAGTTCTAAGAAGAACAGAGACATGTATTATAAGAGGACTTGTATTTTAAGAGGACCATTTTAGCTGCTGTGTCAAGACAAGGCTCTGACAAAGGGCAAGGGTAGAAGCAGAGAATCCTGTTAGGAGGCTGCTGTGATAATCCGGGTATGAGATGATGGTGGCTGGCACCAAAGTAAATGTGGAAATGGTAAGAAACAGTCCAATTCTTGATATATTTTAAAGGTCTGGCTGATAGAATTTTCTGATGGACTGGCTACAAAGGGTGAAAGAATGAAATAAGTCAAAGATTTTTGGCCTGAATAGTTGGAAGAATGAGATTGACATTTTTCAAGATGGGAAAGGTTTTGGGAAGATTGGGAGTTCTGTTATGAATGTGGTTAAATTCAAGATGCTTATTAACTATCTGATTCAAGGAATGGAGTAGGAAAGGTGTACACATCTGGAATTTAGAGGAGAGGTCTGAGCTGGTCACATACAGTTGGCAGCTTTAGAAGATATATAGATAATACCCAACACCATGAGACTAGACATAATAATAGGGTGTGAATGTAGACAGAGAAGAGGTCTGAGGATTGAACTTGGATCTCTCTGATGTTAAAAGGATGGGAAGATTAGGGGGAAATCAGCATATAATTCCGAGAAGGAAAAACAGGTGAAGTAAGGGCAGAACTAAGAAAGAACAGAGTCCCAGAAGCCAAGTGATCATAATGGTTCAAAGATAAGAGACAATCCAATGCTGCAGACAGACCAAACGAAACAGCACCAGATTGGCCACTGGGTTCTGTAACATGGAAATCATGGTGGATTCAACAAGAGATACTTTGATGCCGTAACGGAGGAGGAAGCCTGAATGGAGTGGATTCAAGAGGGAATGGGAAGACAAGAATGAGGAGACAATAGGTAAAAGGCAACTCTTTTGAAGAGTTTTGCTGAAATATAAAAGGAGACAACCTAGAGTTATGAGAAATGGGAGAAGAAGGCATTTGTCTAGGTTTGTAGTATAGGAGATATTGCTGACGTTTTCCTAGAAAATATAAGCCAAACTAGTACAGTGCACTTATTCACCTTGGTCTACATAGTTTACTATTTCAAAAAGTCCCACAGACACTATTCTATTCTGAAAGGGTGAAAGGCTGGATTAGCCCTTTCTTTAAACTCCAAAAAGAGCTATTCTATTCTCTTTTCATTAGTTACTCACAGAAAATAAAGCACAGTCATTAGCCCTATGCATAAATATGAAGTTACCTGCAAGGCTGCCACAACTGCAAAACCATCTCACTGTCATTATATTTAATGACAAAAATATCTCCTTGAACTGCATGGCAGGTAATATCAGGGTCTTATATTTGAAGTGCTATATCATGTCTTCATCTTTTGATAAGAGAATTCCAAGAAGCGTTACCTCTTCCTGACCACAATACAGTTCTACCATTATTTACCTGCATATGGAAAGACAAGATACCTTCTTTAAAAAGTTTCTTCTACAGAGGAACCCCAGCTATTCTATCTAACTTGATTCTCCCTTTTAATGCGCTGAAGCGTGAATGGCTTTCGATCATATGCATCTCTAATTAAGAATTTTTATACTAGAGTAATTACTGTAACTATTTCTGTTAATAACAATCTCAACATCTTTGTGATGGATTGTACTATTTGTTCATAATTATTTGCCCATGCTTCTCTGTAGGTATAGCATACTTCTTTGTCCCATTATCTTTGGGACAAAGATAGCTATGTGACTTGCTTTGGCTACTTGAATGTGAGCAGCTGTGATATAAGCCATATTTAAGAAAAAGCCTAAAATATGCTTCTGTGGTTTAGCTCTATGCCCCCTTTGTGAGCATATGCCCTCTTCCATGAGAACCACATGTCCTACATGTTAGACACTTCTTCAATCTGGGCTCTGGAATGAGATGACATACAGCACCTGGTCAAGCCCAAAGACCCAGTTGAGCCCAGAATGGCTGCAGCTGGCTGACGACAGCCTCATGTACCATGAGCCAGATATGAGTGTTCCCAGTTTTAAGCCACTGTGAGTTTAGAATTGTTTGTTCCTGTAGCAAAAATCTGACTGATATATTCTTTTATTAGACTGTTGTATTCCTCAAGTGAAAGGACCATATTTATTCTTTATGATATGTCCTCATACCTAGCACAATGCTCTGAAATGATAGACCCCCAATAAACACAGAAGGGTAAGATTCATTATGTCCCTTGTAGCTTGGTTGGCTAAAGTTTAGAATCAATTCATAGTTCCTATCACTGACACATTAGTCGCACCAACATGATAAGCTCCTTAATATCAACGATCAAAGTCATTTTCACCCTGCTTTCTCATTCCTTGATTTTGGTTTATTGAATTATGGCTGATTGACCAAGAAAATCCAAATAATTTAGGCTTCATGAGAGGGGAATTGGGTCTTGGCTATCATAATATTGTTTCTATTCCTAGATGTCCCAAAAGGATTAAGGCCAAGTAGAGAGACTCTTCTTTCAATGTGCTTGGGTGGCTTAGCAATATGTTCACTTATGGGTTTAACACAGGCTGCAAACTTTTCCCAAGAGACCTCACTGCAAATCAACAACAACAACAACAAAACAGGCTAACACTTGCTTCATTTTCCAGTAAATTCCCCTACCTTGTGCAGAGACCATTCTAGGCATTGTGCAGGAATCAAAGACAATATAAGGCACAGTTCTGGGCTTCAAAGGCCTTGTAATGTAATCGAAGAGACAGGATATATGTGTAAAAGCCTAAGATAATCAAGGGTTAAGTTTTTACAAGAGGTCGTGTGGTATGGTAGGAAAGAGTTGGTTTGAAAGACAGGAGACCTGGTTCTAGTCCTGCTCTGCTGCTGGTTAATTAAGTTACTTTGGGAAGATCTTTTTACTATTCTGTGCACATTAAAAAGGACTGACCAGGTTACTATAAAGCCCCTCACATTACTACGGTTTTGTGACTCTAAGAGATATCACCAAGCAGTATAATGTCACCAAGTACTCCACCTCTGGTGCAGGTGGTAAAGGCTGTTCAGAGCACCTCTTTGTTTTCCTGTCCCCTGGCCCCATCTCCAACCCTAGTTTGCTTTCAGCCTGGTCATAAGGATCTCCTCTGCCTTGAGTCTTGGGCTGGATCTGATAGAGCTGACTTGAGAGTGTAAAGTCTCAGCAAACAAGTCCAGAATTTGCTCAGATACCATAAATTGAACAAGGAGAAGAAGCATAAGTTTTCCAAAAGCTGACTTAGCCTCCAGGAACAATTTAGGCTGAGGTTTACTGGGGCTGATGCAGGTGCCCTAAGCTTCTGAGTTCAGTGCCCGGGCCTCATCCATAATGGGACAGGCTTCTGGAGGCACAGTGGAAGGGGAGCTGTCCATGTGACTGCTATCCTAATAAACCATATCTCTCTAACACCCATCCACCTAACTGTGATTGCTGAATACCCTCCAGCCCGTGGGTGAAACTAGTTCTCATAATGACAGGTGAAGTCCATAAATAGGGCTTCTGAGGCCAGAGATGGCCCTTCTGATATGAAAGGAGGAGGGCACTGGAAGAAATGGCAAAATAGAACTTAAAGAACTTTTAGACCATCCACTGATGCTTTTCTGATTGTTCTTTGGAAAATACAGAAAGTAGAGATAATCTCATTGGCTAAAATACCCTGTGAGCCTTGGGGATTAGCTGTCTCTGCTCACGTGGCTCTTCTGCTGCAAATACACTTAAATTCCCAGCTCAGGGCCTTGCAGGGATGGCTCAGATGGCCACGGGACTGTTTTCTCTGTGTGGGCTGTCTTCATTTGGCTATGTGACTGCTGTGATATTTTTCTAGATGTTTACATAAGCTGGGGCCGCAGTGTGTTTTAATGGACTCACTTCAGAGTTGGGATTTTTAAAGCAGAGGAATTCATTTAAGAAAAAACCTCCATTTATGTGAAATCAGGTTCCTTTGCAAAGCGCTCTTGGCAATTCAGTGAAGGAAAGCAGAAGGTGGTGACCACACAGTGTTGTAAACAAGGATAATGGCTTTACTTACTCGGGACTCCGGACACCAGCCGCAAGGGGCGCAGCACGCGAAACGCCCTCAGAGCCTTCACATCAAATCCAGCCCCTTTCCCTCCTAGAGCATTGGCCCCATCAGCTTTGGTTGCTTGTTCTAAAATTGCACTAAAAAGCCTAGAAGAGAGAAAGGAGAGAAGGAGCTGTCAGGACAGTGTTTCTTTGCCCAGCTGGGCTCTGAATTCTCTGAAGGAAGCCTGGGATAGCAGAGTTTGCAGCTGTCTCCAGCCCAGGAGCAAGTGCCAGGTGTGTGCCTTGGAGGGTCAGTGGCCATAAAAGTTGACAGTCCATCAGTGTGGACTCCTCCCAAGGGCATAACCACTAGAGAGATCTGAGAGAGGTGACGGGCAGGCTCTTTGCCATCATAAAACAGAGAACACATCTGGCTTTGTGTGAGCTAGGCAGCCCTGGACAGAGTGTAAAGCAAAGAAAGTTTGCTACCAGAGCCCCTGTCCCTTTGGGGTACCCTCGGCCCCCTCTGTGGTATCTTAGCTCCGGCCTTCATGTGGCCTGCAACCACATTTTCTCTCTTCTTTGTCCACCTCCTTCCTCCTAGCACTCTCTCTCTTTGATTTGTATCTGGGCACAAATAAATGATACTAAAGAAATCTACTTTGGGCTGGCACATAACTGATATTCAACAGAAATATGTTGAACAAATGAATAAATGATTAAATGGTTAAATGAGTAAGTTTCTAGCAGGAGCAAAACCACACATTAAGGCATGTGATTGAGACATGGAGATTTCAGCTCTGCCACTGTGTTTAAGTTTGTATATTCATTCCTCCAACAAATAAGAACATCTACTATGCACCAGGTATTGTTCTAGACACTGGGGCTATAGCAAAATAGAAAGAATCCTATTCCTCCTAGAGTTTATATTCTAATGAGGGAGACAATAAACCAAGTAATCAGTTATTGTAGATCACATTTAGAGAGTGATAAGTTCTAAGAAGACAAATGCAGCAAGAAAAGGGATTCTGCAGTGTTCAGGGTGAGAGGCCTTCCTGTCTGATATCAAAAGTCTAGGAAAGGAACTTGCTCCTTAGCTGACATTTAAGCAGAAGCCTAAAGAAAGTGCAGGAATGGACACAGAGCTCGCTGCTGGGACTGTTCCAGGCAGAGGAAACAGTTGATGCAAAGGAACTGAGGGAGGAGCATGGGAGTGCATTAGAGGGACAAGTGGCAGGGCGGCTGGAGCAAAGCAGGGAAATGGAGTACAGTGGTAGATGAAGTTGGAGAGGAAGGAGGGGATCCTATCAGGTGCTTGGTTTTCTCTCTGAGTTGGAAGCCATTGGAGGGTTTTGAACAGGACAGTGACATAACCTGACTAAAGTTTTAAAAGAATGACTCTGATGCTGTGGGGAGAATAGCCTGTAGTGGGACAAGAACACAGCAGGCTGCTGTATTAATCCAGATGAAGAGGCTTAGACCAGATGGTAGTGTTGGAGATGGTGAGAAATGGTCGGATTCTGGATTTATTTTAAGATAGAAGTGATGGGATAGGCTGATGAACTGGATGTGAGGTGTGAGAAAGACAGAATAATAAAAGATCATTCCAACAGTTTTGGCTTGAGCAACTGGAAGGATGAGGTATGATGGAATGGACATCAAGTGTTCTATTTTGAACTTTTTAAAGTTTGAATTCTTGTTTGGACATCTGAATAGATATCTTGAGTAGGATCTATTGAGTCTAGAGTTCTGAGAGATGGGGAGTCCAGGCTGGAGACAAAAAATTGATACTTGTATAGATTGTATTAAAGTCAAATCCGATGAGACTGCCTAGGAGGCTAGTGTAGAAAGAGAAGACATGATAGGACTGAGCCTTGGGCTCCCAAATTGAGGAGTCAAGGAGAGGAGAAACCACTAAGTGGCTGAAATGGTGGGCTGTGAAGGAAGTAGTCGTGAGAAGATACTGGTTAACTGCATCAAGTGCTGCAGGTACAAGGATAGGCCACTGTCCACTGGATTTTGCAACATAAAGGCCACTGAGACCTTGAAAACAGGTTTTGGTGGCATGATGGGGACAAAAGCCTAATAGATACACGTTTGAGAGAGGATAGGAAGAGAAATTGAAGACAGGGAGAACAGACAGCTCTGTCCAATAGAAACATAATGCAAGCCACAAATATGAAGCACATGTGTAAATTAAATTTTCGAGTAGCCACATTAAAAAAGAAAAAAAAAGGGAAATTAACTGTGACAATATATTTTATTTAATCCTGCATAACCAAAATATTATCATTTCACCTGTAGTAAACATAAATAATTATTAATGAGATATTTATCACTCTGTGTTTTATTCTAAATCTTTGAAATCTACTGTGCATTTTATACATACAGCATATCTCAATTCAGATTAGACACATTTGAGGTACTGAATGGCCACATGTGGCTGGTGGCTACTGTGCAGACAACTCCTCTGAGGAATTTTGCTCTAAAAGAGAGTAGAGGTAAAATGGTGGTTACTGGAAGGAGATACGGAATCAAGAGTTTTGTTTATTTTTAAATGGAGATACGACTGCATTTTTATATGTGATGGGAATCATCTAACAGAGACAGACAATTTGATGATGCAGATGCTAGAGGGAACAATTACTGGAAGGACTGATGTCCTTCAGTAGGCAGGAAGGGGACCTAATGCACATTTAGGGGTGCTGGACTTAGGTAGAGGCAGGGAGGTTTACCATAGTTCAGGTAGGAAGGTACATTTTAGGGGCACAAATGTGGTTGTGGGAAAGCATGAAAAGTCTCTTCTGATTGCATCTGTTTTCCCAGGGAAACAGGTAGCAAGGTCATCAGATGAAAACATGAAAGAGGAGGAGGTACTGGAAGTTTGAAGGGAAAGGCAAAGATACGAAAGAATCATCAAGGAAAGTGGAAGAGTGAATAGTAGGGACATGTAGCAGGAATGGCAGGTATCACCATGGGCCTATTTGAGGTTGGTGGTCATGAATGATGGGTCAAGTGAGACCCATCAGCTCAGCTTTCTATATTTCTCTACCCTTTTCAATTGCACAGCTTCAGGTATAGATCTCTATCTAGTCAGATTAGATTAGAGTTAGTGAGCAAGATAAATGAAGAGAAGAATAGGAAGTTGAGTATAAATGCAAGTGAAAGATTATAATGATGGGGCATGGCATCTAAGCTGGTTGGAAGGAGGAGTGCACATAATGGAAGGAGGAACAGAGAGAATGATGGCATGGATAAATGGATTGTTGGAGGAAAATGCCGAAGGGAGTAAGCTGGAAAGATGGGTCATATTGTTTAGAGAGTAGGATGTTTGGTTTGAGGTTATAAGGAAGATGAGTTATTAGTTATGGCAGGGGTATTGGCTATAACCATGGGAGTGGGCAGCTGAGATAGAACGGAGTCAGGATCCCTAAGGAAGAAGCTTGGGAACCCAGAAGCTCCTGGAGGGCGGTGGCAGGAGTAAGGAGTGTGGGAGAGTGGGAGCGAGCCAAGAGCTCTTGTCTTCAAGGAATGAGGAATGACTTAAAGGTCTGTAGAGGCCTGCAATAAGGAGAAGTGGGGCAGAGGGGAGTAGAAGAATCTGGTGACACAACCACTAAAATTGGAGGTTTTTAGGGGGAGGAACAGTGGTCTGAAAGCAGAAATAAGGAGAAAGCGGGGCCATCTCCTGAACTCCAGGCCGTGGAAGGGGGCATCTGGGAGAGGAAGTGGCCACCTCTAGCGACTTCAAGGGAACTAAGACCCTCAAGGTAGAGCCATACCTTGTGAAGAGAGTGACCAGAACGAACCTGAGGATTCAGGGCAGCACTTGGGCCACTTACAGTTTGACTGAAATTCAGCTGCACCCATCATTTACACATTGCTGCTTTCTCTCTACAGAACTGAACATTTAGGACAGAGACTGCATGGCTCTCAAAACTGAAAAGTTGTTCCTGGCCCTTTACAGAAAATGTCTGTGGCCCCCGAATGGGATACAGACTGTGGGGGGCACAGTGGGAAGGATTCAGGAGTTGGGTAGAGAGAAGGGGTTAGATCGGAGGATGCACCGACCATATGGGATGGGAGTCTGGAGGACTGGACTTTCTGTGGTAACCAAGAAAAATAGGGAAAAGGGTATGTAGGGGCAATTTCTGTCCTTTGTACATGGAGTCACTGTTACATAGTGTGTGCTGGGTCACAGCCTGGGGTCCAGAAGGAAGCCTGGGGATCAGAGCTGGGTCCCCACATCAGATCTGAACTCAGGGCCAGGGCAACTTCATTTTGAGGGTGAGGCTCGAGCCTTAAAGGACTCATGCCCCAGGGCACCGGACCTGGACCTGGGAGGCTGCAGCTAGGGGCTTAGCTTTGCAGAAGCTCAGATCCACACAGGGCCCAGCAAGGAGGCCATTGGTCTAAATTGAGGATTTTCAAACTGTTCTCCATGGTGCTCCTTGGAGACTTCTTGGGCAGAGAGGCCAGAGATGAGTGACTGGAATTCTGGCTCCTTTCCCCATATTTTACGGAGTGGCTTCCCTTCTTTGATCCATTATATGCATTGGGCCTCTGAGTAAGGCTTTGTTTGAACAATGGGTTCTACAGCTAAAAGAAGTTTGATAACCCTGGCCAGAACACATCTAAAGTCTCTCTCCTCTCCATGATTCTTTCACCTCAGCTTGGCAATTTGATAGTTTTACACCTTAATTGGAGATGTCTTAAATCCCAGGCCGAGGCTGCCAGGATGGGGGAGCATGCTCTTTTCTCCACAGAGAAATGTTCTTTCCACTGAA
>NW_011888918.1:2339660-2347314 GCF_000151845.1 Pteropus vampyrus
GGGGTGGGGCAAGGAGAGCAGATATTTCCCAGGAGATGCAAGAGAAACAGAGGGATATTCACTTGATAATGTAAAGGCAGCAGGAAAAGTAGGTATGGCCGGAGAGAAGTGGCTGAGTTATACCTTTTGTGGGGCCATGTGTATCATTTGCTGAGTTAGAAGGATGGGCTGAGATTTAGACTGGTTGGAAAACCCCTAGGACTAATAGTCTTTGAGAAGAGAAACTAGCTGCCAAATATGGCCGTGTGTGAGATTAGTAGGGAAAAAAAACTCAAACGGTCATGACGAACCACAAAGTGAGCAATTGCTAGTATCATAACCTCAGTGGCTTAGTCAACCAGAGGCATCTCTTGGAAAAATGCCAAACCTGAATGCTTCCCTCTTTTCATCAGTGTCATGGTCTAGACCCCAGGGAGATGTGACTAGCATCTGGGCTGACCCCAAAAAAGCTGCCCTCTGGGTTGGAGGAGGTGGAGCAGTCTAGGGGATGTAGGAAGGACTTAACAAGCTGGAGACAAGTAGGGCGGCCCAGTGTGCAGCCTGTGGCCAGGCACTTGCTCCCTTCCTCCCCAGGCTGCTGTTTGATGTCTACCAGGTGCTTCCTGTTCCTACCTCCTGGGCTGAAGTTGAGGCCATGAATGGGGTGCAGCATTGTACCTAGTCAACTCCAACTCATTCATAAACAGAAGAAGATGCAGAGTCTCTGCCTAGACAAAATCAGTCCCAGCGAAGCGCCCCCAACTCTCTATCAGCCTCAGAAGGATCAGACCTCAGTCTGAGGCTCTTTTCTATGCATGTGTGAAAGCTTCCCAGGAGACTCAGGCCTTGAAGTAGATTCTGGATTTAAAAGGGCTTTAGGGGCATTTGAAACAACCCACCTTAAAGATCTTTACTATAGTTTACTGAGTTAACTCAAGGCACTTTTCGTTTATTCTGGCATGAACAGAAGCAGCAAAATCTCTCATATAGCTGCCTCTTCACTCCAAATCCCCTGAAGCCTGATCTCTACCTGGTGAATACTTTAACTTTAGTGCTCCTGATGCCACCCAAATGTCCCTGATGTTAATGTGGCAAAAGTGTGTTACTCATTGGTTAGGCAAAAAAAAAAAGACAACAAAGAAAAAACTCTAAAACAGTTCCAAATAACCCTAATAAGCCATCCAGATGGCCAAAGACAAGGAAATAACTTCTAAATGACCTTGATTTGCTCTTGTATTATTTCCTGCAGGAAAAACCAGAAGCTCCCAGGAGATCACAAGTAGTGAGTGCTCTGGAGAAGCCACAGAGGTCTAGGTCTTCACCAGGATAGCACAAAAGAATTCATGAAAATAGTTTCTTGGGATAAGAGCCTAACGACATATTGACCTTGAAACTGAAGTCTGTTGGGATTTCGAGAGAGTAAAAACACAAGATGGCCATAACTTGATCGCTCTCTGGGCTCAAAGTAACAAGAGATAGCTCAAAGAAGCCAGCTTGTTCTTGAAATGGAATGTACTACAAAGGTGCCCTCCCTTTACAAAACGAATGAGTTGTTGGAACTTCAACTGTATGTTGATAAATTACATCTTACACAACGCACGTAGGCTTGTTAGGTACAGATATTTCCTAGAGAATCTTTTTGTGAAGTTACTAATTCCTTGATAAGGAAATCATTACTTCTAAATTTTATTTAAGATTCCTTACATTGCTTTTTATTAAAAAGCATATATTGGCTTTGTCTCATCTTATTACTAAAGTGCAGCAAAGAGTTAAGGGGAAGGTGTGCTTGATTTGGGTTTTGTCACTCACTATCTTGGTCCTTAATAGTTCCCTGTTTTCCTATCACCCATCTGTCAAAAGCAGCTTGGTTTCTTGGGCCACAACAAAGCCCACTGTAGAGGTGAGGGTGGGCATCCATAGCGCTTGTGTGCCAGCCCCACCCCCATGCCTATAGACTGCATGCTCACAGGTAAGCTGAACTAAATCTGCTCAGGGATATAGCAGGGAAGTTGGTCAGAGGAGCTGTTGGGCCAGATGTGGTTGGAGATGGACTAAAACGCTTTAAACAGAGGACTCTCCCTAGCTACATGAAGGACCCTGGGTTCCATCAAAAGCACTCAGATTCACTCGTGTGTGTGCGCATGCATGTGTGTGAGTACATGTGTGCATGTGGGAGCCATGGTGGGGGTATTTCTAGGTAATAGCTCCTCTCCCTTTGGTGAAAGTCTAAATTCAAAGAGATATTTAACAGATCCTCTTATCTGGCCTGAAGCCCAGTGCCACAGTGACCAAATCAAAAAGGGATATCAATACAGAAGGAAAAAGAGGTATGTGTTGGTTGATGACAGGAGTGAGAGGAGGGAATAGAGAAGGGCAGCTATACTTACCCTACAACCACAATTATAAAATCTAGTAAATTCCAGCCGTTGCGGAGGTAAGCGTTGGGGTGAAAGAGAAGTCCATAGGCTATTACTTTTAAAAATGCTTCCACAGTAAAAATGATGAGAAAGAGATATTCCACTCGTTCCTAGGAAACAAAAATAGAAGAGAGAGAAAAATAAAATCTTTAGATTAGAGATTTATGAAGTTTTGCCCCAGTAGATCTCACAAGGAGGTGGAGGAGAATGCTGCCCTCCCCTCATCAGTAGGATCTAAAGGGAAACTGGGTAGGACCCCCCCGCCCCCACACACACACCAAGCCAAATTATCAACTCCACAGTCTGTTCCACTATTAGAACTCTGATCCACTGGACATTAAGTTTTGTTTTTCCCCCTAAGTCTTCAAATATCTTCTGTTAAAGTTCAAATATTAGAAAATTTACAGATTTAGGGGGAAGCATCTTACTTAGTCAATCAGGGAACATGTCATTGTACCTCCTCAGAAGGGAACTCGTAATGTCTTGATCTACAGGAAAACAATTCCTGAATAGAGGAGAAGAGTGCTGAGAAAGGGGGTGAGACAAAACCCCCTTGATTTGTAGGCCATGATTTTAAGATAACCAACCCTGGAGATAACAGATATAGTCTTGGGGCGTGTCCTAGCTGAGTTCTCCAAAACAGAGCAAAAACACAGCTGCAAAGAAATCAAGGCATTGAAGATCTCTTAACAGAGGCAAAACTGCTCACATACACGGATCCAAAATTTTGAACTCTCTCTTTTCTTGAGAAAATAAGTCTTTTTCCAAAGTCGTTGACCAGGTTAGCACTGAAAATCAGCATTTCCAGGATGAAGGCAGGCACTGAGGTGGGGCGGTAAGTGGAAAAGGCTCCTCTCTTTTCTCAAGGGTCAGGAGGTAGGTAGTCTTTTCTTCCCTCTGCCACCTTAAAGAAGGGCTTTGCATTTGAGGCTTCAGCTCCTGTCCCTGGGAGCCCACACTGAATAGGACAACCTCATTGGCTCAGTTAGAGCGAGCCAACTCTGCGCTGATTCGCTGGCTTCCCTCACCGCTAATTGCTTTCTCCCATAACCCATTCCCAGGGTGCAGCCTTAATGGCCGCCAACAGGCGAAGGCTGCCTGCATGCCCTCATGCTCCACTGCTCATCTCTGCAGGAGCCTCAGCCCATTTCTCACTGGAGCCACAAAACAACAGTTCACATAGCATTTGGCCACAGGTCCTCCAAGCAGGACGGGCTGGTCCACAGCCTCCAGGAAACACTCGACTCAGAACCTCCAGACCTATTTTCCTATCTACTCAGTGGAGCTCACTGAAGACCTCCAGGTCCTGCCCACATTGTGGGGACGGGGGGAGGCATCGCCCAGGAAGGCCTTCCTTCTTCTCCTAGCCTACTGGGAGGGTGCTCCAAGACTGGGGTTTTGGGAGTCTGATGGGTAGCTCTTCAGGAAGAGGTTAGCCCACACGCACCCCTGTGCTCCCTTCTTTCTTTCCAGATCTCCTAGACATTCAACTAGTGCTCTCCTCATCTCTGGGTGAAGCAGTTGAAAGTTAAAAAATGCAGAATTCTGGGCCCCACCCAGACCTAGTGAAGTAGACCTCCTGGCTATGGAGCCTGGAAATGTACATTACAGACAATTTCCAGGTGTTTCTGAGGCACCTGAAGTTTAAGAACCACTGGCTGTGTACTGATGGAGGCCCAGTACTGCCAGCAACTGCAGGAAGGGAATGGACAGGTTAGACTGATTCAGCACCTCAGAGTAAGGCTGTCCATCCTTTACTTCCTACCCATTAGAGCATCTTAAAGTTGGTCTGGGGACAAGGCTGCCTGGGGGCTGTGACCAAGGTACAAATCACAGTGTGTGGGAGCCTCAGGTCTTTTAAAGTTAGGTAACGTTGAATTAAAATGAACATTAAGATAGTGTTGGAAGGGTAAGGACATTACAAGGGTACAGTGCAACCTGAAAAAATGTGTGGAAGTGGGGGGCTATCAGTCATGCAGCCCCCATCGCCATGATGGTCAGAGCTTTCGTGTTTGGCACAAGATGACAGGGCACTCTCTTCTGTACCCCAAAATACTCAATCGGGGATTCACAAAGTTGGAGTTAAGATGAGAGAGGAAGAAAAGGAAAGAGAAACAAACATAAATTAGGTATCTACTAGGTGTCAGGCACTTTCATGTGTTCACGTATGTGCTAGTTAACTTTTATCCATCTATCCTTCCTTCCATCCATCCATCCATCCATCCATCCATCCATCCATCCATCCATCCAGTCATTCATTTTCAGTGTGGTAAAACTAGCTGAATTATCTGAAAGTGATTGTGAAGCTCCTTCTGGGTTGTCTAGACAATGAGCTTTCTGAGACATGTAGCATCCAAGCTTAGAGTACTTCCTCCCTGGGTAGGGAAAACAGTAATATCCCAAAGACTCTAGGGCCCTATGTGCTGAGAAGCCAGCATTCCCAGACAAGTCCTATAAACAACTGGTACCCCCAACCCAGACTGCCCGGCACCAAGCAGTCTGTTTGTTCTCTCATCTACAAGGCTGCTTTGCCTTGCTTGATTTCTATATATATATAGATATGTTCATATAGATATATGTTTTTTTTAAAGCCATAAGGGAGGAGGGGTCCTGGTCCCTTCCACTGCAATGCAGACCCACACTTCAGGCCAAGACTTTCAAAGCTGTGAATAGATGGGACTGGATCTCCCAGGGCTCCTGGAGGACCCCTTTCCCTGATGGTGAGTGAAGCCCGATCTGTCTTGGAGCAGTAATGGCTTTGCCACTTCAGATGGTTCCTGTCTCTCATCTTCCTTTTAATTACTTTCTCTTCCTCTCTAGTTCTACTTCCCTCTTATTGCTTCCTTTCCATTTTCCTCTTGTTCTCCCTTTGTTTCTTCTCTCCCTGCTCAGTTCTTAGGGCTACCACTGGCAGCTAGGGGTCCATGGTCACACCCATGTCTGAAATATTTAGAAGGATTCAGTGGAGAGAGAGCCTCAGTTCCCAGGAATCATGATATCTTCTAAACACTTGTGGAACTAATTAGACACTGATGAGTACAGGCTATCTTAGTTTTCCATTTATCTTTTCACATATACATATCCTGCCTTTCAACTATGTCATAAACTAGAGCACAGACACTCAATTATCTTTTGAGGGTAATAACCTTGATTTTGACACCAATTGACTCTGAATGTCTTTGGGCAAGTCATTTTACTTTTCTGTGTCTACTTCCTTATCTGTAAAAGAACTAGTTAAGCATTTAAAAATATATACAGTGCTGCAGAGAGCCCTACGTTTATACTGTGCTGTTTTGGGAGCAGTTACAGGTTAAGGGAAGACTGAGAAAGTAGGGCTTTGGCTCCCCCAGCCCTTGAACCAGAGTAGCACCATTTAACCCACATGCTAAGTTGTCCAACGGTCCTAACACAGTTGAATGGAGTCCAGGGAACTAATTTGATAGGGACATAGACAGAGAACACACACAGAAAAGAAGTAGCCGCCTCTTCCTGACCAATCGAGAAGGCTTTTATTGGCTTTATATGCTGAGTTCTACATAAGATTTAATTTGAGAAAAGGAATCATTGCTTTTTGTGTTTTTCTTGGAACTTTGAACATCACTTCCAAAGTGGTAGATGATGTCCAAATACTCTCTGAAATTCTATGGCAAGTGAGGATGCTGGTGCCTGGCCTGTGTGCAGTTCTGTCCAAGGCACAGCTAGATTCCAAGTCATATAAAGGAACAAAGAGTTCCTCCCCTCATTGTTCTGATGATTTCCATAACACAAATGGATTTTATAATAAAAAAAAATCCTTCATTAAAGAGATTATTAATATTTGTGCTTTAGGGGAACATAAACTCCTTGTGAGCAGAAGCCATGTCAGTGTAGAGCTCTTATGACAAGGACAATCATGAAGAGCCTGCCATGTCTATTCACGTATGTACATTTCTGCACACAGACACATGCATGGTACAGCTGGGTGATGCCCGTCATCCATGCTGAACGCTGGACAGCTTATACCTGCTATATAACAGACCAGGGTGTGAGAACTGATACTAAGAAAGCCTCTGTGCACCCACTTAAATTTATAAAAGTGTATTTATTGAAGCTTCCAAGAATTCTACACAAAAATAACTGATGAGGAGCCCAGTCATATAACTCCATCTCAGTACAAGATGCAAAGACTATAAAACCAATAACAATGCTTTGAGTAGAACCTTGTATTCCAGAATGTTTCATAACTTAAGTATCATTCAATCTGACCTCAAATTACACCCTCTTGACTATTCTCTAACGAAGGGAAATAAAGAATCTGGAATACCAGAGTTCCTCGCTCTCTAGTTCTTCCTTCTCTCATTCATTCATTCATTCATTCATTCATTCAGTAGGTCATGAAATTTCCTGAGGGTCTGCTCTACCCCACATGACTTGTAATCTGTCCTCTTAGGACACTGGTGGACTTATAGTAATAAGAAGCTGAAAGGGCCTTCAATAAGGATATGCATTCTAAGCTCCTTATTATACAAAAGTAAGGGGACTTGTTCAAGGCCATACATCTACACCGTGTGATAAACACTCGGGTTTACTGGTGGCTGGTTGGTGCTCCTTCTGATACAGCACAGCTGTTTTCGTCTGTGGACTGACTGAAACCCTGGATTACTGTGCCCACCAGGGTGTGGCTAGAAGGGTGGACAGCAGGGGTCCCAAATCCTCCTCCCTCCTAGGGTCTCTACTGGTACTTAAAATACAGCCATTAAGAAGCCTTTCTTCCACCAGTGGACAGCTGGATAAACACAATGTGGTGTACATACACACAAAGGAATACTAGACATAAAAAGGAATGGAGTTCTGACACATGCTACAACATGGATGAGCCTTGAAGACATTATGCTACGTGCAAAAAGCAAGTCATAAAATGATAAATATTGTATGATTCCACTTATGTGAAATACCTAGAATGGCAAATTCAAAGACAAAAAATAGATTAGAGGTTACCAGTAGCTGAAGGGAGGAATAAACTGTCTCGAGGAATAAAAACTTTGGAAATAGACAGTGGTGATAGTTGCATAACATTGTGAGTATAATTAATGCCACTGAAGTGTACACTTAAATATGGTTAGAACGGCAAATTTTATGTTATATATATTCTACCACAATGGGAAAAAAAAGCATTTCTATGAATCTTAAAGGTTTTCTAACTGTTAGGCGTCTCCATCTAAACCACCTGAAGTCATATTTAAACTTGTAACAACTACCATCTTAATAAGGACTAATTC
>NW_011888918.1:2348598-2366664 GCF_000151845.1 Pteropus vampyrus
TGGAATCCAGCCTCCTGATCCTGGCTCCCAGGTCTGTCACAGTCTGACCCCACAACTCCCTCTGGCCTCATCCTTGATCAATACCTTTGTACTCCAGCCACACCAAAAGGCTCAACACACCCAAATCAGACATATTGTTGTATGCAACCCTCTTCTTCATGCTCTGCCAAGCCCTGCCCCTTTCCCTGTCTGGCAAACTTCTCCTTGGGATCCTAGACAGCTCCATTGCCATCACCTTATCTGGACTTCTCACCTCTCCTCGCCTCCTTTCCCCAGAAGGGGCGGGATTAGCCTAGTCCCTCCTCCTAGTTGCAGGACCCTATCTTCGGATCACGGTGATAGCACTTATTACAACATGTGTGTTTTCTAGGTGCTTCTCTCCTTCAGGGACAGAGTGCCTGCAGGGCAGAAGCAAGTGTCACCTTTGGTTAAGAGGTGTCTTTAAATGATAGAGAAAAAAGGGCTCTGGAGTCGACACACCTGGGATCAAATTGTTTCTCTATGACAAGTTACATAATCTCCCCCAAATTTGGTTGCTTCACTAGTAAATAGGAAATAGGTATACTGACTCAGGGGTAATTTTGAGAATTAGAAACCACATGGTCATCACTCAAATGGTAGTCGCTGACATTACTGTGGTCCTAGCACCTGCACGCAGTAAGTATCCTGCACATGACCCTGCTCCAGGTGGCTTTGTGTGTCCTCTCCAGAAGTCCTGGCTCTGTCTGCTCCCATGGTGCCCATGCTGAGCAGCTGCAGTGATCAGCAGTACCATCCCTGCTGCCTCTCCCTGTCCCCTTTCCTGCCCTGTCTGCATCAGCCTCAAAACTGGTGGCACAACTCATTTTTGTGCCTCTTGATCCTCTTGATTAGAGACTTGAGCCCTCATGTCTGCTTTCCATTATCAAAGTAACTTAAAGACAAAGCAAAACAAAAACTTCTCTGTATCCTGTTTGCTGGGTTCCAGGTGTTCCAAACGTTCTTGCCCCACCTCTCTCCTTAGCCCTTAGATCTACAGGGATCTGTGTCTCTGGGAACCTGTCAGTTCTTTGCCCCTTCGAGTGACTTATTTCAGCTATCGTGGACAAAAGTGAAGGATAATAGTCAGTGCTCTAAGGAGCAGAGGACCAATGAATTGAGGGAGTTTGCTAACCATAGTAGTCACCACAATGATAACTCATGGGTAATGCTCGACAGCTCACAAGCCACTTGCCCGTACATTTTAAAGTCGAGTCTCCTGATTACTTTGTGAAGCAGAAAGGGAAAGTACTTTTATTCTCCCCTTACTCTCACTTTCTTTTTCTCCTTACACCACCGCCACCACCACCATCATCATCACCACTGCCATCATTATGGTCACTACTACTGACATCATCACCACCATCTTAACCACCAACCATCACCATCACCATTATTGTCATGATCACAATCCAGTGGCTTCAGGAGGGGCATGTGACCCACACTATAATCTTTTCTTTAGTTGAACATGCTCATGTCTATAGACCAGGCCTATAACCATGTCAACCATCTGGGGACACAAGGACTACTGGTTGAGGACAAGAGCAACATGCTGAGGGTGGCAGAGAGAAAGGCTGGAAAAACTTGGGATCCTGGATAAAATTGTTGAACCAATGAATTAACTCAACTAACTTTGGTGTTATCCTAATTTGGGGCTTATTTTATGTGAGATAAAATTTCCTCACTGTAGAAACCATTTCAAGGCGAGATTACTAATACTTACATCTGAAAGCATCCTTATTGATAGGCTTTATTTGCTATATCTACATGCCCCTCCTCCTTCCACTTCTTTATCCTACTTCTGCTCAGTGCTTCCATCCCTTATCAGCCATTTGGGCACATTAAAACTAAGCTTAGTTTCACCCAGCCAGGGAAGGCAGGAGCTCATAAACACTGTAAGACAAATGCACCTCTGTCTCCTGGTTAGCTCTCAGCCCGTGTGTGAGATGCTTATTTCACATTACTGTCTCAGACTAGATCTATAGAGATCGGCCCGAATCCCCATCAGAGGGTAGCCATGCAATTCTCTGCTTAGTCTCGTGTTCCAGCACAGGACTGTTGAGACAAAGGATGTGCCTTCATGAGGGAGTAATATTATAGTCCTAAAAGAGGCAAGGCAAGAGGCATAGAAGAGCCCTTCTAATATCCAAGTGGCTCTCTATCTCCTTTTTCTGTGGGCCCTACAGTCTTATGGCCAGTCTGTCTGTGCTGTTCATTTGGGATTTTTATGTATGACACTACAGCATGTTTTATATGTTCTTTCATTGCAGCAAGTGTCCTAGATCTCTCTTACATGGTCAGGAGTGTGAGTGCTCCAAGGGCAGGAACTATGTCACAATTTTCCTTGAACAAGGCCAGGAACTGGAGGCTCACAGAATCCTCTAGCACAGAGTTGGAAGAACACCTAGTGGCCATCGAGGTCAATTTCCCAGCCTTGGCCTCTCTCAGGGCCCACACTTCATGGTTTACAACGAGCTTTTTCACATTTTCTTCCTCCGTCTGCTCCTAGACAGCCATGGGTCAGCAGGTTGCCTGTCACCCAGAACTTGGTGTACGGCAGTGGGAATGGAGAAGGGTGACCTTCTTGCTCAGCCACCTAGCCCTTGTGCCCTACAAGAAGCACCACAAGGTCATGTAGCATCGTCATCATGGGGACCACCGTGAAGGGCGCTGAACCAGAGGACTGTAATTACAAAGGGCATAAGTGCTGTCTCTGCTCTCCAGGCACTCACAGTCCAGCAAGGAGACAGGAAGGGTGCGCCTGGTGCGACTGGTAGAGAGAAATTATGACACAGGGCCACATTTGCTACTCACCACATAAGTGCTATGGATAATAAGCAGTTTAAGAATCTGGAGAAAAGGCATATTGCTGAGGGCCAGAGGATAGGATGTGAGTGTGGGCTGGACCTGAGGCCAGGGTGGGGCGGGGGCGGGGTGGGAGAGACTGTGGGTTGAGCCTGGGCACAGTAAGGTGATTTCCATATGGAAAACACTATCCCGTGGAGACATCAGGAGCAGATGATTTTTGCTAGAGAGTTTGCATTGTGGGAGACGAATCTGGATTGACTGGAAGGTTTAACGTAAAGCAGACCTTGAGTGACAGGATAGAGTTTGTACTTCACATGAGGGTGTTGTCCCAGTATTTAAGGTCTATGGTAACTTGGATTGATGATGGTTTGTGATCAAAAGGTGATACGTATCAAGCTAAGATAAAGATAAATATGAAAAGCAACCCACAAATGGATTAGACTAAATTTGGGAGACCTTGAAGTAGTCCAGGGATAGGTGCTGACCATTTGAACTACAGAATAACAGAGTAGAAGGAGAGAAAAGGCAATGACGGATTCAGAAAATGCTAGGACTGGAGGCAGGCAGAGAGGGGCCTATTAAACAGGTCATCAAGACTTCATTCGGAATGGCTAGAAGAATGAAAGTTTGCAACAATCAAGTCCAAAGTGGGAGTTGGCCAATGCCAGCAGGGTGGCTTGGGCATGTCACATAAGCTCTCTGGACTATAGTTTCTATCCACCAAGTGTGAAGTTTGGACAGATAACTTCCACTCTCCTTCCTGCATCCAGCTAGAAGACGACCCAGTGTAGTGGGAATTTCATGGCACAGGCAAATCTTGAGTTGTAAAATTTAGGTCTTCTACAACTATTATACCCTAGCCAAACTACTTAAATTTCTTATGCCTATATTTCCTTAGTTATAAAATGGAGATAATATTTTCCTATCAAGACTCCTTAAGGACAGAGGGGAAAATGTATGCCAACATGTTAAACAGAAAATATTTAAGAAATGTTGCCCTCAGTAATCTCCAGTGATATCTGAGATGTGACAAAGACATGACAAAGAAAAGTACCAATATCCAAGTGGAAATGTAACAGGTGATTAGAGATGATGGGTGGGTAAGAGTAGAAGGTGTGGTTTTGGGAAACAATCTATACAGATAAAGTCATGAAAGTACATGAAATCCATGATCAAAGAACAAGGTGATGTTATGAGAACAGAGAATATGGGTTCAGGAAGGGGATGCTGGTGAGGGGGTGGCCCAGTGCGGCGTTTCTCAAGATTATCATCATTTTTGCTATGTCCATGTATTTGTAGTATTGTTTACTTAATACTTTTCTTTAAATCAACTCACTTCTCTTTCACATAAACATTTAGAAATGAATTTTTAAATCATAAATTTCACTATTATTGCTTGTCAAGATAAAAGGTGACAGTAAAAATAACTTAAAATGTTTGTCCATGTACTCCCTAAAATCATCTCACCCACCTCCCCAAGTACACATTTCACACTTGGGGAGATACTGGGTTCAAAGACTGTCCCTTGAAAGGATCAGACTGACTCCATGCGGCTCCAAAAAGTAGGAGGAAGAAAGCAGGACCCATCAGTGGAATTGAGAGTGGGGCTGGCTTTGCCTCAGCAGAGAAACTTTCTGGAGTTGGAGCTCTCCAACAATGGGAGGGCTGCCTATGGGGTCTGTGCACCCAGGCACAGGAGTGGACCCTGTGGGTGTGGATTCATGGATGAGCCTCAGAAATTACACATCTCCTCCAAGGTCCCATTGATGACCAGCAGTCCTTGATGCCATTTGTGAGAGGGAAGCAAAGAAAGTGAGTGAATAAATGAATAAGTGAGTGAATGGATGAATGGGTGGGTGGATGGATGGATGGAGGCAGGAAAGAGCTATTCATCAAGACATTCATGGGTCCAAGGCAGTGCAATGCTTTTGCTGTCTTGGCCAGCCCCTTTCTTTCCCACCTACTGGAACTTGCCCAGGCCTGGGACTGCTCCCGGTCTTGTGGCCCCACATGAGTATCAGCCTAAGGAAGCCATCTCTGGCTCCGTGTGCAGCGAATCCACCAGCTGGATCCTCCTCTGTTCCAGCTCCTCAGCCTGCCTCCAGTGCTGAGATAGGCAAGTGGCACCATCAATCCAGGCTCCTTAAAAACCAACAGGCAAGAAAATGAAATGCCCACCAGCGGCTGCCAGGCCACACTTGCTATATAATTCAGAGACGTTAGCGTGCATGTAAGCTTCAGCAAACAGGAGCCTTGTTTGGGCAACAGGCTCCTGTGGCGCTGGCTGCTGGAGGACCCGGACTCTGCCTGTTTAAGTGCCCCCAGGCTCCTGCCTCGAAGGGAACACTTCCCTCACACAACCTCTGTCTTGGCTTTGTTTGCTCTCTTGATGCTCTGGCTCACTCCTGGTGGTTTGCTCCGAAGCTTGGGAGGACCACCAGGCTATGTGGTGTGCAGAAGCATCTGGACACAAAGCATCAGGCTGGAACAAACCTGGAAGCTCCTTGGGTCCAATACCTTAGTTTTCCAGATGAGGACAGTAAGGCACAAAGAAAAGAAGGACTTGCCAAAGCCACAAAGCTGCATAATATGTATAATATAAATTACATGGTAATAACGCTCATTTACAACATTCCATTAAAAAAAAAAAAGCGTGTTGCATTTATGCCTTTCCAGATCTACCATCCAAAACATGTGCCTACTCCATTATCTGAACTGATGAGACTAGTGTTTGGAGGACTATGTTTGGGGTAATAGTCTGCCTTGTGCTATTATTAACTGTGAGTACATCATACTTCCTCTATCAGATTATGCCTTTCTAGAGTTAAAGCCCTAGGTTTCACCATGTATCAGCACACCTGAAACAATGGCAGAATATCAGACAGGGAACCATAAGGATTTGATCTGCTGCTTATTACCATGGTTCCTGGGCACATCTCTTTGCCTTTCTGAGCCTCGGTTTTCTCGTCTGTAAAATGGGATGACAAAACCTACCTTATAGGGATATTGTAAATTCGAAATAAGAAACTTAAATAATATTTATTATGGTCTTTTATAATTGTCACGGTGTTATACAAACATGCTTATCATTACTATAAAATAAGCAAAAAAGAAAAAATGATCTAAATGTGAAACAAGCAGTGAGAAGCACTAATTTCTCAATCAAGACTGAAACATGCAGAAGAGAACTGACTTCTCCAAGGTCAAACAGGAAAGCTGGGAAGAGCCTTAGAGCGGGGCCTTCAACCTCCTGCTTACGGTCAGACACTCACCTCCAGCCTCTGTCTGACTCTCTGTTAGTCTCGGCCACCCATTCCTTAAGGTACTGACACAGTGGGGCTGTGGGGTAGAAAGTCAGACCCCCAGAGCAGGAGAAACCAAACTCCAGAGTGTTGGAGCCCCTTCCGCTGAGTTGCTAGCGCAGGTTTCCAGGATGGCCATCAGGACGTTGATTAAACTACTTTCATTCTCTAGATATTGATGGCACCTGGTGCTAAGGGGACTGCCAGAGCACCAGCGATGCAAAGATATAAAGATATGTTCTCTGCTCTGCAATAGCCCATAGTCCACTTCCTGCTCAGGAAAGTCAGTGAGCTTATATCTGACGACCACTCCTAGTCTCTCTGCTGACCACAAGTCGCCTAAAAAGGGCTACCCCGCCTCTCCGCCAAATCAGGCGCAGCTCCTCGCACCAGAGCTCTTCCTGGAAACTGGCTGATGCCCGTACTGAAGGCAGATCTAATTTAATAAGTGTTTCTTGCAAGCTGCAAACAGTCATAATTTTGGCTTTTTGTGGGTGTCTCCCTTCTCTTGTAAAAATGGACTTGTTCTCCTTGTTGATCAATTCAATTATAAGGATATATAACAGAGAGAAATAAAAACTGGGGACATGCCCTAACAGGGGAGTATGGTGACAATGATTCAGTCTTTCCCTTTGGGGACCCCAGCAGGGGCGAGATGAGCTTGAGCTGTCTCTTCCATGTGAGGATGGAGTTTTGTGGTAGGTGAGAAGGGAGATGGGAATCTCGAGATCCAGACACCAGAAGCCACAGGGCCCAGGGTCCTGCATTCACCATGACATTCACCAAGCCCTGTTGTAAACTACTCACTGCATAGCACTGCAACAGAGCTGTACACACTGCCTGTTGGCGGGGTTCCTCCCATCCCTTCGTGGCAGGCAGACGAGGTGACTAGACCTGAACGTCTCACAAATGGACCGACTCTTGGTCCCAGTTCTTGTTTCACACCAGGCCTCGGGTACGATACTTTACGTAGGGAGGTGGGCACCATCATTATTCTCAATGTATGGGATTGGAACCATGGTCTGTTTGGCACCAAGCTGGTTTCTTAACCATTATGTTATATGGACCTTTCAGCACACAGCAGCACATTTGGATCCCTGTATTCCATATTGCCTCTTGTTCTTTCTCCCTCTGGAAACAGAGAGGCAATGAGCAAGCTGTGGCAACAAGAGCACCATTCTAGAAGTCAGAAGTCTTGGGTTCTAATTTAATCTCACCATCATCAAGCTGGGTGACCTTGGTAGGCCATACAACCTCTGTGAACCTGATTTTTCTCATCCTTAATGTCCACAAAATGAAGACGTTGGATTTTATCAGTAGATCCCAAACTTCGGTTCTGGGATGGCTACCTGGGTACGAGTGACAAATATAGCTCCTGGGTCCCCAACCCAGATGTGCTGAATCAATATCCTGGGAAGGGAATGGGAGTCTGGATTCCATACAGGCTCCTCAGCTTCTGAAGAGTCCAAGTTGGGAACTATAGGTCTAAATGGTCTCCATGGTTCCTTTGGGATACAGGATTTGCAAACATATCCCTGCTTCCTGGGAGCAAAGGTGCTCTGTGGGGAACAACCTGAACCAGCTGCACCTGACAGGAGGTGCAGAGGGGTGGGGAGAGACAGAAGCTTTGCTTGAAGCTGCCCACAGAGGAGTGACATGTGGCTTTTACAGAAATGTCTCAGGCCAGGCACAGTGCTGGGACACTGGGTCACACTGAGTTGGCAGTGGGTGTGCTTCCAGGGTGGGAGGCTCAGAAGCAAAAGGATGCCAACTGAGGGTGGGGCAGTCAGGCCTGCTCTTTGCCGTTGACCTGTGGTGACTAGGCTCTCTGTACCCAGCTCTGCGGAAGTGTTGTGGGAAGCACACAGGAAGAACTTCACGTATTCTGGTGAGAATGAGATCCGTACATCCTGATCACTGCCATACCACGTAGGAGTGCATAGTAAGAGGCAACTGAAGAACAGAGACCGGGTCTTTTGAGTATAAAGGGGAGAAAGGGAAAGGGAGTGGTATTACTGAGTACCCCAGTGCCAGCATAGGGTCTCATATATGTCCAGAGGCTCGGTAACAGATGACCCCTCTCTGGGCTGGGTAGGGGAAGGACAGATGGGATAAGGTGTTCCAGGTCGGGAAGCAAACCCAAGGCATGTTGGGGAGAAGGGGTTTACAGGTTCCCACAAACAGTCCTGGGAACTAGTTGGAGACTATATTGGACCATGAATCGAGGTGTCATGGCCATTAACCATTTGCAGATCTTTAGGCAAGACACCTAGTGTCTCTGGATTTCAGTTAGAAATAAGAAGACATGGGATGAAATATAACATAGCAGATCTATGGAAAGTTAGGATCATGGCTCAACTCTCAGGCCTTAGAATGCACAGCCTCCTCTCATACTTAGTATGCACCATTGCACCCTTACTGGAGTTGGCCTAAACACCCAGACTTGTGGAAATCACCCTTCTCCATAACCGAACATGGGCCCCGCCTGGTGCTGCTGGGTTCCCAGTGTACAGGATACTGTGACTTTCCTGGAAGTGAGCAGGGAAATTGGTATCTATCAAACAGCTCCCAGCACCTCTTGCAAATATTTGAACATGACACACAAAGCCATCTTCCAGACAGGAAGCACAGCGTCAGCCAACATGTGCCTGCTACTCAAAGGTTATGAAGTACCTCCATGTGTGCTATCAGATTTTCTTAACCTTAACCCTATGAAGGAAGACAGGGTAAAGTCACTCCCGTGTGACAAATGAGGAAACTGAAGCTTAGCCAGCTGGTATATGGTGTAGAAAGGGTTAAAACCTAAGTGTTCTGATTCCAAACCTAGTACTTTTCTCCTAAATCATCTGATGTGCACTCAATGAATAAAATACTGAGTCCCAGAATTCACTTGACTAGAGTCCTTTTCAGCCAGTTTGTTATCAGAACCCAGATCCATATCAGGTTGATTAGTATCCTCCCATCTCCAAGTTCATGTCCTTCCTAGAACTTCAGAGTGCCAGTTTATTTGGAAATAGGGTCACCACAGATGTAATTAGTTAAGTTGAAGTCATACTGGAGTAGAATGGGCCCCTAATCCAACCTCCATACTGCAGGCCAATCTCACCATCTACTAAATAGGGCACTTAAACAACAGTTGAGTCCCTATGAGGAACTGCACATGGCAGGGCTCATGGAGACTGGGAAGATAAGATCTTCTCCCTCAGGGAAGTGGCCATCTTGGTTGGTAGGATTAATACCCTCAAAATAAAATTAAACACCACATGAGGGACACAGGCAGCCAATGCCACAGCTGGCTGAATCCACCATTGAGCGCTTCTTGGAGAAGGGATCTTATGGACTGAGCACTGGGGAAGAGACAGAATAGAAAGCTGGAGGGCAGGGCATGATCCCAGGTCAGGAGACAATCACGTTCCAGCACAATGCATTCCACTGCCTGGCTTGAGCAGGGGCTCATAGGGGAGGGATGGGACAGGGGCCTGGTCAGGGGGGCTTCAAACGTCATTGAAGGAACTTAGGCTCTTTTCTGTAGGCAGTGTTGAATCAATAATGCATACATAAATCATATAAAAGCACTTTTCTGGTAGAATTAAAACATATTCTCAATTTCCAAGCAAGTAATACAAGATCATTTTTCCTTTGAAAGTATTTCTCAGCTTGAAAGCTTCGAAGTGATGGGGCTGAGTGTTTGATCTGATAGTTACTAACATAGTATAAACATTCCAAAGCAGACATACTTTTGCTTTTAAAAACATGCCTTACAAAATGCTAGTCATTCTAGGCCTAGTCGTGACCCCACCCCCACTGGGACACCTTTCTGCTTGTGCAGGTCTCTCTCTTCTGCGAATTCTTCCTCTTAATTGTCTATCTAGTGGTTCCCAGGCTCCTGTCAGGATATCAAGGATCAGTAAAATAGCAAAAAAAAATGTTAGGGATGGAAGTAGGTTGCCAAGTCTTTATTCTGCCAAGTAGAAATGTTAAAAATAACAATGAACATTTATCATCCCTTTTGTTTCATAAAAGGAGGGAGAAATAACCCCAGAATAAAGGGTGGTTGGCAACCCCCACTGCCATCACCATCACTCTTATACACACACTGCACTCTGCTTACTTTTCTCATCTAATGCAGTCCAATAAATCTTCACTGTAGAGCAGCACAGGCCAGCAGGCTGACACTGGGAAGCTTATGTTCTTCCCATTCTCTACCTCACTGCATACTTTCTGTGTCCTTCCTATGAAGGTGTTCTTTGCTCTGGTACCCAAGTTCCCCTAGGATTTGGCTCCAGCTAACCAATCTGTGGAAGGTGGTAAAAATGGCCGCCATATTTAACGGCTCTTCTTAACAAGAATTAGAGTCTATTTGCCCATCTCTCGAATCTGTGCTGACTTTGTTACTTGCTTTGACCAACAGAATACTGTGGAAGTGACATTATGTAACATCTAAGCCTAGGCCTTTTGAAGCCTTGCAGCCTCTCACACTGGGGCTTTTCTCTCACCACGTGAACAAGCCCACAATATCCTGCTAAAGAATGAGAGACTATGTGGAAAGAGGACACAGTCACACCAGTCAACCTAGCCAAGGCCATTATGAATGAGCCAATTCTAGTGACCCCACTACCTGACTGCAGACAATTGAGCAAGCCTAACTCAGACCAGCTGAGCCCTGCCTGGTCCAGAAGATCCACCCGACTGACCCCAGTCCACATTACTAACTTGCAGAAATGTGAGCTAAATGAATAGTTGTTATTCAGAGCAGGGGTCCCCAACCCGAGCTGCGGATCAGTACCAGTCTGTGGCCTGTTAGGAACCGGGCCACACAGCAGGGGTGAAGAGTGGGCAAGTGAGTGAGTGAAGCTTCTTCATCTGTACTTGCAGCCACTCCCCAGCACTAGCATCACCACCTCAGCTCCACTTCAGATCACCAGGCATTAGATTCTCATAGAAGCTTCTGTCCCCGGTGCCAAAAAGGTTGGGGACCTCTGGTTTAGAGCCACTAAGCAATGAGGTAGTTCGTTATGCAGCACAAGCTGTTACACTACCTTCCAACCACAATCTGCATGGGCCTTCTATGCCCTCCACTGCCTTTAAAGACAACTGGGCTTACCTATCTCCAAGAATTTGCCTAAATTACTTCCCTCCAAGGCCTTGACCTGAAAGATTTGCTTCCTTTCTCCTCAGATTTTATCCATTCTTCAAGATTCAGGTCAATTGACTCTTCTTTCACTACTTCTCAGAACTATAGCATTCACTGTCTGTGCCACTCCCTTGGCCCTTAATCACATACACCTCACCATGTGGCATGTCTTACATACAGGAGCAGATTACTTCTGATAATGTTAACTTTATATGTGTTTATCACATCTTGCTTTCTCAATTAGATTGTCAGTCCTTTATGGGCAAAGGCTTGTCTCATATTTAGACTCAACTTTTAACCCAATATCTTGTGCAGGATAGGTATATTTATTGCTCATTGATTGATGAGACTTGGAAATTCAACGAGTATCTGAAAATAATCACGCCGAGTCAGTTCTCAGCAATGTACCTTCCACTCAGCTGAGCTGTGTCCTGGATCCTCTTGCTTTTCCATGAGGTCTGGGCTCATTTTTCAGTCCCACCACAAAGACTTTCTAGAACACGGGCCATGCTCATCCGTTTTCCCTACATCCGTTCTCCCTACTAATAGCCCTGAAAGTCAGAGAGGTGTGCCCAAACCAAAGCGAGCAAAACTCCTCTCGCCAAATTACTTCTTGATTTTCCAAGTCGCCTGGGACTTTCTAAAACTCTCTAAAAACTTTCCCTTCTCATTTCTGTGACCTTTCATTTGTCTCAGGCACTGGCATTGGATAATCTGGGCTTCCTGTGCCTTTCAGCCTTCACTAAGGTCTTTAAAGTGAACTACAAAGCTTCCAGAGAAAAACAGATAAAAAGCTTAGCATTGCAAATGAGGACAGCATTAAGCCCAGGCTGGAAATGAGGTAAGTATTCAAAAGAGCTCTAAAGACTGGCTGCTAAAGGTTAAACTGGGAAGGTAAAGGCCAAAGTTTCTTGCTCTCCTGGTTTAACTGGTTAGGTTTTCTCAGAGGGCTCATAATAGTCAGCAACATTGCTTTTGCTGTCCCACCTTTCTCCCTTCAGATCTTGCCTGCCCTGAGATCAGTGCCACCATGCAGTCCCCTCACTTGAGCCCCCATCTTTCCTATAATCTTGATCACTTTATTTTCTAATAGCAAAGATAGCAAATCATTTTAGGAATTTAAGAAAATGCTGAGGCAAACAATGGAAAATAAAAATGAGCAATATCCTACTTCCCTTCTTTGCGTGCATTTTGCCTTTCTAAAATTGTCATATTGTTCATATTGTTATAATCACTTTTATTTTTGCTTAACAATAGGTTTTACATATTTTATATGTTATTCAATTTTGTTTCCAATATCACTTTCAATAAACTTATAGCATTCTAGTAGCATGACTAGGTGTACTACAATTTATTTACCCAGTTTTCTGGTTTTAGTGCTTTAGGCTTCTACTGTACCTGCGATTTGGAGCCTGTCCCTCTTTGGGAGGTGGATGGCCAGCGGCCCGCTTTAGCCCCAGGGGCTGTATATGAACTAACCCTGGACACTTCTCCTTCCCCCTGGAGCAGACTACCCACCTGAGTCCAGTGGGCCCTGCTTCCTCTGGGGAGCAGAGGAATTACTGTTGGTCGATAGGGAGAGGTCTGGGTGTCCCCAGAACTCCCTGAGACACCAAGGCTTGGGTGCCACCGACAAGGATCAAGCATTCTTGCTAGAAGAGATCTTATGAGCAACTAGTCAAGTCCCCCATTTTACAGATTAAGAAAATGAAAGTAAGATATAGGGAATGACTTGTCTGGAATCATACAACGAGTTAGAGGCAGCAGGCCTGGGACTAGGACTCCGTGTTCAGTGCTCTTTCCACTACTTTATGCTCTTCCTCCTCTTCCTGTGACACCACTGACAGGGCGCCTGGCCTGTTTGTGATATAAGGAACCTCTTCACACTTCTCGGCCCTAAGACAGCCTCATGCCTGTTGCCTATACCAGCTCAGACTCCAGGTAGAGGCTTCCCTAACCATCCTCTCTACTGCCCTCAGGAGGCACCCCCGGGAGGTGTGTCCCACACGGACCCTGACCTTCACAATGCAACCGGAAGAGTGGGCAGGCAGAGGATCCTGCAGTTCCCAATCTTACTACAGAAACGGGACTCTGTGCATGCTCTGGGGCCACACCCTGGTTAACTCACACCCCTTCTTGGAACACCCGTAGCCCTCTTTTCATCCTGCCTATTTTCCTCCCAGAGGTATCAGGAAGAACCCTTCCATTCAGGGGTTCCTTTCTACTTTTATGGATAAGGAGAAGAGGCTGCCATGAAAAGTGGAGCCTTTCCAATCACAAGAACGCACAATTCTCCGGGGACTGCGGTTCTGGTTTCCAGGTGGGCCAGGGATATTTGTCTCCATTCTCAGCACAGCAAGTCGCCCCCCACCTCCTTGTGAGCACAGCTCCATGCTTGAGCTTTCTGCAAAGTGTCACATTCTTCTTCATCTCCATGTCCCTAAGGCACCATTGACATGTTTTTAGCTAAGACACCAAACATCCAAGAAAGTAGATGGGGATCTGTCTCATGCTGGGTGAAAACAGCCCGTCCTCCCATCTCCTATCCTCCCAGCAGGCTGCTGCGTCTCTTCCCTTTTGCTCTCCTTTTTGGGCTCTTTTCCCTGTCTTAACCCCATCTCCCCTTTATTTTTCCTCTCCCCTCTGCCTCCCTAGCCTTTTTTCTTTTTCCCACCTATTTCTTCTGTTCCCTTCTTCACTCCTCTCAGATTTTCCCTTTTCCACCTGAGGGTTGGGCAGCTGTGCACATTCAGCATTCATCGTGTCACACAGTAGTTCAGCTACCTGAAGCACCTTTTGCAGATTGCTTAGAATTTGTGCAGACCCACTGAAAATGGAAAAACATAGACGTGAGCATCAGCTTGTGATACTGATGATGCCATTAATGAAACACCAGACCCTGTGAAGTATGGTTTGAGGGAAAATTTCCTGACCAGTGTGGAACCACATAATGAGCACAGGTTACTGAAGAAACACTGACCTTTACATAGCCTTGTCTGAAAAAGGAGCAAGAGAGGGGCAGAGTGAGCTCAGTCCACTCACCTGAGCACTGTGAACCCAAAGTACAACAGTAGCCTAAATAGCAATCCTCGCCCTGCACTAACTTCCTTTGCTGGAATGATCTGAGACTGAGGGAGGAGTCTGAGCCCCCAGCTAATATTCTCACAGTGCTAGCTGGGTAAAATATCTCCGTAAACACTGTCTTCTTTTTTCTTATTCTTATGCTTTCTGCTTCTGACTTGTGGATATAAAACCTAAGGTGGACAGGGGACAATGAATTCAGGGTCGTATATAAACCCCAAGGTCACAGTACCAGAGAAGAGTCCCAGTTATGATATTTACTAGCTGGTTACCACCACCACCGCCAACTACTGCTACTACTACTACCACTGCCACCTCAGCTACGTACCACTTCCGCCAACTAATTTTATTATATGTGTTCTAAAGCCCAACTGCTGTCCCAAGAACCCTGCATGCATTACTTCCTTTAATCCTCACATGATGTAAATATATTATCCCGACCCTACAGGTGAAGAAATCAAGATGTTGAAAGATGAGGTCAACTCACCCAAACCGTGCAGACTGTAAGTGCTCTGAGAGTGTTTGAACTTGGGCAGTCTGAGCCCAGAATGCTGTTATTTAACCTTTCTTAGCTTTAATTTTTTTCACCTTTAAAATAAAAACAATAAAAATAAAGCCTGTATCATGTGATTGTGGGTACAGACATGAAAGTGCTCTGGAAACTGTGAAGTGTGCTATGGAAATACCAGTTGGCATCAGTCCCAAAGTGTAGCTCCCCTTCAGGGCAGAGAGAAACTTCTCATAAAAAATTATCATAGGATTACATAATTTTAGGGGTAGAAGAAGGAGGTCAGATGTCGTGCAGCACCATTTCCCACTCGATGCAAGATTATCTAGATTCATGAAGTTGAAAGAGACCTTGTGAGTAACCTGGTCCAACATCAGATAGGAAAGTGATCCCACTCAAGATGACATTAGAAACTAGGAGCAGAGTCAGATCCAAACTCGGGTCTTCTGACCTTTGTCCAGTGCTCATTCCATCACTGCAGTGAGTGTTGTCTTTCCCCTTACGTGCCCTGTGGGCAGATGCTACCTGGCTATCTCTGCAGCTTTACCTGCTGAGCCACATGTGACCTCAGAATCCTTCTCAACACAGCGCTCCAGGCAGCTACTCTCAGTGTTGACTTACAAGCTGACACTCTTTCATTCTCCCTACATGATACACAGGGTGACCATATAATTTATCATTCGAACACGGGCACTTTTGAGAATAAAAGAAGGCACTATTAACAAATATATGGAGACACAGGTGCGAAGTTTCAGGTGAACTAGAAACTATGGTCACCCTAATTATACTGCAGTGAGCCTCCCAAAGCATCTAGGCCACCCCTAACTCTTTGTAGGGTAAAACTGCTATGAAACCTACTTCAAGGAAGCTTGTTGGAAATGTCTTCCTCAGGATAGTGGGGAGGTACCTAGGGGAAAGAAAAGATATTCCTTTCGTAAGAAAGGATGAAGGCCCACCTTCGATTCATAGACTGGTCTAAGGAAGTGACGCCGCCATCATTGGGTTACCTTCCACTTGCCCTTACTCTCCCTCCATTCCACTAGCTCTGTGAACCCTCCTGCTCCTTCTTCCTCTTCCTTTCTCCTCTTGATATTGAATAATTGTTTCTATAGAAGTTTAGCCAATTACGAATGTGTTCAGGTATCTTATGAAGGAAGAATCATATTGTTTACTTGTTGGTAATTAAATGGGCTACATTTGATTACTGTTTGAGGAGATTTATGGGCATTTTCTGTTTCTAGATGGCAAAGTTGAAAAGTTAAAGTCTAATTATTGATGGATTTCTCCAAATAGAGACACAGAAAAAGGTATTTAATTCATTGCCAAGTTTACTGTGTCTTAGCATGGCCATAACAATTACAATAATACTAAAGACCATTAAACACAAGCTAGGAGAGAGGAAAGGAAGTTATGAAGTTCAGCGCGGAGAAAAACTCATTTTGTAACAAGATGGAATTCAACTGTTGGACTACTCTACTTGAAGTATGTTGACTTTTTCCTTCTCAAGCCTTGAAAGTTCCTCTCAGATAACTCTATTTCCTATGGTGAAACCCATTTGTCCCTCAAGGAAAAAATGGTGATTTTTAATTAATTAATTAAAAGAGATTTAATTAATAATATGAAACGTCAATTGCGGAAGATTCTAATCAGATGTGGCCTCTAATTTGTTTTAGGACATCAACCAAGTAAGTTTTATTTTATTCTTAACCATTATGTTTTCTCATGTATGAAGCAAAGTTTTCGAAATTATCAAATTATTAGGTTAATTGAGCAGATTATCCCATAAAAATGCTAAGCCAATTAACAGAAAATATTACAATATGTTTTATAAATATTTATAAGTTCTCTGTTAGAGA
Organism: Pteropus vampyrus; assembly: GCF_000151845.1. NCBI lineage: Eukaryota > Metazoa > Chordata > Mammalia > Chiroptera > Pteropodidae > Pteropus > Pteropus vampyrus. The sequence continues at coordinate 2,365,306 of NW_011888918.1, forward strand.
GTTTTGCTAAGCTTTAAATTTCTGACCCTTTGGGTTAGAAGTGTGATAAAAATAATCCGAGAATTTTATTTAAAGGCAAACGAAATAGTCTTCTTGGGACTTCAACTCAGTTAGTCACCGAATACAGTGTACCTTTGGCTATTATGTCATTTCAAATGTAATTCATGGGATCTGGCTGAAATAAGCGTATGTTTCCTACGCTTAAGCAAGAGAGGGGTACAGAGGTCTAGTGCTCCCAACAGGACTTGGCTGGCTCCAGAACTGCACAAAGAGCTTCGCATGCAGAATATCATTTAATTCTCCCAACAGCTATAAGAAATGGGTGTATGCTCTCCAGATAAAGAAACTGGGCTCAGAGAGCTTAGGATTTGAATCCAGGCCTGATTCCTACCTAAGTCTTGCCTCTGTCCAGCACACTGAGCCGAGGTTCAATGTTGAACAGATTGTGGCTGCTCATCTCAAACTCATGCTGCAGTCTTTCCAAGTTCACACAATGTTCTAGTAACTTTGCTTAGAGAGACACCATGGGCAAGTGAAAAATCATTTTTGTTCCTCATTTGCAGAAAACAAACAAAAGAATTAGAGGAATTTAGGTTCCACCAGTAACCCTCTTTTTTCACCTTGGCCCAACCCACCCCTGCTTCAGGACTGAGACAAGCAATTATGTCATGGTGAGAGGAGAGAAGTCAGCTGGAGGACATAGCTCAGTGGAAGCTTCTCCTTTAGCAGGATACCAGCTCTGTCTAATGAAGGTGGCCCCAATCAATTCTACCATCCCTCCCACTGCCTCAGTCATTACAGCCTGGTGAGAGACTGGCAGCGTCTCTCTAGTTCAATCTCTCACATGAATTAACAGTGGCACCTGGAAGAACAGCGACTTCCCAGGGTGGATGCAGAGAAGCGAGGGGAAGCGGGAAGAGAAAGAGGGGTAATTAGTGGGAGTGGTTCCATGTCCCTTTGGGGCACTGGAGCTCTTCAATCCTCTGGCACTCATTATTTCTCTTAACTGCCACCCCATTCCTCCTGCCAAAATGGTCACTCACACACCATTTTGCCTGACACTGGTTATCATGTCCAGCTGAATAACCCTTGCATGCAGAGGGACAGGGCCATGGCCAAGCAACCCTATAAGGAAAAGCTTGGCAGTGCCCAGGGCAAGGCTGAATAAGTTCTACGTAGGCCAGACCGGAGCACGTGGGAGACAGAGATGTGAGAGACCCTTGCACGGTGCAGTTTCTGGCCCAGCACCCTCTATGACATATCTCTGATGCTCAGCCTCAGCCTCAGCCTCAGCTGCCCTCTCTCCAGTTTGAACTGCACAGTCAAAATCTTTTGGGAGGAGGTGCAGTGTAGAGCTTT
>NW_011888918.1:2368494-2373060 GCF_000151845.1 Pteropus vampyrus
GGCAGTGCCACTTGAGATGATAGGATAGGGGCCAGATCTAGCCAGAAGCAGCCATGGAACCTCGAACTCAGCAGTTTTGCAGTGGTATAGTAAGTGGTTTCGAGACAGTGGGCTTTGCAATAGCAGGGAGGAGCATTTTATCAGAGCTGTGTTGACACACGTCTAGTCCAATATATTAACATTTCCATCTCAGCTGACTCCATTTGGCAGGAGCAATAAATTCACATGGCAATTTAAGCAACAAACGAGAAGGGTGCAGGAGGGCATGGGGATGGAAGATGGGTGGAGTCGTTCGCAATTCATCAACTTGCTTTCATTTCTTCATTCAATCATTCATTCGCCAAAATCTATTATATATTTCACCTACATTTTAATTAGTTAGATTCACACATATTGCATATTTTCCAAAGCTTTTCTCAGTGCTGCCTCATCTTATTCACTGCAATACCATCATGTAACACAGGTATGTTGGCACACATTAAACAAATTAGAGAAACCTGGGTTCAGGCATTGACTTTTCTTCCAACATTGCCCCTCCTTCTGACTTCAGTAGTTAGAAAATGCATTAAATCCATTTTATAGATATCTGTTAAATATCTACTTATTTGCACACTGATGAAGATATTTATTCCCTTGTTCAAAAAACGTGAGATGATGTATTGAGCATTTACTATGGACTGGAGATGATGGAATTAAATTGAATTGAATTAATGGGAGTGATAGAACCAGAACTCAGGTGTCTTTACACACAGTTCAGTGCTCTTTCCTCCAAGCCATGAAGCAAAATGCACACAGTCAGAGCCTCCTGAGTCTGACTGGTTCCAGGTAGTGCACCTATCTCACTGCTGTGCCCGGGTCTTTGTATGTCTTTTACCTCACGGAGACCCAGGTTTAAGCAGCCAGGTCGGCTGGTCATTACCCCTGTTCGGAAAACCTTAAAAAGTACAAGAAGGGCCTGAAAGCCACTTCATGAAGTACCTCATCACAGAACACACTGCCTGACATCAGTTTCCCTAAGAAACCTTACTCACAGCACCGAGTGGAGGGAGGTTACCTGAGAGACTCTATCTCTGAGCCACAGTGCGTTCATTCAGGTGCTTCTGCCCCACCCCTTTTGGGGCCTTTACTTCCAAGGCATTCCATGCAACTCATGACCAAGAACCAGGCTAGCAGAACCTCATCACCACAGACTCATCCCCCTGGTGTTCATGGGGCACCAGGCAATGCCATAGGTGAGAAATGCCAGGTAAGTGTCTAAGGACAAATGCCAGAGGATGTGATGTGTTTGTCTGTTCCCCAAATGGCAGGCTTGATGGGGAGCTGTATGAGAGCAACCAGCATCTTCTTTTTCTTCTGTCCAGGCCCCTGAGACTGATCAGGAGGGATCCCCAGTGTTCCTTTGGACTGGGTTAGACTGGGGTGGGCAGTGATAATGCTTGGAAGCAAACTGGAACCTTGCTGCTCTGATATGCCCTGTCTAGGTCCCGAGCTTGTCTTGCCCATGAAGCCTGCCCAGCTGCTGAGCTGGCTACGTGAGGGTGGCCCCAAGAAAGGACTGCTTTTGAATCTGGGTGGCCTTTAAAAATCTGGGCCCTGACTATGTCCGGATGGGGATGGGGGTGGGGGTGTCATTGCCCAGCCCTCTGCTCAGGTCAGCATTGTGCTTCTATAGCTGTAAATCATAGAAGATGGGGAGCCTTTCCACTGGGCATCCTTACCACACTCTCATCTTTCCTGGCATCTCTTCTAGCTGTGTAACCTTGGGCAAGGAACTTAATCTCTTTGAGCCTCAGCTTCTGAATTTGTAAAGAGAATAATAATCCTAAAAATATAATAATGATGTTTAAATTTCATAGTTGTATGGGGTTTAAATGAAACATGTGTTGGGCTGACTTTCATCTGGGATACCCTGGCATGTGTACACAGGTCATTTTGTCTGTTAATCTGTTCTAATGGGTCAGTGAGCAGTCCATGCTTGTTCTATATTTATCACTCCCCGAATGTATAAAAAATTTTGAGTCTAATAAGTGCTCAATGAATAGTGGTTACTGTTACTCCAAATGAGGAAAAAGACTCTCAGAAGTTTCTAACTTGACCCAGGACACTCAGAATGTTAGCAACAGAAATGGGATGAGAACCTAGAATCTCTGACTCCTGGCTCTTTCCTTGCTCTCACCTAAGTCCATGATTTATGGAGAAATTGCAGGTTTCCTATACAGGTGTTTGCTTGGATTCATTGCTAACTAATGAGGTTGGCATGGGTGGGGATGGGCCAAGGCCACCCACACACCTCAAGTAGCCTTCAGACTCTGGTTAGAGACCGAGTACCAGACCCACACACAGGATGTGTCAAAACTTGCACACAGGCTAAACTGACTTCTAGGTCTCTCCTAACTTTCTGAGACTGGGCCTGCCTTCCCAGCAGGGGCAGAGGAATGCCTGGTGGGAGGGGCTCTGGGAGTCAAGCAGTGGGGCTCAGGGCTGTGACAAGGGAGCAGAGAGAGGGTCCCCCTACTCATGAAGCTGCTCTTCCTGTGGATCTCTGTGGTGCACAGTGACAGCCTGACCAGCCCCACACAGCTGAGAAGTCAGAGGAGGAGCAGGCTGGTGGGTGGACCTGGTGATGGGGAGTCGGGGCCAGACTTGATTGGGAAGATGGCTCTGGGCCCCAGAAGGGCTTTTCCTGCCCCACAATGAGAGTTCTGAGAGAGAGCTGGGAGGAAGAGGTCATGCAGATTCAGAGGCCTTCACCTTTCACAGGCCCCCAGCTTCCTAGAGGACTCTCCAGATGAAAGAAGACAGAGGCCTGCAATTCCCTCAGAGGCACCACTGCAGAAAGCCTGGCTTTCTGTCCCTCCTTGCAGGGAACACAGAGGGGACCTCAGGGTGGGTGGGCAGCTTGCTTGTTTAATGTACTCCCTCCTCTATTGCCAGGGGCTCCGCAATCTTTATCTCATTGTAAAGCACCTCAGCAAGCTCCAGAGACCTCTGGGATCCCTGGTTGAAAGATGAAGGGTGGCCAGGCTATCTCAGGTCTGGTTTCTGAAGCAACTTGAAGACTGCAGCCAGCGTCCCAGCAACCTCAGGGCCAGGTGAGGCTGGCAGAGATGCAGTATGGTACTCCCCCTGCTCTGCCTTTCATGGGTCTTAGTGGTTCAGAACACACAGCCAGTCAAGCCATTTCAGCCGCCAGAAGGATCAGAGCTTCTGTAGTAATTATCTGTGGTTTCTATCCAGTGTAAAATAGAAGCATAACATTCCAAGGTGTGCCCCTTCTCCAGCCTCCCCCATTCCCTGATTCTAAACAGACCTATTAAGTACTTTGTCCCCAAAGGCCTCAGGGCTCCCACTGTCATGAGTTGAGTTCTTAGAGTTTACCCTTCCCATAACAACCCAGAGAAAGGCCTGCTTTTACTCCCATGTTGCTGACAGTCCTACTGGGGTGAGGATGGTCTTGGAGGTGGAAATTTTGCTCTTTCCTTCTTCCCTCCTTCCAAGTGGTGGAAACTCGTGACATCTTATTGAGTTTAGGAGGTCACGAAGAGGTCAGCTCTGCTGGGGAAAGTTGGAGACACCCAATGGACCCACCTGGGGAGGGTTGGTGGTTGGGGGGGGGACATCATGATGGTGGGATTTGTGTTGACCCAGACCTTTCCTAAAAGGGCAGAACAGGACTCTCCACAGAGTGACAGAGCCTAACCATCATATGGACAGGGCTTGGGCTCTTGCCCTGCAAAGCAGTGTAGGGAGAGAAAGACAATAGAATACTCCATGCTGCCGAAGAAGGCAGCACAGAGAAAGAAATGATGGGGAGCCATCTTCACAGCTAGTATCATCTCTGGGAAAACATATGTACACCGAGTGTACACGTGCGTGTGCACGCACACAGGCACATGCGCACACACACACACACACACACACACACACACACACGCATATACATGGTCCAGATGCTTTTTACTCCAAGCATGTTCTTTCTCAGTCACTTTAAACGTCTGGGTTTGGCTTCCTTTATACAAAGTGATCCATGCAAATCATGGTCTCTTGGAAATGGAAACTACATCATACACCAAGTTTCTTGCAGGGACCTATTTCTTGAAAACCTCGTAAAGCAAGCACCTCAGTGTTCTGGGATGGGAGGACTGGTTCTTTATCCTCTTTCCTATGTGGACAATGGGAAGCTAGGGTCTTCTTTCCAGAAAATGGGTGGTGCCCTGCCTTAGTGCCTATTAAAATGGTGCCCTGCAAGGAGCTAAGGTAATGTAGATTCTGCAGTCAAAATGGGCATTGTGGCTGGCAAGCCATGCTGCTCTGGAGAGTAACCCTATCCCTCTGGCTGACTTTACTAGGATGCATAATGCCACCATGCAATGCTGGCAGCTAAAAACAACCCAGAGTCTGTGAAGGGAGGAAGCTGCCAGCTTGCTGAGGCCTGGTGGCTGACAGGTAAGGGTAACTCATTCCTACCCCACAGAAGATTCCCTTCTGCATTCTTGTCTCCTTGTGCCATCCTGCTCATCTATCTCACATTCTGTTAGTTCTCCCATGTGCTTTTCCTTCCCCTCT
>NW_011888918.1:2374510-2466225 GCF_000151845.1 Pteropus vampyrus
GTCCCAGCAACCTCAGGGCCAGGTGAGGCTGGCAGAGATGCAGTATGGTACTCCCCCTGCTCTGCCTTTCATGGGTCTTAGTGGTTCAGAACACACAGCCAGTCAAGCCATTTCAGCCGCCAGAAGGATCAGAGCTTCTGTAGTAATTATCTGTGGTTTCTATCCAGTGTAAAATAGAAGCATAACATTCCAAGGTGTGCCCCTTCTCCAGCCTCCCCCATTCCCTGATTCTAAACAGACCTATTAAGTACTTTGTCCCCAAAGGCCTCAGGGCTCCCACTGTCATGAGTTGAGTTCTTAGAGTTTACCCTTCCCATAACAACCCAGAGAAAGGCCTGCTTTTACTCCCACGTTGCTGACAGTCCTACTGGGGTGAGGATGGTCTTGGAGGTGGAAATTTTGCTCTTTCCTTCTTCCCTCCTTCCAAGTGGTGGAAACTCGTGACATCTTATTGAGTTTAGGAGGTCACGAAGAGGTCAGCTCTGCTGGGGAAAGTTGGAGACACCCAATGGACCCACCTGGGGAGGGTTGGTGGTTGGGGGGGGGACATCATGATGGTGGGATTTGTGTTGACCCAGACCTTTCCTAAAAGGGCAGAACAGGACTCTCCACAGAGTGACAGAGCCTAACCATCATATGGACAGGGCTTGGGCTCTTGCCCTGCAAAGCAGTGTAGGGAGAGAAAGACAATAGAATACTCCATGCTGCCGAAGAAGGCAGCACAGAGAAAGAAATGATGGGGAGCCATCTTCACAGCTAGTATCATCTCTGGGAAAACATATGTACACCGAGTGTACACGTGCGTGTGCACGCACACAGGCACATGCGCACACACACACACACACACACACACACACACACACGCATATACATGGTCCAGATGCTTTTTACTCCAAGCATGTTCTTTCTCAGTCACTTTAAACGTCTGGGTTTGGCTTCCTTTATACAAAGTGATCCATGCAAATCATGGTCTCTTGGAAATGGAAACTACATCATACACCAAGTTTCTTGCAGGGACCTATTTCTTGAAAACCTCGTAAAGCAAGCACCTCAGTGTTCTGGGATGGGAGGACTGGTTCTTTATCCTCTTTCCTATGTGGACAATGGGAAGCTAGGGTCTTCTTTCCAGAAAATGGGTGGTGCCCTGCCTTAGTGCCTATTAAAATGGTGCCCTGCAAGGAGCTAAGGTAATGTAGATTCTGCAGTCAAAATGGGCATTGTGGCTGGCAAGCCATGCTGCTCTGGAGAGTAACCCTATCCCTCTGGCTGACTTTACTAGGATGCATAATGCCACCATGCAATGCTGGCAGCTAAAAACAACCCAGAGTCTGTGAAGGGAGGAAGCTGCCAGCTTGCTGAGGCCTGGTGGCTGACAGGTAAGGGTAACTCATTCCTACCCCACAGAAGATTCCCTTCTGCATTCTTGTCTCCTTGTGCCATCCTGCTCATCTATCTCACATTCTGTTAGTTCTCCCATGTGCTTTTCCTTCCCCTCTTGCCCTATTTTCTTTCTCATGTTATTTCTTCCTCTTGCCCTGAAAGGGATTCTATGCATCATACTTGAGTTGTTTGTCTCCCCTCATGGATGTAGGACCTGGGTTAACTCCTCTTTCCTGAATTGGGTACAAAAGCCATGGGAAACATAGAGGGAACACAGGTGACTTACTTTGCTAAGGTGAACACTTCGGCTTCAGGAAGGAAGGAGTAGAAGGGGTTGTAGGGAGATGGAATGGAAGAGGCAAAAGAGAAAGATGATCTGTGATTGAGGCACCTAACTTTAAGGGAGAAAATGGAAAAAAAAATCACTCATATTTCGGTATTGTTCCAAGCCCAACTGTCAATAAAAATAAAAAATTATGACAAACCCAAAATAAGAGTCTTGATAGAAATTCTGTACATACTGTCCATCGACTACCGGTTCCTATGTGTCAGCAGAGAATAATCAAGGAGATCAGGTCTACAGTGACAACTGTGTGTTCAACCCCCACTCCCTTGCCCCGCTCTGAGAATATCTTTGATTTTATTAGAGGTGTGTAGCCCAAACATATAGCTGTTTCAATCCGGAAGTGTTTATAAGAATGATCCAATTCTCCTCCCCCCATTTTAATGATAAGGATTCTGACATGTAGGGGAATGAAAAGATCTGTTGGTTAGTGGCAAAATAAGAAATGTAACCCAAATATCCTAATTCGAACCCATTGCTTTTACTGCCATACCAGGGTTTTTCATCCAAGGAGTTTTCTAAAAACTAGCAGTTATGATGAAGACAAGAGGACAAATCCAACCTAAGCATGTTTGATCACTTATGTTAATAAACATGTGAGAGGGACAGTAGGCATGAGTTGAAGAAATAAACAGGACAATTAGAATAAATTAATTTTATGATTATGAATGGGCACTAGTCAAATATACCTAGGATTAGCACTGTTGAAACATGGGGCAAGAGATGTTGGGAATGAAATGTTATAGTGGATGACAATATGCTACTTATCTGATGTCATAAGGCTGCTCTGGATATGTTTAGAAATTTTGATCTAAGATATCAGAAGTAGGAACTCTTGTTGTAAGAAGAAAGGATTTTTTTCAGTCATAGTTTTATATACTAAATTGAAACGAATAAGACCTCACTAGCTACAAAAAGAAATGAAACATGGACAGAACTCCTTCCATAAAATAAAGTGATTTAGAGACTTCTGCTTCTGGAAAGATGGAGTAAACATATTTTTTCCTATTCCTCCCATGAAGTGCAACTAAAATCCACGAACGTTATATATATCCAACATAAAAAGACTAAATGGCAGAGAGAAGAAAGCAGACCGATTAGGAAATTCAGGATCCAAGGAATGACACAAGGGTGAGTTCCCTGTGTTTCTGGGCAACCTAGAAATGCCAGTTAGTACAGAGAAACAGACAGACAGACAGACAAATGAACACCCAGTTGAAGTCTGCTCTCTTTAGCCAAAGGCACAGAAAAGGGGCAGCCTGGCAAGACAGAAGCTTTTTCCGAAATTGTGCTAAAATTAACTATTTTAACAATTTAAAAAGTATGCAGTTCTGTGGTATTAAATACATTCACATTGTTGAGTAACCATCACTACCATCCATCTCATAAACTTTTTCATCATCACAAACTGAAACTCTGCCTATTAAATCATAACTTCTTACTTCTATTTTCTCCCAGCCCCTGGTAACCACTGTTCTACTTTGTTTCTATGAAGTTCAGGTACCCCTTATAAGTGGAATTATATAATATTTGTCCTTTGTATCTGCCTTATTTCACTCGGAATGTATTTTTCGAGGTTCATCCATGTTGCAGCATGTGTCAGAATTTCATTCCTTTTTAAGGCTAAACAATATTCCATTGTACGTAGAGACCACCTTTTGTTTATCCATTCATTTGTTGATGGACAGTTGGGTTGTTTCCACATTTTAACTACTGTGAATAGTGCTGCTATAAACCTGGGCATACAGATATTAGGAGTTCCCGCTTTCAATTCTGGGTATATTCACAGAAGTGCAACTGCTGGATCATATGGTAGTTCTATGTTTAATTTTTTAGAAAATGTCATACTGTTTTCTATAGCAGCTGCACCATTTTATATTTTCACCAACAATGCGTAAGAGTTCCAGTTTCTCTACATCCTTGCCAACACTTGCTATTTTCTATTCTTTCAATAACACCCATTCTAATAGATGTGAAGTGGTATCTCATTGTGGTTTTGATTTGCATTTCCCTAATGACAAGTGATGTTGAGCACCTTTTCATGTACAAATTAGCCATTTGTTTGTCTTCTTCGGAGAAATGTCTATTCAAACCATTTACCCATTTTTAAATTAAAACAGACAACTTTAGACAATAATCATTCTACTCCAGCCAAACAGTACAGCAAAAACTGTTGCTCTACCTACCTCCACCAGCAAGGGCCAGTGGGGAGCCTAGACTTTCATCTTTGCCAGGCTGTAATGAGGCACCCCAAAGCCCGTGCTGGCGTGGTGTCAGACAAGGCCAAGCGGGGAGTCAGGACATATTCCCCAGTGGGTAGTAACGAGGCTCCCCAGGACCCCCATGGTGTCAGTGGAGACCACATGAGAGCCAGAAACTGAACTTCTACTCTAACTTAGCGCTAATGAGGTACACCTCCCTCTTCCTGCTGAGGTGGTGTCAGAGGAGGCCCACTGAAGAGTCAGGACTTTCACAATTGCCCCATGGTTTTGAGCCCTCTGCTATGGTGCCTCAGTAAGGGTGGTATCAGCAGAGTTCTACTGAGGAGCCTCAACTACCACCAGCAGTAATGAGGAGACCTTGCCCTACTGGGTATCAGTGGATGCCTAGTGAGGAACCAGACTTCCACTCCCATCTAGCAGTAATGAGGTGGCATTCCTCTTCTCTGAGAGGTCAGTGTCAAAGAAAGCCAGTTATAATATAAGGTTTTAAATAATATCTAGACTTTCATAATATAATACCCAGAATGTCCAGGTTTCAATAAAAATCATTCATCATGACAAGAACCTGGAAAATGTCAACTTGAAATGAGAAAAGATAGTCAATATATATTAACGCTGAGATGATCCAGATGTTAGAATTATGTGACAAGGATTTTAAAGTAGCAACCATTAAAATGCTTTAATGAGCAAATACAAACATGCTTGAAACAGGGAAATGATAGAAAGTCTAAGGAAAGAAACAGAAAACTTCAGCAGAGAAATGGAAGGTATAAACAATTAAATAGAAATTTTAGAACTCATAAATTCAACAAATGAAATTTAAAATAAAACCTCAATAAATAGGCTCAATGTCAGAAAGGAGACAACAGAGGAAAGAATCAATGAATTCAAAGACAAAACAACAGAATTTACCCAGTGTGAACAGCAAGCAGACAATAGTTTTAAAAAAGTGAACAGAATTTCAGAGACACGTGGGGATATAAGATCTAACATTCACGTTATTGGATTTCTAGGAGAAAAGAAAGATGAGGCTGAAAAACTATTCAAAGAAATAATGGCTGAAAATGTCCCTAATTTGGCAAAAGATATAAACCAACAAACTCAAGAAGCTGAACGAATCCCCAAGAAATTCACACCAAGACACGTCATGATCAAGTCCCTGAAAACTAAAGCCAAAGAAAAAATCTTGAAAGCGGACCTTTCCTAGAGGGAGAGAATAATTCTAATGACAGCAGATTTCTCATCAAAAACCATGAATGTCAGAAGGAAAAGGCATACGATTTTTCAAATGTTAAATAAAAAGAACTATCAACCCAGTGGACATATCCTTTATGAATGAAGGGGAAATAAATGCATTTTCACAGATGAAAAAATAAATAAATAAAAAACTAAAAATTTGTCACAGGCAGACCTACCTTTAGAATGGCTACTTTTCTTGTTGAGTTTTCTAAATTATTTGATGGTTAAAGCAAAAGTTGCAACATTGATGTCTTTCTCATGCATGTGGCAAAAATATCTAAGGCAATTGTATTATAAATAGGGAGGGTAAAGGGAAATAAAGTATCCACGCTTCATTTGAACTGGTAAAATGTAATATCAGTAGATGGATAAATTATATATGTGTAGTAAAACTGACAGCAGCCACTAAAAGAGCTATACAGAGATATACTCAAAAACACTAGATATAAATAAAAATAGAGTTCTAAAAAATGTCCAGTAATCAACGGGAAGGCAATAAAAAGTCATTTATATAACATTCTTAAAATGACAAAATTATAGAGATGGAGAACAAATCAGTGGTTGCCAGGGGTTAGGAATGATGGGGATGATGGAGGTGGGTGCAACTACAAAGGGATAGCACCATGCAGATCTTTGTGGTGATGGAACAGTTCTGTAACCTGATCGTGGTGATGCTTACATGAATCTATACATGTGATAAATGGCACAGAACTATATGTACACGTTGTGCCAATGTCACTTCCTGGTTTTGACATTGTACCATAGTTATGTAAGATGTAACCACTGGGGCACTGTGGACCTCTCTGTATTATCTTTGCATGGACTCTGAGAAGAAAGATTCATTTTATGTGAACTCTGAAAAGGACTTTATCTGCTGAGATAGACTCCCCATGGTCAACCAAGGGCCCAAATTTTATGAACAATAAGAGTCTAGCGGTCATTTGCTGACAGAGGCTTCTCACACACTCTACACCGGGAAGAACCTCAGACTGAACTCCCCCGCTTTCCACACTCTGTCTGGCCTGTTTACACCATTTGGTCAACCACTGCAGGGAACCTCTGGTTTCAATTTTCTACCAACAGACTGAGGCCAGCTCTGTCCAATCAGAACTCTACAAATTGTATCCTCATTTGCATCCATACTGACCAATCAGGACTGCAAGATTCAGACCAGTCAGAGCCACAGGAATTTGGGTACCTCATTTCCGTAAAGCAGACCTAATTGGGAACCTGGGTGGGTTCTTATTTGTCTCAGCAGAGCACAATCTGTTTCCCCAGAGGCTTCATCTGCTCAGTTTGCAAATTGTTACCTGAATAAAGTCTCTCCTTTTTTACTCCAGTGCCTTTTGGATTTATTTACATTTGAAAGTTCCTATAAAACCGTAAATATTTAAAAATATAAACAAACAAACAAACAAATAAATAAAGTGACTTGGATCAATAGAATGTATCCATGTCTTCTCCCCCAATTCTTCCTGATTTCCCTCAGGGAGCAGCTCGGTCCTCCTCCAAGGAATCCAAATCAGCAAGCCTTGGTTGTCATATGGGTAAACTGAGGCAGGAGTGGGAACAATAGAAATTCCCATGTGCAGTTTAGCAACATTTTTATGTGAACACCTATTTGTACCTTGAGAACTGTGCTCCATAATTGAGGAGAAACTAAGAATAAGTATGACATGGATCCCTCTTTATAATCCCAAAGCTTGTCTTTTTCTGGACTCCCTCTCAGTCTTTAATGCTCGAGTCTTTGCAAAGAATACCCACAAAAAAAACATTGGCTACAAACTGTGTAATCGGAAATGGGAATCTCAGTTGCTTCATTTCTTCCCACGTAAACAAGCAATTCCCCAGAAGCTGACAAGATATGTTTGTCCACTTAATATTCAGGAACACAGGTACCTCATTCATCAGGTTGGGAGCTTGGTTTTTCCTTCCCAGCCATGTGAGAAGAGTCCACCTCGAGAGGGTTGTGCACAGTAAGGCAGATCTGAGGTGAAACAGAACCTTGCCTTCCAACTCAACATCTACTTGTTCTGGATTATACAGGGTTGAGTGTCCCTGATTTAACCTTGCCTAGTAAATACTCATTATAAATACACAGTTCCCTCCCCAATGCAAACGAATGCTAAGTGAATCCTTTATGACTTGGGTAGAAGCGTTCCTTCACCCTAAGAAAAGGAACACATAGAATGTTAGACCGAAGAAGGTGGAAGAAGGGGAAACATGCTCCACCCAGAAAGAGAGGTTTGGGCTGACCTCCAGACCGTTTCTGGTTAATATAGGAAGAGGTGACAAGGTGCATTCTCGAGGAGCTTGAGAACTTGACAATTTTGAAGAGCTGAGGACAGATGCCCACGTTTCCTGGGTTGGCTTAACGACTGTCCTTGCTGGAGACCTAGGAAGAGACCAGCAAGAATTCTCAGCCTTCTTCACAGTGAGGCATGCAAAGAAAACATCAAGATTTTCATGGCATCAAAGGGATGCTATAGATGAGGTGCTCATGGCTGGCAGGAAGTGACCAGCCCAGGGACCTTGTGCCCTAGACTCAGCCTGGCTGGACTAAGCCCGTGGTGTATCCCAGTAATCAGCAAGGGACTTCTGACTACAGAACTTCTAAAGAAGCTTTCAAGACTGAGAATTAAGTGTTTGTCCCAGGTTGAAACGGGCAGCTGTGAAAAAGCCTCTGAGGTGTTGCGGCAGGGCTGTGGTTCCTGGGGCAGTGCAGTCTTCTGCATGCCCTCATCTTTGTTGTCTTGCAGCAGAGAAAGGTGTCCCATGCTCTGTGGTCCCTGAGTGACAGCAACAGACATCTACCTGGGACTTGCTGGAGAGATGGGAGGGGATGGATTGAAAAGATGGCTGGTGGGGGGCTGGAGAGGTGGGGGCTTTGAGTTGCTGAGTGTTGTCTCCTCGTCTGTTATTTACTGTACTTGTCCTAATCATAGAGAGTCAATGCATCTATAAATTATCTTGTCTCTCAGCAGCTGCCAGAAGTGATGAAAGCTGTCACTTAATCTAAAAAAGTTTAAATGAATCAAAGAGGGAAAAAAAGGAAGGGAAAGGAAAAGCAGCCTTGAAATGGCTGTTTCGGACCTTGCAGTGGTGCCTGAGATGCGATTCCAGTACGGGAGCCGTGTGCCTGCAGTTCTGTCACTAAGTTGCTCCAAATCCCACCTTCTCCATGTCCTCAAAAACACCACACTCACTCCCACCTCCAACACTCTCACTCTGCAGCCCCACCCTCTCCTCCACAGATGAGTAAACAGAAACCTAACCAGATGGTTAGCTGTGGGCAAGACCAGAAGGTTAATAATATAAGATGTATCTTTGGTCTGGAGTTGTATCTGATTCAACCCAATTTTTTTTTGGGGGGGGGCGGTGAGACATTGGTCAGAAAGGAATTAAGGGTATTGAAAATACGTTGACCTCTAGGAAATTTTGGGAAGACTGTGGCCTGCCCCTTATCACTCCAGTCCTGCATCTTGGTTCTGTGTGTCTTCGTGTTGTCACGTAGATACCCAAGTCCTTCTCTCCTGTCCCATGAGTCCATTCTAATTCCTCTAACTCCAATACCTCCATGATCTGGCTGTCTCTTTCAACTCTCACCCCTCTCAAAAAACAAACAAAACAAAACAAAGCAACTTTGCTCCTAGCTGGGGGTCAAATGGAGGAGGGAATCTAATTATTATTCATAAGGTATTATGAGTAATTGATAAGGGCTTAAATCATGACCCAAAGAATAAATCCTTGAGGGGAGCAATGTTCTGCTGATGGTAGTGGTACAACAGAACCTTCCTGTGACCCCTGAGACTAGGCCACCGAGGCTCCCGCCGACGCTGGAACACACGAGGCCGGTCTGTGATGGAAAGTCACTGCTAGCATACTGTTGATTATCTCCAGTTTACAACATCAGTGTAGTGCTTAAGATTCATAAATTGATTTCACATGTGCAATAGTCCAAGCCACTGTTAATATCCCCATTTCCCAGATAGGACCACTGAGACTCAAGAGAGATTAAGTGCTTTGCTTAAGGTCACACAGCAGTAAGTGGCAGTGAGCCCTGGGAAAACAAGCTCTTTGTTTTACACATCCGCACTGCCTGAAATGCAACTTCCCACCTTCCTCTTCCAGGTGGTTGGCTCCTGTTCTCCAGAGCTCCACGTGGGGCCTGGCTCTGGCCCCTAAAAGCACATGGCACTGCCCCTTCAAACTGAGTTCTCTGGCTGAGGCGCCTAGCCAGCCATGTTGCACAGGGCACTTTCCCCTCACTTCATTATCATCCTTAAAGTGCCAGGAACAAGAGGAGAGGCTTAACGTTAAAGGCCTGGAGCACTGCCTGCCAATAAGATAAACAGTCAGAAAGGTCAGGTGCTGCTTGGATAATTATCTAGCTTTGGTGAAGTCATAGAACTAGACTGGAAATCAAGGTTTTCTCAAGCAGGATGTTCCAGCATTTGAACTTAACACTCTCATTTTATTATTGAGACAATGTGATTCAGCTTGTGTTTCTGCTCTCTGCTCAGAGGCACTGACATGCAACATTCACACATAGAGGACATTCATGATGTTTTAGGCAAGGGTTTCAAACCATAGGGTGTCATCCTCAGGGGGCTCACTACATATCTTCTTTAATTAACAGAAAACTAGAGGATACTTTGTTCTCTTCCTATTATGGAGAAGTTCAGAGGTATATAAAAGGAGAGGACAGAGTATAAAGAACCTCACATGTAAATCTAGATTTGTGTTATTATTGAACAAACATTCAGTGCTTACTATATGCCAGGCACATAATAAGTTAATACTAGCTTTGCAGATATTAACTCAATCCTCATAATGATCCTTTAAGTAGTACCATTGTATTCAATTTGAAGATGGGAAAACTAAGGCATAGGGAAGTTAGATAACTTGTTAAGGAAACAAAACTAAACAAGCTGGGGATCTGAGGTTCAAATCCAGGAGGTCTGGCTACAGAATCTGTCCTTTACCATCACAGATATACCGCCCAATAATCAAGGGCAGAAATTCTGGTAGCTTCCCTATCTCCTAGCTCTATGACTTATACTCCTTGGTTTCCCCAAATGTTCAAAGGGAGACCTGTCCTACTTATCAACCTCAGATGAGGTTATAGACATGAAAATATGTCTGCTATTACAAGTGTGTCTTATGAATATAATAGATTTTATGTCACTCATCTTTAAAGACAGCTTAAGTCCTCATTAGTGTGTCTGGTTTTGGGTTTTAAATTTGAAACTAGTCAATAAGCCTGTTAATCTTATTTGATTCAATGCCTACCAGAGGACTGTGTGCCAAATGCCAAATAAATATTTTAGGATGCATGGTTGGATGGTGATGGAAACAAAAAATAAAAGGCAAACTTTTGCCCTCTCTTCAAAAAAAAAAAAAAAAAAAGTAACCACTCTTCCAACCTTGATCATGAAGCTTCTAATAAGAAGTAAAAAAGCCAAAAGGTGATTACCCACACCCACGTAATATGCCTTAAAATTGAATTGTGAGCGTCCTTATTTAAACCAGTAGACTCGGTGTTCCTGAGAGCCTGCCTCACACTCAGCCTAGCACTACACGAGGCCTGATAGCGGGGGCCGGAGTACACACTCCCACTGCCAAACCCCACAGGAGGTCCAACAGTCCCCAAAGTCCTGAAGAGCCAAAGACATGCATGCAGTAGTAAGAGAATAATTTTGTCCTATACTAAACCCTGAGGTGTCACCAGGAGCACCCCAGTTACTTTGAGGGGGCCATAGAAAGTTGCTGGGAGAGACTTAAGGAAGGAGAGGTGAACAGAGAGTCTTTACTTGCCCAGGTGGGAAACCTGGGAGTAGAGGCTCAGAGGAGGGAGGTGCCTGGGCACGGTGGGCGGGGCAGGAGGAAGTATCAGGCTCAAGTAGAAAATGGAGTTTGGAAGCAGAAGGAACAAGAGCAATAAAAGTTGCAGCTAATAGTCATCAAATATTTATTGACATCTGACCAGGTGTCAGGCACCGAGTTAGTGGCTGAGGACTCAGCAGCGAGTAGGCCAGATGGGGCACTTGATCTTTGGTAACTTGAGGGGGAGGCAGACGGACAAGAGGGAAGAGCACCTCAAGTGAGAGCAGAAAGTGCTGTGGGTGCGTGATGGAGACCCTAAGCTAATCTGGGGTGGGCAGAGAAGACACTGGGTTAAGCACTTTATTTGTATTATGCTTTTCAACATTCGGAGCAGCCCTATGAGGGTTAACATATTACAGATGAGGACCCTAAGGCTCAGTGAGGCCAAGGTCATACAAATAACAAGTGGATGGTAGAGCAGGCCCTCAAACCCAGGTCCCTCTGACTCCAAACCGTATGTTTTTATCATCGATGATAACCTGTAAGTGATAACCTGACAGTATGGACTACAGAAGCACCGGCTCTGTATAGGCCACCTGAAGCCTGCTTCGCAATGAGCTTTTCCGCATTCTGGTTTAGGCTTTGGATTAAGGTAATGGAACACAAAGTAATGACCTGCTTTCTAGAGTTAAATGAAGCTGAGTTTGAATCTCGGTCTACCAGTGATGATAGTATGAGCAAGTTATTTCACTTGACTCAGTTCTCACTTCTGTAAAACGGTTTAACATTACCCACCTCACAGAGTTGTAGTGAGGAATAAATGAGATAATGCAAAGTACCAGGCCCTTAACCCATGCTTGATAATGTAGTTTCAGGAACCCGCCTCCTTTGCTTTCACCTTCAGGAACTTTGCTTTCACCTTCAGGAAGTGGGATTTTAAGAAATTGGTCACTATTGCTATAAGATTAACTGTCTAAATCTCCTAAACCCTTACAAGGGGGATCGAACTCTTGGTGCTTAAAGGCAGACACTTTTAGGTTAACATGTCCAAAAAGACAGGAGACAGCAAAGTCAAGGCTCAGATTCTGAAACGTGAGTTTATTCTGAGGTCCTAATGATCCGAGGTAACTGCCTTAATAAAACAGAGAGTGAGTCTGTGTGGCACGCATCAAATTGTATGAAAGGCCCCGTTTTCCTGAGGTCTTTGGCTTAGGACACCAAGATGGCATCTCAGAGTCGTTACTGATACATTTGGGAGCCTAAAAACCACTATCCCTCCTCCTGGTCCCCGCTTTCCGCCACCCGCCCCAGGGGATGTTTGCCTGCCTGATCCTTCAATGCTTGTCTCCAATTGTCCTGGCTGAATCGAGATGCTCAAGTAACTGTGCCCTGGTGACAAGAGCCGGGTAAGTTCCGAGTGGATCCTGGAAGACCTATAGTGACATGGTTTTAGGGGAAGCTGTGCAGTGGGCCGGAGCAACATTCTACCATCCCCAGGACAAGTCTCTCTGCTCCTGAGTTACCAGCTCAAATGCTGACTTTTAGCAGATTGCTTCTGGGGCTAAATGCAAGGCTTTAAGAGGCCCCAAAGCTTTCAAGACTGAAAGGAGTGACTGGCCTAATAGTAAGGACTCTGTCATTCTGGCCCTGGAGCAGAAAGAATGCCAGGGGCTAGGGAAGAAGTCCCCATAAACACTCCTTCAGGCGGCCCCCCAGTTCTCATTAAGGACTCAGGAGGCTTCCCACTTGCGCCAATCCATGAAACAACCCATATTCATCTCCCGTCTTCTCAACAATCCCTCAAAGCCTCTATTTTCTCCTCAGTAAAAACATCCTTGCAGGTCCTAAAGGTCAAGTGACTTGTTCAGGATCAAACAGTTAGACTGTTAGAGCTGTGCTGCAAACCCACCTTGGCCTCCAGGCTGAGGGCCTCTCACTTCCCCACAGCAGCCTCTGACCCACACTGTAGTCCTAGCCCTTTCCAGAAGAGCACTGGGGCTTCGGTCTCAAGGCCACTCGCTGTCCCCGGTCAAAGGTTCCTCCTACCTTGCACGGCTGCAGGCCCTGCTGCCCACCACCCTGCTCCAGGCATAGCTTCAGGGCCCGTTGCCAACTCCATGATTAAACTCCAATCTAATCAGCTTCAGCTGTGACATAACTCACCTCCCTCTGGGTGCTGGGATAATGTATTCAACATTACTAATAACAATCCTGCTTAGTGAAACAAAATTGGCTAAACACACCTCCATTCTCCCGTTTCCCCAAGACATTTTCACTCGAGTAGCCTGTCCCCTTGTCTGTTTCCCTTATTTTCATGTTCTGTTCTTTGACAGATCCTGGAGCCAAATCATTCTTCTCTTTGGCTCCCTGTAAAACAAAACAAAACCTTCCCATCGCCACCCCTGTCTGCTCAGATCCGCTGTGTGTTCTCCCCACTTTATGGGTTCAGCCCTAGTCCTTTACACTTCATGGGAGAGCAGCTGTGCTGAGGCAGAAACAGTCTGCCCTGGTGCTCTGTGTGCAAGTTGCTAGGGGATGGCTGAGGTCCTCCTGGGGGGCTGGTTCCAACCAGCTGTCCTCTTGCTCTTCTCGAGGATATCAGCAGGGAAATGGGAGAGCCAGTGATTAGAAATTGATGCCAGTTAATTGTTTATCAGGACAGAGAAGAGCCAGCAATGATGATGGGCAAGAATGACAGGACAGCAGGAGTCAGGGACAGCATGGTTTAGAGGCCTCTTTTCCTTTTTGTCCAAGGCAGTTTCCCTATCACTCCTTCCAGCTGTGGGTCCTTCACTTATTGCATCCCTGCACCTTACACACTGCTCAGCCTCCAAGATGTGGGGTGCTGGGCCCACCTTGACAAGTCAGGCTACTAAACGAAGTGTCCAGGGGGTCAGGCTGTGGGTCCTGCCCTACCCTCAGACACTGAAGCCTCCTATGAGTCCCCATGAAGAAATGGCCATTCGGTCTCAGAAGAGTAGAGGTTTGGGAGCAGAAATGAGACATGGACATCAGCCCGGAGTGCAAGATCAGGGGGTGAGGCATACTAAGCCAGAGTCGGCTGGTCAGTCTGCATTTCTCCAGCACTTCCCGAGAGTCAAGCGTAGTGCTCATAAACAGTGTCTGGATGTGGACTGGATGTGGGCTCTGCTGGGGCACTCTGCCTAGTCAAGCTAGGACACAGGCAGAACACTGATCTGTGAATTCATGAGAAGCCACCCATGTAAAGACAGGAGAGTCAGGGAAGGTTTACACTAAAGAGGTAACATTTGAGTTGCTCCTTCAAGAACACTGTAGGCAGAACAAAGAGTATGTGCCAAGAGCATGGGGCAAGGTTTGGGAAATGGCAGTGGTTCTGAATGACTGCAAGGCGCTCTCTCGCTGCACATGGGGAGACAGCAGCATGAGTGGGCCAATACTCCCAGGGCCTTGAATATTATGCTCAAGAGCATGGACATGCTCCTAGGGCCACAGGAGTCACTGAAGGGTTCTTAAAGGGATGCTGCAGAATCAAATTCGTGTTTTAGAAATATAACCCTATGAGCTGGGCAAAGGATGGTTGGACACACAATCACTGACTGACTCACAGGTACCCAGAGCTGTCTGGCATCCCTCAGAGTTTCTTCCCCTGCCTGCCCTCAGAATTGCTCTTCTGGCTTTCCCCACCACAGCTTTTTAAGAATCTTTCCTGTTCTTAAGTCTCTAAGTGAGAAGAACTTAGACGCCCTGCTCCTCACCATTTCTTACCCTGCTTGGCCTCTGCCAGGATATCTGGTCCAGGACCTGCTTGGTGCAGTGTTAGAGCCACTCACCCTCTTCTCTGGACCCAGCGCATCCGCATTTCTTTCTGCAGCTTTGAGCAGAGTAGGCAACTCTTTTCAGATCTGGACTTCTGGAACAGTATGTTTTAGTGTTTCCCTAGAAAGGATCTCAACCAATGATGACAAGTCGGTGGAAGGTGGGGAAGACCCAAGGTATCAAGGACCCAAGCTGCCCAACTTGCAGATAAGGAGATGAGGCTCACTGAGTAGCTCCTGAGTGGCAGGTCTCCTGATTCGCAAACCAGAGCTCTGCCCCCATTTAGCGCCACCCAACCTCACTGTCCTTCCCTTTACAGAGGCCGAAACTATCTGTTTAGAACACATCAATAGCAGTCAGACAACCTGCCAAAATATTTGTGAGCATCTGATGGCTGGAGGAGGCTGGCAAAAGTGGCGACGTCACTCATACAGACACTGGCAGATCAGCTGTGGCCGTTTCTGCTCAGCTGAGGACAGGAGGAGACAGGGTGGAACAGAAAGAAGGGCTGTGCTGCCCCAACTGAATACAGGTATCCACGCTTACTCCCCGAGCCTCGGTTACTCCCTCCTCCAGGGCATCGTTTGCAGCCAAGCATCTCAGGATTCTCACAGGGGAGGGACACATTCTTTCAGGGGCACCTATCCAAAAACAGGGCCTGTGGTTTGGCACGCTTATTCAGTTTATATGTACTTTATATATACAGATGAAAAAATACCTATTGCTTTTCTGATACAAACTTCACGAAGTCAAGCTCAATGCAGTTTTCTTGTCCAGGAGATTAGAGGTATCAGGGATTATCTTGGGGAGGGGTCCTCAGAGCACTCAGTAGGCTCCACTATTGGGGTTTGTCCAAGGACAATGGAACTCAGAAGATGCAAATATGACTTTAGAAAAGCACATTAATTTTTAGGGCACAGAAGAAAGAAGTCCTCTCCTACCCTTTGGAAGAGGCCAAACAGCCTCTTCCTCCTAACTGCCTCTCGAGCCTGGTCTGCGTTTATCCCAACCCTGAGCCTGTCCTTGGGCCAAGGGTGAAGATTCAGGAATCACAGGCTCAGAGACTGGGGCAGGAGGCCCCTTGGCCCAGCCCTTGGGGCACTCACACTTCAGAGCCCCACCTGTCCCCCAAGGGCACCTGTTGCAGCTCATTTGGGGGATAAATCA
Source organism: Pteropus vampyrus (assembly GCF_000151845.1). Lineage (NCBI taxonomy): Eukaryota > Metazoa > Chordata > Mammalia > Chiroptera > Pteropodidae > Pteropus > Pteropus vampyrus. The sequence goes on from NW_011888918.1 coordinate 2,390,486, forward strand.
TGCTAGCTGCCAAAACACCTAACTGTGCTTTCTCCCCACTGTCCTCTCTTCCCCCTAGTCAGAAGCTCTGTGTGGAGATGGAATGCATAAGATTTCTCAAAAGGCTCCTGACTTGAGAAACCAGCAGGAAACCCTCCGTAGATACTGACACCACTCACATGGAACAGGGTATGTTTACTACTCTCACCATCTCAATCTTCAGCCCTGTTTAGGTTATTAAGCTGTTACTTTGTGCCAGATACTTTGTATATCTTAATTCTTCAGCAACCACAAGCGTTTTACCTTTTACAGGGCCATAGACTCGGGACTTGCCCAGGACCACACAGCCCACAACAATCAGCATTTGAATGCAGGCGTGCATCCTTCAAAGCTTCTGTGTTTCCCTCAGTACCTGCCATTAGCACCAGCTGAAAGCCACTCCTTGTCCATCCTGCCAGTACCTGACTTGCTCCTAGACTCCCAAAGCTCCTGAGTGCTCTGAACAATTGCCCTGAAGTGACTCTCCCTGGAGAGGCCTGTCCCTTAACTGAGCTCCCATTCTTGCTTGTGAAGTCTGAGGTGATTCCAGTGGGTTAGGCCCCATTCTGCAACTCAAGGACTTCTAGCATTTCAATAACAAAATACCTATTTACTCTCCTGGGTGAGATAACACTCCACAGTCCCCTGTCTAATCCTGGAAGCGACTGTTGTTTAGCACAGGGGTTCTCAATGGGGATCCATTTTTAGAGTGTGGCTTGTGAACACCTTGAGATTGTAAGCAAAATGTTGCATTTCATGTGCATGGGTACATTTTTCTGGAGAGAGAGGCCAAGATATGAAAAGAAGTCAGTGAATCTCAAATAGTTCAGAGCTACTAACAGGCCGAATAACTCGAGAGAGACAGATGTGTAGCACAGAAGTATCCAGAGGAGGAAAGAGCTGAGACAATGCAGCAGCCCTCCCTGGGCCTCAAGCCTGGACTTCCAAGTGACCAGATTCCTGGGTTTGGGATCCTTCAACAGTTTGGTTTTATTAAGTGTTCACGTACTTCCGAATGGTGTGGTCCAGCCAAGCTTGGACCCATGCCTTTGGAAAACCACTAATGAAACATTAAATAGTCGGAGAGGCCCAGCTTCATGCCAGACCTCTTGGCCAGGAGGAGGCTGCTGTATGGCCACAGGCTGGGGGCTGCTGAGTCCCCAGAAAATTTAATAGGTGGTGACAGGGCAAGTCTTGGTGACAACAACTCACCCTGTTCACAGGGGCCCTAGGGTTCAGGATCCTCGGCTGGTGTCTTGGAGGACCACAAGCCTGGGCAGCAAGCCACTGCTCAGCCGAATGTAAGCTCAGCACATTCCCCAGGCTGCGGATTCCATCAGACCTGCCCCAGGCCACTGGTGGGGCTGCACTGCCTTTCTGTGCACCTGCCCTCCCCGCCCCCCGCCACCAGAGAAAGAAAAAAACCCCTCTGCTTGGAGACCTTTTTGTCTTCAGACTTGGAAAGGCAGTGGGAACAGCTTTGCTATTGATATACTCAGGAATAATCAAGCTGCAAACATTTCCACATTCCCAGTGGGACCTGTCTCTTCACCTTTTTCTGCTGTTCTCTATCTCAGAAGGCTTGGAGAGCAGATGCATGCTACTGAAACATATATAACTGGCACAGGCAGAACCTCAGGGGATAACTCAGCACCCTAAAACACATCCTACTTCCTAGAAGCTCTATTGATTCAATCAGGGTGTTGGCCTCAGTGGCTAAGACTGTACAAACATACCATTCACGTGCACTTCCCATGTCAGCTGACCCTCTTCAACTGGCCAGGGCTATCCACTGCTGAAGTTCAATGTCAGGAGAGTACAGCATGGGGCTGGGCACTCAGGCTCCAGTGACTCAGACCAGTATCTACTCGCTATGTGATCTTGATAAATGAATCTTGCTAACCTCAGTTTCTCCATTTGAAAACTGGGATCCTACTACCTAATCCTGGCTTGTAAGGATTAAATAAGACAACAGATGTTAGTGCCTAGCACATTCTAAGCTCTCAATAAAAGGCAGATATGAGTGTGAGTAACTGCCCCCTTGGCTCAGATCTGGGCTGATACAAATGCAAAAGAGGTCCCTGTTCACTGGCTTACCTTTCCTCAAACCATAGAACTCAGTGATGTGCACAGAAGTCTTGCCTTGTAAGGTATATATGGGGAACCCCAGACAGAAAGGAAGGAATTGCTCTAGCCTGGAAAATCTGCTAAATCTAGAACCTGCTCTTCCAGGGCCTCTTGAGGACACTGGGCTTGTTTTCCCTGCATCTACCACCGTGGCCACTAGGGGTGCACTGATGCCCTCTATCTTGAGAGCCTATGTGTTCACGTGTTCATAGACTATCTTGAGAGTCTATGTGTTCATGGACCTCTTTCCCTTTATTCAGCTAAAATAAGGCTGGGAATTTTCATATGAAAATTTCACTAGGGAACTAAGAAAAAAGAAAACAAATACAAACTACAAACATATGGAATTAGACAAGTTGACAGTGCAGAATCTGGATCCGAATTAAAGTCTAGCCTCAGACTGACTTTGCAGACACAGTTTATGGTATTATCTAGCCTACTTATAAATGAGAAAACAAACCACTCAGAATTCTAAACTGGTCAGACTGCATTGGTGCTACTTGCTGTGTTTTCTCTGGCAACGGGCTCCCATTCCCCCTCCTGTGGCCCTTCCTGCTCAGCCCACCCCTTCCCCATTGCCTGCTTGGGTGAGCCCCAGGGAGAAGCCTTCCAGAACTCCATCCATGGTTTTATAATATTGATATCATTTCACATTTATATACATAGTAAGTGGGATGACGTCACCTCCACTAAGGAGAGAAGATGGCCATTTTCTCCAGGCAGCTTATTTTAATATTTAAAGGTGTACTTGGTGGGGCTTCAGGTTTATTCTACCTCTTCCCTTGAAAGTCAAGCTTCAAGGAATGAAGACATTTTTTTGAGGCACGCATTAGTTTTTTGAGCCCTGAGATTCTGAAGCTTGTATTTATCATGGCTGTGTCCAGGCTGACCCTGTGAGTTAGGGAATGGCTCCTGTGTTCATACAAGAGAGAAGCCATATCAGGAGCAGGGAGAGGATAGCACTGGATCAAACAGGACTGGCCTCCAGCCTGGCCCACCCTTGACTTACCCTGGGACCTTGAGCAAATTATGTAGCGTCTTTCCCAGGCTCCCTGTTCAGTCTAATTCAGAAATATAGACACTACCCTGATGGGTTGTTAGAATGACAGAATTTTAGATCTTATATTCTTACAGGTGAGAAAACCTGGACCCAAAAAGGATTTAAACCAGAGAGAATAAGGAAAACTAACACACACTGAGCATCAATTTTAGGTATCTGATATACATCAATTTAATCTCCATAGCAATTCAATAGAGTATTTTTATCATCTTTTACAGACTAGAAACAGAGGCTTAGAGAAGTCCAGTGGTTTGCCCCAAACCATATACCAGCAAGGGGTAGAGGTAAGATTTGGGCTGTCAGGCTCCAAAGCTCTTTCCACTTATCACTTGTCCAAGGTCACACAGCTAGTTGATACTAGAGCCAGAAAATGAGGATTCCAGCAGTGGGAAAAGCGGGTGTTGGAGGCCCACTTGGAGCCCATTGTCTGAGTCCAGAGTTGGAAGTCATTCACACACCGCTTGCCCCTCTGCTGTGCAGCTAATAACCATTTAGAGGCCTCCCAGCCCAGGTTTCATGTTCTGCTGATTGTCAGGCAGCCTTTGTTGCAACTCACTGTTCTACAGGCCTTGCTCTCCCAGTGAGCCCAGATTTCTGAAGATGATAAAGTTGCAGCCTTAGCTTCAGGCTATGAAGCAAGACAGTGTACCTTCATGGGCTGTTAAATCAAGGAGTGGCAACTAGGGTGAGGTTAGGCTGAAGGGCATGTGCCTGTCTGGGCTTTCCAGTGTGAGGCAGTACTTTGCCATTAGGACTGTTACGGGGTTAACACTAGTTGATAGTCTACCAATTACATCCTTATTAGATGTAAAGGTTGCCCTAAGAGATTACACAAACTAGTGAAGGCCAGACGGACATAGAGTAAAGCTCTCTAGTTGCCACATTTCTACTGAACATGTCCATGAACACATCCATGTGGCACGGGACCAACCCTGAGAATAGCCGGCCAACGCGCTCTCCTCCCCCAGGTAAAGGTCAATAGGCAACTCCTCAGATACAACCTTCTGCCTCCCACCTGAGCATCAGCAATACTTCTGCAGTCTGTGTCCAAGTCCTCTGCCTTACAACAATGAAAAGACCTTTTAAACACAAGTGTCTTGGAGACATAAAATCATCCAAAGACAAATTCCCTCTGAAGGATAAAGACGAAAGCTTAGGGAGAAATAAAAAGTATCCTCTGGGCTTGTGCCCAGACACAGTGGTTTCTCAGAAATCTGCCACCACCCGATGGATACGCCCAAGAAGCTGGCAAATCGGATGCTTTCAATCCCCACAGCTGAAGGTTTGCTCTAAGGTGCTCAGACAGGTGGAAAAATAGCAGATCCCTGTGGCTTCCTGGAAAGAAGAGGCTATGTTGCCAAATTTTTCTAATGAGCACATAACTGTAAAAAAATTAGAACAATTAAGTTACTGTGGATGCACAAAGGCTAATTATCAGATGGAAATCGTTTGATGGTAACTATGAAAAGACTGTAAATAGATGGCCCATCAGGAAAAATCCACTTACTTATATTTCTCTCTCCCCCTCTCTTTTAACATCATGGAGCAATTTATTATAGATTGATGTCTGGGGATAATGTTGACTTTAAAATTATAACAATTCTTCAGCATTTCTGATAAAAAAAAATCATCTAGCTTTCTTCACTTCAGAATTAGGTTTAGAAACTAGATAGCACTGATAGCATACAAAATTCTAAAAAGCAGGGTTGAGGAGATAATCAGGTGTGGTAAAGTCTGGAGCAGTGCTGCCCAACAGGGCTTCTGTGATGACAGACATGCTCTGCATCTATGCTGTCCAATATGGTATCCACAAACCATGTGCCTATTGAGCGGTTGATATGTGGCCAGTGAGAATGAGGAACTGAAATTTTTATTTTATTTAATTTTAGCTAATTTGGATTTAAGTATCCACAGCTGGCTAGTGGCTAATGTATTGGATAACACAGGTCTAGAAGGCAGAGTTAAGTCTTCGTTATGTTCTTTAAGCATTCTCTGTGGATGTTCTTTAAGCATTCTCTGTAAAAAGGGACTTCCTTAAGACTCCACTGACCTGAAAAGAGATATTTTTCGTTAAATCCCAGCTCACCCTCCAACTTCAAACTTTCTCCTTTTCCTCAACTCCAAAAGTTAAAGGAGCAAGCTACATTTTGCTGTTTCCTCCTCTCTATCTCCCACCCCATTCTAGCCATGGCTCCTGCCCAGTCACTTTGTTGAAACTGCTCTTTTAAAGATCCCCAGATGACCATCTAGTTCTGAGACCACCTGGGCTCTCCTTGGTCACCAATGGCATCACTGAGTGTCCTTCTCTCCTGGCTTCCTTGACAGTCCTCCTCTTGGTTTTCTCCCACCTTGCTAACTGTTCCTTCTGAGGGGACTTTCATGGTTCCCACTCTTTGGGGTTAGGCATTTACCAAAGATCAACCTGGGGTCCCAAGTCCTCCCGATGCCACATTTGTTCCCCACCTAACCGCATCTACCGCCATGTCTTCAATCAGTCCACTGAGGAATCTGTCCCCTCAGCCCCAGACCCAGATATATAATGGGCATCTCCATGTGGAAGCACCATAAGCACCTAAACACGCCCCAAACTGCCTTCGGTGATGCTGGAGCAGCCCCTTTATTACTCCATGTCTCAGTGAATAGGAGCCTCATCTTCTTGGTCCTCAAAGTAGACTCCTCACATCTTGGCACCTTAGTGTCCCTCACCTTCCACAGCAGGCACTAAGTTCCATCATTTCTACTGTCAAATTCTCCTCTTCTTTGTCTTCCTTGACCCTGCCTTAGTTCAGTACTGCCCCATCCCTACTGCTGTGTGGAGAGTGTTCAGGCTGGCCTCTCCACCCCACCCCAACCCTCATCACTCCCTACTCTGGCCTGCTCCACACCTTCACCAGATGTGTCAACTAAACTTCAGCAAGCCACAGCCCTGCACTCATGTAAGAGATCACAAACACATGAACACATCATTTTTCAAAGCCTAGTTCTTATGCCACCTCCTCTGATTCTTGAGCCCTTCCAAACTAGTCACTTCTTTTGCTGTGCTCCCAAAGCACTTTGTTCATAAAACTATTCCTTATTGAAACTGAATTCAAAACTTATCAAACAGAATTATTGCAAATTGTATTTGTGTCACTCCTCCCCAACAATTTTTAAAGGAAGGATTGAATCTTATTCATCTTTGGTTCTAGTATCTAGAACAATGCCTGTCCTATTGTAAATGCTCGGTGACTATCTCCGAATGTTAAACATTAGCCAAAAAAAGATTTCTCAGGTTCTGTCCATCATACTCATCATATGTAGGGTGACTGTATAACCTGGCTAGCCCAGGACAATCACAATTCACCTCAGTTATGCTGGTGTTCTATTTGGTGAGGGCCTTCTTTCATCCTTGTAAGTATCCCTATTTGAATGCTAAATTATTTGGTCGCCCTAATCATATGGCCTGGGTTGTGATCTTTTACATAGAAACATTAAAGAAGATCCATTTGTAAAGAGTTTAGCAGCTGAACTGCCTGGAAGTTAGGGAATGGATTAGATCAGCGGTCTCCAACCTTTTTGGCACCAGGGAATAGTGCTCCTATGAGAATCTAATGACTGATGATCTGAGGTGGAGCTGAGGTGGTGATGCTAGCACTGGGGAGTGGCTGTAAATACAGATGAAGCTTCGCTTGCTTGCATGCCTCTACTTTGTGACACAGTTCCTAACAGGCTACAGACTGGTACCGGTCCACGGCCCAGGGTTTGGGGACCCCGGGTTAGATGACTTTGCGACCTCTACTTCAGTTATAAGGTTTTAGGATTCTCTGATTTCTAGAAGTAGTCATAAGAGAAGCTGTAATGAAAATTCAGCCACTTGAATTTCCGCAGCCTGAGTATCGGAGGTACCCTAAGCAGTGTTCTGTAAACTCTGATAAATGAGAAACAAGGGAGGTAGGAACTACATGAGTACATTCTAACTAGTTGGAACTTGCCCAGAAAATAAAGAGGGAAGGAATGGAGTGATTCAGTGCCAGAGGGGTTAAAGAGATGAGAAGAGGGGGACTCGAGGAGAGCAGGAACCAGAACAGAGCACAAACTCATGGAATTAATGATGCCCCCGAAAGGCTGGTGACAGGAGGCTTATTTAAAAAATCTGTCAAGGAAGAGAAAAAATGAAGGCCCAAAGTGTAGACAATTAGAGGCAATGTAGAATCTGCAGAAGCCAATGAAATGAGGCTAAGCGAGGAAATGTGTTTGACAATTCTAAATGTCTATCAGGTTAGATACAGAGGATACAGAATGACATACGGCATTGATCGTATGAAAGGTCACTCTCCTTTGTTCAGAGGACAGGCTCACAATCTTCCTTTTTATTCTACATTTAGCCAGCTTGCTTCCACTTAAAAACAAACTACAAAACCATAAAACCTTCCTTGATCCCACAAAATTCCCCTCCAAATACTGCTTTCTCTCAGCCCTCTTTCTCAGTCCAGTGTCCTGAGAGAGTTTATATGTTTGTCTCCATCATCTCACTTCCCACCTACTTGATGCAGTGCATCCTGGCCTGTGCTCGCCACTCCACCAACAGTCTTGCCAAGCTTACCAGTGACTAACATGTTCTGAATTCGATGGTCATGTCTCAGTCCTTATCTTACTTGATAAGTCCTTATCTTACTCTCCTATCAACAAGAATGTGGGACTCTGTTACCACTCGGTCTTCCAAACACGTCTTCCGTGGCTCCCACAACCCCACACTCTCCTAGTTTTCTCTAAACCTCTTCTGCCATTCTTCCCAGACAACAAATGGCCTTTGCTCCTATGGCTTCAGTTACCATCTGTAAGTTGATGACCCTCAGTCTGTATTTCTCTCTCGAGTCAGATCCAAAAATCTAGCTGCCTCTTCTATAACTACACTTGAATACGTCATAGACACTGCCAACTCCACAAACCCAAAGATGAATGCATGAATTGATCAGCTCTCCCTACCTGTCCAACCAGACCCTTTATACCTCCCTCATCTTCACCACCATATCTGGTCATCATGTTCCATAATTCCGCTTCTTAAACCCATTTACTTTTATCTGTCCCAACAGCCTCATCCCTACTAAAGACATGGTCTCCTTTCCTGTTTGTCTCTCTTGGACCACTACTGTGAGTGAGTTCTCTTCGAAACAGATCTGATAGTGGGGCCCTCTGTTTTGTGTTTTCAATGGTGTTCCACCATTTTGAGGACAAATCCAGACTCTCGAAAATGGTTTCCAAGACCCCTCTTGTCCTGGCCTCGGACTGATTTTCCAGCCTTGCTGTCACCCCCTCATATGTTATGAGCCGACTTCTTTCAGTTCCTTAGACCTGCTGAGCTCTCTCTGGCTCTGGAGACCTCGCACAGGATATTCCAGTTTTAAGGAACACCTTTCCACCCTCCTCTTTCCTCAGGTGTCTAGCCCAGACTTTGCTACTCTGGAAGGCCTTCATGAAACCCCACAGGCCAGGAGGAAAGTCTAGAGCCAGGCACTTCCATTCCATGGCACTCGTCACACTTAATGGTAAGTGTTTCTTTCCTCATCTGAGTCACCCATAGCTGAAAGTTCTGTGAGATGGCCCCTCACTGCCTTGTATACCACCAAATCCCAAGGCCTAGCATAATGTGGGTATTACTGAATGAGTAATGAATGAACTGGAGAATGCCAAAGCTGACTCGACTCAATAAAACAAAAGTCTCATAATTAGAAGAAATGTGAGACCCCCCTCACACTGTGTGCAACAGCAGCAGGCACTAAACATAATAGCTACAGATTTGGAGCAATCTATTCTTCAGGGACTTTGACAGCTTGGGTTGGGTGGGGTGGGAAGAGCACTGCTAGGGTCAGCAGACCTGGTCTCTTTCATCTGTTCATGCACTCAGCATGTGCCTAACATCCACAATGAGGCCTCAGATGAGGAACGTGGGTGAGCAGGCCCTGGCCCCTGCCCTCAGGGTGCTTACGTGTCGAGACAAATGTAATGAGAAAGTGCTACAAAATTCTGTAAGAACCGTGATGGGAATATGTACAGGCCACAAAGGCAGAGTGGTGGCTTTGGGGGAGGGGGAAGGAAAGGCACTGGGAAGGGCCTCCTATAGGGTAAGATACTGAGCAGAGTTCTGAAAAATCTTGAGGTGCTTGGCAGGCAGACAAGGAAGCGATGGACGTTCCAGGCACAACAGTGTGTCAAGGAGTAAAAACACAGCAACAAGAAATAACGTGACATACTTGCGCCACTGCAGATGGTTCTGTGCAGCTGGACTGAAGGAATCTGGGGGAGGGGAAGGGTCCCCCAAGAGATTAGGCCAGAGCGGCCATGAGGAGCCAGTACCTGGCTGGGGCTTCTCAACTGTGGCTGCTCATTAGAATCAACTGGGAAAGACTGTAAAAAATTCTCTCAATACCTGAGCCCCACCCAGTGACATAAATGTTTGACCGGGTAGGGGAGAAGGGGCTGATTTACAGCATTCACCAATTTTCACGGTATGAATTCTCCCACCATGGCCAATTTCAAGATGCCAATGAGACATCACTGAGTGCGGAGGTGAGAAGAGAGGCATATAGCATGCTGTCATGTAATACTTCTACCACACAGATGCGACCGATGTAAATAACCTCAAGAGCAAGGTTAATAAGAAAATGTAGTAAAACCACTAGGAATTGATGAATTCTGGGTATTTATTACCTTTGTTTTAATATAACTTATTTAATTGTAAGTTTATATAATTTAATTTTTAATAACAGCTGTGATTAACTGCTCACAAGTAAAATTCCTGCAAATTTACTGGCTGGTCTCCTGAGCAGCTGCAGCACAGCACTGCCCCACCACCTTGGGCCAATTATGTAGGATCATTGGGGTTTGAGGCCCCCAGATAGGTGAGTTTTAAGCAGTCTCCAGGTGATTCTAATGTGCATCCAAGGGCACAAACCACTACCGGGTTTGTGAGCCATGTTAAGGAATCTGATAGTTAATCAAGGGGAAACTGGGACCACTGAAGGTTTTTTAGGGAGAGGCAGTGTGAGTGGGGCCAGGGAACACAGCTGTAGGTCCTAGCTGCCCTGGTGGGGGCAAGGTATGAGTGAGAACTGGAACAAATTTATTCGTTGGTGGCTACTGAGAAAGTGGAGGAAGTTATTATCTGATTGTCTCTCTATGTGTGTGTATATCTGAAACTGTGATGCGGTTCACTTGTGGAGAGACAGAGGCAGGAGCAGTACAGCAGACTCAGGCTTACACTCCTGGTTCTGGTCCTGTCCTGCAGTAACCAGCCGTGGAAGACTAGTAGGCTGGATTCCCCGTCTCCGAGATGACCGACGTCAAACAAGACCCCTCTACTTTTCCAGCCTGGAGACTATGACTCTATCACATTGGCATTTGTTCATAACTTCTTTAACTTCCTATCTGACTCAAATTACAACCTGTTAGGGGTATGAAGACTCATTTGCACTGAGAATCCGGATGGCATCTTTTAAGCCCTCAGCCCCTCGGAAGTGATTGCCAGCCCTGAGGAACAAGCACTGGCTTGTCTCTTTCTCCATCTCATTCTCTTTTCCCACTTGGTTGGCTTCAGGGCCAGAAGCAGGTCATTCCCTGATCCCTTTCCAGATGGCATTGAGCAGGGACTATCAAAGCTCAATGGGACATAGACATGTCCTCTGAATAAAAGCTTTGACACTAACTTCCAGAAGACTAAGGAATAAAAAGTATTTGCTAAAATGAGGAGTGGGCTTTCTTCAGATCGTAAAGGAATTTCTCTGAGGCCTCTGAAACGCTTCTGCTCCAGTGTGCCTGTCTCCGCTGTGCCCCTCACTGGTGCCAGAAGATGCCAAGGTGAGGGTTAAATCTTCAAGAAGATGAGAACCCATGTTCAGATTGACCATGCTGCTTACTCTTCCTTAGATTCCCTTCCCTGTCACTCTTCCTGCTCAGATGAGGAGAAGGGCATGCCTATCAGGAAAGGAAAACACAGAGCATGCACACCACAGGGGAGAGGGAGTTGACAAAGAGCTGTGTACTGGACAGGATAAACAGTCCGCTTCTGTTAGACAACAAGGAGTGGCCAGCAGGGTGCTAGGACACCTCCTGAAACTGTACCCAGCATTGCTGAAGCCTTTAATGGATTCTATGTCCAGTTCTGGGATCTACAACGAAAGCAGAACTGGGAGAGAGTTCAACACAACATACAAGGTTATTAGGGTCAAAAGGGACAACTTGTCCAGTCGGGATGAATGATACACAATTGTGCAGCCTGGAGAAAAGACAGTAGAAATCAGATTTCATGACCATCTTTGAGAATATGAAGAACTCGATTCCCCATCAATAGAACAAGCAGATGAGTCACAGGCAAGAGAACTTGGGTCAGGGGAACAAACTGTTCCTGGTGGTACTGCTGCTAACTTGTGTGCTGTGTGATCAAAAGAGGCAAGACAATTAGCTTGTCTGGAAGGTTTTAAAAATTGGAGAGATCTTTATCAGTTTGCTGGGGTTCAGCTGAGGTCCTCCAAGCAGCGGCAATCGCATGACCTCTTAAGGACCTTGCACCAAAGATCTGGGCGTCCCCACTCATTAGCACCTATGGCAGAAAGGGAAACCAGGAGGTGACATGCTAATCAGTTAGATTTCCTGCTCATTAACAGCTCCTCTGAAGTGATTAAAGGAGGAAGTTAAAACCAACAGATAAATTCAGACCTGGCTCCCTTTCTTCTTCTGCCCCCTAGGCCCATTCCACAGTGGGCTGTCTTGACCTGGTTTCTCCGTGAAGGCCACTGGGACAAAGGGTATTTAGTGGTATTTTTGGTTCTTTCTGTTTTGATGTGGTTTGAGTGCCTAGCTCTCCCCAGGAAGGCATGGGAAAAAAGCTCTTTTCCCTGCCCTGGCTCTGATTCAAAATCCTTTCTTATGATGATGATTATTGCTATTAACATTATCATTATAGGATAGGCAAGATGATGACAATTCCCAATTTATTCTGCTGTCTCACTGACTCCTTCTCCTCTCTGTCTGGGAATATATGCCTTCTATTTATAACCACATGGGTTTATTTCAGAGTCACAGCTGACCCCTCACTCAAGTGGACATGAAGGTACCATCACTTAGAAACCAAGGAGAAAGGGCACATCCTGACACCCAAAGAGCCGCAGCCACATTGCTGGTCTCTTGTCACCCAGAAGATACAAATGACAGTAAGAGCAGGTAAAAGGAAAGTTCCAGGCCCCTGGATCAAACGTCATCACAAGACTCTCTCCTTCAGCCTCCACTGCTCCCATCCACGCTTCTTTTCCTGAGCCTGCCAAATGCTGCAGAGGATGTCTGCATGTGACGGTGTAACAGCTACTCTTGTTCAGTGCTTATGACAAGCCAGGCGCACCTCAATGACATAGCACCCCATCTATGATTGAGAAAGCTGAGGCACAAAGAGAATAAACAATTTGCCTAGATCACAGAGTTAATGGTAGTGCTGGAACTTGCATTCCAGATTGGAAACTAGTTCTAGCTGACTCTAGAGTTCTGACCATTAGATACACTGCCCAATCTCACATGCCGAAGGCCACAGGCAAGCCCTGCCTCGTCCAGAGCTCAGTGGCCTCCAGGTTTGATTCAGGTGGTTAATGTGGAAGGCTCCCTCTCTCCCACAGGACTCTAAGGGACAGTTGAAAGGAGGTCAGGTAAGTAAACTAGCCTCAAGAGGTTTGATGAGCTCTGTTCTAAGTCAGTCAGTCCACACTGATGCAAGTTCCTTTTCAATACTCTTGAGTTTTTTTGTTTTTGTTTGTTTGTTTGTTTGTTTGTTTGGTTTTTTAAGTTAATTAGGAGGTAAAAGAGTATCCAGGGCAAAATCATTCTGGGGTTTGGCAACTTTGGAAACTTTCCTTGTAGGGTATGTGGTTGGTTTCTACTCTTAGCGCACACAAGGGTGGTTCCTAATAGTCTCCTCCCTGGTCTGTCTCTCCCACCTGGGACACTCCCAGAAGCTCAGGGTTCCATCCACACAATAGACCAGACATAACCAGCACAGACTGACACGTGAACTAGCCATTCAGAGCAGGGGTTTGTAACTCTCTGTGCTCTGGTTACCTCTGGCAGTTCTGGTGATCCTGTGGCTCTCTTCTCAGAGTAACATTTTAAGAAAATAAAGGACCGCAAAGAAAATCAATTTGTTGAAATATAGTTATCAAAAATATTTAAAAGATAAGTTTGCATTAAAAAATATATGTGCTTCTTTGTTAATGTAGTAAGTAACAAAACCTATCAGACTACCAGAGTTTCAAAGTAGTGGTGAGGGAAAACAATCCTTTTGCGGCATCTGCAGCCATCCTAACGTGATAGGGAAATGTCCATGGTTTTTAGTGATGGTCAAAGTCACGGAAACTGCTAACACTATTGTGGCTTGCTGCCTAAATTCATAAAAAAATAACATGATACATTTCAGTAAGAAGTCTATGTAAATAAAGATATAATTATTTCCCATCCAAGTTCATGGACCCTCTGGAATTCTATCTACAGACCCCTTGGGCCTCCGGTTAAGAATTTGTGATGAGAGCAAGGTGGGTGTTTGGGAAAACAAAAGAAGGAACTCGTGTGCACTGGCTGGAGGCAGAACTCATATGGAACTGGGCCTCTGAGTCTTGGAAAGCCCCTGGGAATCAGTCTCCCAGAATCTTCCCAGATGCTCCAATTCTCAAATAAAGTTGTTTCTATTTTCTCCCAGGATACCTCAAATACTCTGGGAGATTTTCTCAAGCATTCCCTATAGTCAAACTCACTATTACTAACTTATGAGTAAAATTCCAAATGAGACATGTCAATTGCTCTGCAGATCAGTCTATCTGAGAGGAAGCTATGGGACGGGGGCTCTAGAGATGGTGAGGGAGTTCGGATAGCGAGCTTGGGAAGACAGCTTAATTCTGTATCACAGGAAACCACTAAGCTGCCCCACAGGAGGAATGACCTTCGGGGCCTCACCAGAACTAATACAATGCCTTGGGTGCTTGCATTGAGGGTAATCTGTGGACTGGGTGAGGAGGGGGAGCCAGCTTCTCAGAACTGTTGGAGATGAGGTAGGGACACCAGAGCCACTCCATTTGGGGAACATTACTGGGAAGCCACTTGGTCAATTGCTTTAAAGCAGTTAGTTTATGGGGCATTGGATTCAAGTGTCTATCATCTGTCCCCACAACCCTGATGTGGAGGTTTGGTCTGGCAACTCTAAAATCATCAACTGAAAGAAAAAGATGGATCTTTGGGAATCATCTTCTTTAGGGGGCCTTGACCTTTGGTTCAGGGACCTCTTTGAGAATCAGACACAAGGAATGGACTTTTAATCTCTGAAAACTGCCCAGATGCACATTCTTATTCTGCATGTAGTTTCAAGAACTTCAAGGACTCTTTGAAGCCTGTCCAGGTTAACAATTTTGACCTAACCTCCACATTTCATAGAGGATAAAGCTGGGGCCAGAGAAGCCAGGGACCTTTCCACAAGCACAGGCAGCCAGCTGAGAGCCATTGCAACACAGTTTGCATAGGCCCAGGATGGCAGATGGCCAAGTTACCAGAAAGTGTTCCTCTTCTTCCACATGCCTCAGTCCCCCTCCCCTCCCCACATGCAGCCAGGAGAAAACACGCCCCCTCCCCCCGCCTCCCCAGGACACAGGCCTGGCTCCAAAGGAGGCTGCATCTTTGCTAGGTTGTCCTTGGGAGATGTGCCACAGTCACAGAACATCATCCATCTTACTTGCTGTAATGAGGACATTGCCTTCCTCCCCGTCTCCCCCTCCAAGTGGGGTTCCCAAAGAGGCCATCCCTGTTATTTAAGGCTTTAGCTCTATACAAAAAATAAATGCAGAGAACATGGGCCTGGGCAAGTTAATTAGTATTATTATGTCTTTAATTCTAACGTTGTTCACTGGCAGAGCCCTTTCGTGCCAGCTTTCAGCCCAGAACAGACCTTTGTGATACCCACTTGGACAAATCCCTCTGTAGATAAGGGTCCGAAGAGTCTGGCAGGTGAGGCTGCTGTGTGAAAGGGTTTCTCACTGTGGGAGCCCCACAAGATCCTCCCAAGGCGCATGGGTCATAGCTAGAATGATCGGGACCTGCAGACATGGACGCTCCACTTCACTGGAACAGGAGGACATGTTGGAAGCTGCCCCAAATGGCTTGTGTACTTGTTCTCCAGGGATGAAAGGGGGAAGGGGAAACATCTGCAATCTAACCAACCTATTTGGGAGCCCAGTTTATTAGAAAGGTTAGTAGAAGGCTCCCAGAGCAGTGAAAAACCAGCTAAATGTAATGAGACAGAGAGCCAGCGAATGCCCGTCATTGCTGGTCCTATCGAGATGCCCGGTCTGAACACGTGCATGCCTTCTCACTGTTGGTCCCATCTTTTGGAAACAATATATGAATTACAAGACCACTGTCCAGGTACTGCTTTTCAGCTACCCAAATTGTGAGCATTGTGCCTGTAAAGAAACAGGAAGCTCCATGTGTTAAGGCTTGCAAACCCAAGTCCTAAAAGTGACATGCAAGTGCCCATGCCTGTTTTATACTGGGTAGGGTTAGACTACACAGATGCCACACACCGCAATTTACACGGGAACAAAAATGGCACCTGTCTTCACGAGTATACAATTTACCACAAATTACTCTAACAAAGAAAAGTGTGCAAGGGACGCTCAACCATTTGGGAAGGGTGTTGAATATATGCTTAAACTGACTTGAGCACTCGGGGTATGGGGAACATCAGGGGTCCAAAGCCCAAGGAAACCATGGTGGCATGGTGGAGGGCTCTCTGAGGGGTGGACAGAGCTCAACCTTACCTCCACATGGATCTGCCACTTGACCTTGGGTAAATTACTTACCTCAGGTTTTGCTTTTCTCACTGGTAAAATGAAGGGTGGACTGGACAATCTCTAGGATCCAGACAATCTCACACCCCTATGAGGCAGGCGGAGTAAAAACCATCCTAGAGGAGAGCGTCAAGATCCTCCCACTTTCTTTACACTTTTAACAACATGTCTTCTTCCTCGCCCCCAGCCCCCATGTGAGTAAAATTCTCAAGGTTAAAAGCTTTTTCCACTTATGCTAAAATGTGGAAGAGAAAACTGATAAAGGGATGCGGACGGTTACTTACGATTTCTCTAAAAGGCTGAAGGAGCTAAATAAAGGGTTTGTGATTATTAGCCCAGGACAGCCTATCATCACTGTTACATGGACAAATTGTATTGCATGTCAGAGCCCACGGAAGATGCACAATAATTTATCAGTCAGGACCCAGAAAATTGTACAGTACAAGTACCTCTGCAGCACCAGGCGTCCCTGCCGTGCTGTCCCTCCCTCGGTTCTGCTTAAAGGGACACTGCCAAGAGAGGACCTGGATTTAGGCTTCAGTTAAAAAAAGTACTTTGCAAAAACCCAGAATGAATAGAAATATTTCTGTGACATTTATAAGTAAATAACACAAGGAGAAAAACAGTATTTTCTTTCCTTGCTCCCTCTCCACTCCTAGAGTTTCCCACCATTCTCAAGGTAGTTGGCTAAATGCAACCACGAAAAAACTCAATTTGTGTGGTAAACATGGGATTGACCAGGAAGACAATGAAACAGACTGTAGTGGCCTGTTGGCTAAAAAAGAAACCTACCAAACAAACAGAATCCAAGACCAACCAAGCGAACAGCTGACAGGGAAATGTGGATCTCGGAGCATGCACAGGGGTGGTGGCGTGGGGGAGGCATCCTGCCCCTGGGGAGAGGATTATTTTATCACTGATGTTGTTTAGAATCGCCAGGGCAGGATGACAATAAAAAGGGGGCCAATTTTGTCAGTTTTATTATTGTTTTTACATTCTTCACAGACGATGCGCCCCCTCGTTGCCTGTCCAGGGCAGACAGCTCCCACCACTTGCCTCGGCACAGCCCTGGATATAGGTGTGCCTAAGTTTGATGGCTCGAGGGATCATGGGTAACGAAGATGGGTTGTTTTGTGGGAGGCATTGTCCAGCCCAGGGCGGGGGTGGTTTCTGACAGAGAAATTATTTTAAAAACCTGCAGGTTGGAGAGGACATAGATCACTGAATCTGTCCATCCACCTGGGTACAATGCATTCAAACCACTCCTCACACAGGGGCCCAGGCATCCCTTGGGACACCCAGGTCCCTCCTTGCAACCTGGTTTCTATTTTCCCAGCTTGCGTTTCTGAGGCTGTTTCTACCTCTAGAATCTATTCCGAAGACCCACTTCTTTACTCATTCTCAAGTAGTTAAAAACCCACTTGAGATCATTAATTGTATTATTTCTTTTGCCATCGTCATTACTGGAAGAAACTAAAGTCCAAAAAAGGGCAAGTATTTCAGCAAGCTCCTGACTGAACAGAAGTTATAGCTCAGCTCTGCTGAGGACTACACTCTCCCCGCTGCCTACCTCTACTCAACTCCAGACACCAGATTCCTTGGCAATTAAGCCCAGGAGCTCATTTGGAGGCCTCAGGATGAACTTCTTGCACTAGATTTTCCCACATGGGCAAGCCCAAGAAATTTTGCAATCCTCTGGAGGGAGGTGCTGGCCCTCTCCGCAAGACAGTGCAGAAAAACAGAAAGGAGTCCAGGAGTCAGGCACACTTGGGTCTGCATCCTGTCTCTTCCACAGTAATCACGTGAACTTGGGACATTCATGAAATGTTTGTGACCCTCTTTTTACTCAGCTGTACAATGGGGACAATACCACCTGTCTTTCAAGAGTGCAGTACAGGTAACAGGAGATAAAGAACACAGGATGTACTTAGTGAGCATTATCTGTGGTTGTATTTTGTCAGTATTTCCTTGCTGTCTTCCCATGACCGAAATGGTAGCGTAAACAATACTGACAGTAAACAAAGTGAAACCCTAATTCTCTCTGAATTCGGGGCCTACCACACATGTTGATGGCTTGTGGCGCATGGGCAGAAGGCATTCGGCAAGGCCATTGGACGGGAAGTTCCTTGCGGGCTGGGCTGCCGTCAGGAGACTGTGAGTGTGAGTGGGTCAGCCGCTATGATGCTATTGGGACAAGGCTCATTTGTTTTCTGTCACAGTGTTTGTCCTCACACTGCATGGGACGCCTTGAAAGCCCTGGGCCTGGCTCCTTGAGCCTCGGGCATGACGGCATCACATCTCAGCGGTTCTGCCGAGAATCTTCCGACCTCACCAGAATAAATTGCATTTGCAAATAGGAGAGGGAAGGGCGGGGCACCGAATCCTCACCAAAGCCTTGCTTCTCCGTGAAACCCATAGCTTATGCTGGAGTTTAAATGCTAACTGTGGGTTCCCGGGACAGCCCATTTAATTTCTCCTATTGTTGGCTGGGTCCCAGCCATTCCTTCTTCCCTAGGCCCCTCCTCGAATATCACACCAGCTGGGGAGCTGTCCCACCCCTAATTATTACCCCGGGGCTGCCAAGATGCAGGCTCCACCACCACGAGGATGGCAGCAGAGTGCAGAACGTGACAACAGCAGCAGCAGGTGGGCCCTGCAGAAAAGGCCAGATTATCCTCTCTGTGATTACTGTCATCCATCTCCAGCCAGGCAGGCAGAGAGCAGAGCATGCTCAGTGCTGGTGCTGCTGCTCCCTACTCACTCTTGGGGGCTGCTGCCTTCCTTCCCCTCTCTGCTGAGCAGCTGGAGGCTAGAGCGTGCTGTGCCTGGAACACACTCTTCTAGTGACCAATGAGGGATCACTTAGCCCTGAGCAGCAGAACTCCAGTTAAAGCCTGTTGCCTAGTGTTCCTGGGTTGGTCTAGCCTTACGCACACCTCCCAAAAGGAGAGGGTGCTTTGGGCAGAAATAGACATCAGGGCACTGTCCCTGGCCTTTACAGAGAGACAGGGCAACCCTTTTGAAGTAAGTTTATCTTCTATAGCTTCCAGTACATTCTCTGTTCATTTATCTGTCCATCTGTCCCCTCCTCTATTCATCTGTCCAGCCACCATTTTTTGTTGAGAATGTGAGAAGTGCTGGCGCTATGCTACATGGAGTTACAAAGGTGGGTAAGACCTTACCCTGCTCTCTTTCCTCTTCCTTTCCCAAGCACAGGTGCATTTTGGAAAGACTTGCAACAAGTTTGAGAAGAAGGGGTGCTTGTCCTCAAAAACCAAATATTAATTGCATTGCCATGATTGATCAGGTAGGAGGGGAGAGTTTGAGTACAAGACCAGTTTCCCTTAAGCCTCAGCCTTGGAGAAGTGGCATCTTTTCCTGCCAAAGAAAGCATGCTGCCATCTGAGTGCACTGTTTAAAGGTCCAGCTCCGTACCTGCTGTGCAATTATGGGCGTCATTGACAGTTTCTAGGTTGGTTTATGCTTTTACAATCTTCCCATGTGATCCTGACTCATTGCATCCCTGGAAACTGTCAGAGAAGAACCAAACCACCAACGAGCAAATGAGAAGGACTGGGAAGTGGGCAGGCAGGGCCCTGTGTAGCTCTCCATTGCCTGGGCCTGGCACTAACAGGTGTTTGAGCCACACCTGCCCCCTGAGTGCTGCCATGGGGTGTCATTTTCATCAAGAGTTCCTCAAGCTGAGCCCAGTGTATCTCTATCCAACCTAGCCAGCTGAGATCGCTCACAAGGGAGACACTGTCCCTTCTTCTGCGGCGTCTCATCTGTGCTATTTCCTGGGTGGCTGCTCAGCATATCTGTGGCCCAGAGAGAAGGGCATATGTGAGAAGTGAGACTTGGACCCAGGTTTTCCTTAGCCAAGTGACCTTGGATGAATCACTTATCGTCTGTTTCAGTTTCCCCATCTGAAAAATGGGATAATAATCTTATCTTCAAAAGTTTTTATGAAGATTAAAGCATATATTGTTATTAAAAGTACTTTAATATTGTTATTGCCTGATTCCCAAACAAAATTAATGAACTCTGAGCCTTTCTTGCCACGGGTTCTGATGTGGAATCACCCAGCGTTCCAAGAGTCCAGCTTCTACTGGATGTGTGACATGGAGATTGAAGGAATGAGTTTCAACCTTATTTGCTTTCCTGACTGTGCTGGTTGGATGCAGCAGGGCTAACATTGATGGGACATGGTTTATTTGTCACCTAATGCTAATGTGTCATTCTTGCAGCTGTGGTTATTACCTACTATTAGTATTCTCTGACTGCTTAATGAATAGCTAACTGCTTTGCAGTGGACGGAGGATGGGGGAGGACAAATTGTGGAGGTGGGAACCTTACATGGGTGTGAGCTGGAGGGAGCCTTGACCGTTCTGCCAAGGACCAGTAGTGGGAGAACCAGCCCTGGTTGAATTCCCACCCTACAGCCTGGCTCCCAGAAGGGTAATATGGTGCAGGCTGTGATGCACTATTGTGAGAGGCTAAGGGTTGGTGGCCTGGAAGGCCATGTTCTAGCAGCCTCCCTGACACATCATCCTGTTGCACAGAGTTGTCAGTGAATGAACAATAACACCCAGTTCCCAGTCACAGGAAAATAAGCTGGGCTTAGGAAGGCACAGAGAATTTAGGAGGGCTCCAATGGGAGCCACAAATAACAAGAAAGCAGAAGAGCGTAAAAAAACAAGGATTGCTACCACAATAAAAACCTCAGCGTAACCAAAAGTGATGGCCAAATTTCCCACATGTTGCAATCAATATTCCAATAACAGAAAATTCTAGCATACTAGGGAGCAGTGGCAGGACCTGAGGAAGGTAGAGAAGACTAACCAGAAAAGGAGGAGAAAACAAAAATGAGTGCTGGTACATAAATGCACATGGAAAGGAAAGGGTTCTGTGAGCAGAGGCTCAGCCTCTAACTAGCTGTGTGATGTTAGCCAGCTCACTTTACCCCTCTGGTGGCTGAGGTGACTCATTTGTGAAATAAGGGTTGAACTTCGTGATCTCTGAGGGCTCTGTTGGCTCAAGAACTCTATGAAAAAGGAAAATTGGAATGTCCCTTGAAGGCTCGTGTGAAAATGTTTAGCATGCACAAGGAAGAATGATGGGACTGAAATCTACTGAGCCTGGAAAAAAGGATGTGTGACTCACAAATCATCTTCAAGCATATGAAGGGCAGCAAATGGCTTTTCTTCATCATCGCCAATGGAAAGGCAAAGGAAATGGGCTTTGAGTGTGTTATGAGGCAACTGAAATGATTCTGAAAATACGAATCTGATTCTGTTGCTTCCCTGCTAAAATACTCTCAACGGTACCCATATCTATCACTTAAAATCCAATCTTTTCCCATGGCCGAGGAACTCTACCCATGTGGTCCCTGGATCTACTTCAACCTCCTCCTTCTTCCTCTGCCCCCAGTTTAGAAGGCTCCACCACACTCCTTCATTCTCTGCCAGGGTGCCCTTTCTGCAGCTTGTCCTATGGCAGTGTCCTTTGTTCAGTCAGGTCTTAATGTCACCTCAGCAGGCCTCTGTCAACCATTCAACTTGCAGCCTCCCCTTTTACTTCCTATCATGTCACCCTATTTTATGTCCATCATGGCACTTTTCACATTCCCGATATTTTCCTTTTGTTGTTTATGGTCTGTCTCTCCATTAGAATGTAGGCGCCAGGAGAGAGGAAACCTATTTGTGCTATTCAAAGCTGTGCCTCCAAGGTCTAGAACAGAGTCTGGCATGTAGATATCCAATAAACATTTATTTGTTGCATAAATGAACGGTGATATACAAGTAACTGAAGAAAAACATGAGATTGTTTTCCACAAGAACTGCAAGGCACTTAAATGAATGGTTGGGGAAAATCACAGGCCCTCCTTCACTGAAAGTCTCTAAGACCCAGTGAGATTGTTTCCTTTTAGGAATAATCTGGGTTAACGTCCCACATTGCCATCCCCAAGTCCAGGTCATGAACGTGTCCCAGAACCACAGGCCAGCTCCCCATTTAAAACAGACTAGCTGCTTACACGTCATTTCTTTGGAGATGAGTCAGGAGGGCCTCTCCTGGGACTGCTCCCCTCTCAATTTGTTAATTCTGCTAACAAGCCTCTGGAGTGAAACCACACACAGAAAAGGCAGGCCTTCTGAGGCCTGCTCAGAGCTGCCACCACCAACGTGACCTATGCCGTGGGTCTCTGCAGCTGACAGGATTTCTCCCCAGCAGCCTGCCAGGCCTCTTGGACAGGCCAAGAGGGATGGCGGGCCGATGGGTGGAAAAGGAGTGAAATAGGAACTGGCCTTGAAAGTGGGGGCGGGGAGCAGTAGGAACGAACTCTTCAAGCTACAACCTAAATGATGAAGACATTAAAGTAATACTCTGTTTTATTTTTGTAGGTAAAAAAAGGATGTGTGAAATTATTATTATTATTATAATATTATTATTAGTTTTGGTGATATGGGGGAGTGGAGGGCAGGTAGGAAGGACTGAGTGGATTGTAGGAAAATGGAACATTTTTCAGTACTACATATGCCCATCTCTCTCAGATGAACCTGAGATCAAATAAGTGCTGCTTGAGATCTGACTGTGGTATAAGGTGCAAGGAGTCAACCTGATGTTGCTATAGGAACCAGATTCCTCCTCAGCACCATGGCAACTGACTCCAGAGTGTGTTAAGCACACAGTCTGCTCACATTCCACATCATAATCTTGGGAAGAGAGCAGCAGGAGGTTGGGAGAGAGTTGGGGGAAGGCAGTTCCTTCCTAAACCAATTAGCTAAAAATTCAAATAAATGAGGCTCACTTTGAATTCAGACAATTGCCAAGAGTTAGGCATCTTCATTAGAGTTACTTAGGCACCGAGGACATCATCGGAATTTTGGGGCTTGTTTGTGGTTTTGTATGTCAGAAACTATCTGCTGTAGTCATAGCAAGGTGTTTCACTGAGGAAGGCTTCCTTCTACGGTAAAGTAGAACAACAATAAACCAACCAACCAACAAAACAAAACCCCAAAAAGCTAATTGTGGGCCATTTTGAAGTCCAAGACCAATACCAGATTTCCTTCAGGAATGTCGAAATGAAAATGAACTTCTCCACCATGTGAGAGCAGCTGAAAATAGAAGAAAATCATAGCACCCGCTTCCCTTAGAGACTTTTAACGATCACCATCAATTTATTTGGACTGCTAATAGGGCTGTCCTAACATCAGGGCAGAAATATGGGTCCCTTCGAACCTCTAAATAGCCTGTAATTTAATTCCACAAATTTCAACAATATTGCCCAAGAAAGTCAGTTATATAAGAAAGTATATAAGAAAGTTGGTTATTACTTAGCATGTGTCTCCCATATGCCATATATAGTTGCTGGGCTTTCTATGTCATTAAGCTATTGACTCAATAAAACCTCCACATTTGTTGCTATTGGCCTACATTAGTGGTTCTCAAAGTGTGGTCCTCAGACTGGCAGCATCAGCATCACCTGGAGCATGTCAGAAATGCAGATTGTCAGGCCCCACCCCAGACCAGCCAAATCAGAAACTGGGAGTGGAGCCCCTGCAATCTGTGTTTTTACAAGCTCCTCAGGTGATTCTGTTGTACAGTAAAAGCTGACAACTACAGGTCTGAGAATCTGCAATCTTCAAGGTTTTTTTCTGCCCACCTAGACCTCCCAGTCAGTCACTGATGGAGCCACAGACTCTTTTAGTTGGAAGGGTCTTTCTATGCCTTCTAGGCCTCTTTCTGCCTGCTGAAGCCTCTCATTGTCACTTCTCTAGGAGTGTCATTCAGTGTCTGCTGTTTGTCCTGGTGAGCGCAGCACTTTCAAGGTGAACACTTGTTTGTTAACACATCTAGTCGTTAGAACCCAAACCTTACATTGATCTAAAGTCTGCCTCCCTACCAAGAACTAGTTCTGATTCCTGAAGTCATTCAGAATCAGCCTAAATTTTCTTCCTTGTGATAGCCTTTCATGTAATTGAAATCTGATATTACATTGCCCCTAAAGATTCTCTTCTCCAGGTGAAATGTCCCTAGGTCCTACCACATTTCTTATATAACAGGGTTTGCAGATAGCTCCACTGGCCTTCTAACTGGATGTGACCAAGACAAGATGAGGAATCCCCTTGATCCCCTAGAAACATGGCAAGCAACGCCCAAGATGTGCTGTGACCTGTACAGAGCACAGGGGAATGCTCCCTCCCTGACCTGGGCGCCACAGACTGCCATCAAGGCAACCCAGGGCTGCTTTGCTTACAATCCCATCACCCAGCTGGTGGACATTTAAAGCCCCTGGGTTTTAAATAAATTCGATAATTAAGTCAGCCCTCTTTTACTTCTATTTTTTGAGCCTGCACACAGAATTTTACTTTTCTAATAATATATTTATCTCATTGGTTTTGGTCCAGAACTTTTATTCATAGACTATTGAATTTATTTTTATACAGTATAGAAAATGTGATATTATGCATGTTTATTTTCCTTTTAAACTTTCTTAGTAATGCTATCCATATGTTTTATATCCTATATTAATGTAAAATGAGCATTTTCACTTGTAAGCTTTAAAAAGATAATTTTTATTAGCTCATCACATGAATTATAATACAATTTATTTAAACATTCTCCTTTGATGTTAGGTTATTTCCTTTTTTTTTTTTTTTTTGCTGCTATACATGATGCTGCAATGAACATCATTGTACATAAATATAAATCTTTACCTTATTATTTTCTTTGCCTAGATTCCTAGAAGGAAAACCATTGGTAAAATGTGAACATTTCAAAGAACTTGATACAAATTATTTCTAGAAAGGTTATACATTGTTCTAGTTCTACTGTCGTATATGAGAGCCCAATTCACCACACCTTTTGCTAATGTGTTATGTTTTTAAAAGAAATCTTTGTCAATTTAATAAGTAAAAAATGGCATCTTGTCCTAATTTGCATTTCCCTTTTACTAGTGAGGCTTATTTAAAAACAGGGTGATGCAAATTTTCTTCTGCCTTTAAACAGATCCATTATTTTAGGGCTCTGGCCTTCTACTTGGAAAATGGTACTATTTGCACACAAGGTTATTTTGGACTCATTTCTTTTCAAAATTTTATTTTATACACCAGCAAATGTCATTACTAGAGTTTGTTTCTTAGCTGTTTTGTTTTATTGCTCTGACTGTGGATTCCATTACCTATATTATTCTGTTTAACTATTTCATTAAGCTCTAGACTCAAAAAATACTCCACATTTGTTACATTTTTTTCACATAGGAGAGGATCTTTTCCTCACTAGTGTTCTTTACATGTCTTTCTTGGTAAATCTTGCCTGTTTATTCTTCCAGATAAACACTAGAATTATTTTTGTCAAGTACCCTCCTTCTTTCCTGCCCCTTTCCCCCTAAAATACACCCTGGACTGTTGATTGGAATTAAAGTTATGAATTAATTTGGAAAGATTTGGCATCTTCATAATGTTCAGCCTTTCCTATAGAAATATGATTGTTTCCATTATTTCAAACTGTTCTCCCATATTTTTCAGTTAAATTTAATTTTGTCATACAGTCACATGTATTTAATTTTTTTTTACATTATCAACATTTTTAAAATTTTAATTAGTTACAAGTATATAGTACATTGGTTAGACATCTATATAGTTCGTAAAACGGTACCCCCCGCCCACAATTGCTCCCTCCCTCCCCAACCCTCCACCTAGCCAATGTATTAATGCTACCTGCATTCCCTATGCCATACTCTTCATCCTGGTGACCATCCATCAGCTACGAATTTGTACTTCTTTAACCCTTCACCCCATTCTTCCAGGCCCCCAAACTCTCTTCCCCTCTGTCCATCACCAAATTTTCCACTGTATCTGTGAGTTTTTGATCAGTTTGTTCTTTTTATTCCTTAGATTCCACATATAAGTGAAATCATATAGCGTTTATTTTTCTCTGTCTGACTTAAATACCTTCTAGTTCCATCAAAGCAATATCTTTTCCCATCCCCTTCTTTTTAGTCTGTGTCTTTTAATCTGAAGTGAGTCTCTTATAGGCAACATGTAGGGGTCTTGTTTTCCTTTCCACTCATCTACTATTTTAGTTGGAGCACTTAATTCTTTTCCATTTAAGGTACTTATTGATAGGAATGTAGTTGTTACCATTCTTTATTCTTGTTGTGATACATGTTTTTTCTTTGTAAAGAAGTCCCTCCAACATTTCCTATAATACGGGCTTGGTAGTAATAAATTCTTTCAGTTTATTTTTTGTCTGGAAAGCTCTTTATCTGCCTTTAACTCTAAATGATAGCTTTGCTGGATAAATTGTTCTTGGTTGTAGATCCTGGGTCTTCATCCTGTAGAATATTTTTTTGCCAAGCCCTTTTGTCCTGCATAATTTCTTTTGAGAAATCAGCTGCCAGTCTTATGGGTTTTCTCTTATAAGTAACTATCTGTTTTTCTCTTGCTGCTTTTCAATATTCTTTCTTTGTATTTAACTTTTGGCATTTTAATTATGATGTGTCTTGGTGTGGGCCTCTAAGGATCCTGACTTTTGGAATTCTCTGAGCTTCCTGAGGTTTTATGTCCATTTCCTTCACCAGGTTAGGGAAGTTTTCCATCATTGTTTCTTCAAACAGTTGTTCAACATCTTGATTTTTCTTCAGTTATGCTGATCAGACTGATATTTGGACCCTTAATAGTGTTCTATATGCTCCTTAAATTATTTTTATAGTCTTGGCATCTTATCTCTTGCCATTTTGATTGAGTGTCCTTGGCTTTCCCATTCTCTAGATAGGGCATTCGATCCTTTCCTTTATTCACTCTGTTTATTCCTTTGTTTATTCCATTTAATATACTTCTCATCTCAGATAATGTGTTCTTCATTTCGGACTGGTTCCCTTTTACAATTTCCGTTTCCATTTTTATGCATTTTATCTCTTTGGTGAAGTTCTCACTGAATTTAATCAAAGTTCATTGAGCATCTTTATAACAAGTTTTGAACTCTGCATCTGTTAGATTACTTGACTCTATTATATCTGGATCTCTGTTCTGTTCTCTCATATGGTTTCTGTTTCTTTGTCTTCCCATTTTGGCTGCCTTTCCATGTCTGTTTCTATGCACTAAGCAAAGCTCCTAAGTCTCCCAGTCTTATTAGTGTGGATTTGTGAAGTAAGTGTCCAGTGGCACAGTCCTGAGAGGGGCTCAGCTATAGCCAAATTTAGCTCAAGCTTCTGCCCCTCCAGGGCCACCTGTTAAGATTCAGCAAGCAATCCACAAATGCTGTGCTTATAATTGCCTCAAAAGGCCACACCAGAAACCAAAGCCAGCTGCCTCCAGTGTGAGTCTAGGAGCTGCTCAACAAGGAGCACCTGACTCGCTGAGGATAAACCTGGATGTGACTTGGATGGAGCTGCGAGTTGGGGGAGGCGGGGTTTCAGGGAATCTCCTGGGCGGAGTGACCTCTATTATCCAGTTTGATGACCTCATGGCAATGGCAGTGCTGTGTCCCCACACTGAGAGAGGAGAGGGCTTGACAGGAAACAATGGATACCGCTGGCACTTCTGTACAGAGTGTCGCCTTGGCCCTCACTCCAGTAATGTCTCCCTGTAAGTCCCTGGTGCTCCCTGTGCACAGCCGAATCGGCACTGGTGATCAGAGCAAGCAGGTCCATCACCGCGAAAATCCGCTCGCAGACGCGGCCCCTTTAAGAAGCTTCTGCTGCTGCCACAGCCTCCGTCTCACTCTGCCACTCTAGATCCGGCAGCCCGGCATCCTCGCCCTGTCCTACCTTCTGCCGTTGCAGGGTGATTTCTTGGATTTCTCTCAAGTTGTATGGTTTGTTCATCAAGATCCCAGGCGATTTTTCCTTGCTGCTGCTCCTTGTTTCCGTCACAACTTTGACTTGGTCGCCAGAGAGATGAACAGAGCTTCTATTATCTACGCCATTTTGGTTGCCCCCACCCGTATTTAATTTTTGATACATGATTGGTTTTTAAAACCCGTATGTCATATCTAGACACTTTTTTTTGGTGCCTTTATTAATCCTAACCATTTTGAGTTAGATTTGCTAGCACTATAATCATACTGTTTGCAAACATTGACAATTTGATCTCCTTTCCGCTTCCTGCTTTGTTGCACTAGTTTAAACTTTTCACAATGCTAAGTAGCAATGGTTCTAGTGCTCATCCCTTCCTTGTTCTTGACTTTAAAGGAAATGCCTCCAAGATTTCATCATTAAATGTTTGCTGTTGTTTTGAGATATTCTTTAACACGTTACGTATCATTCTATTTCTAATATATACTAAGAGTTTTATTTAAAATGGATATTGAATTTTATTACATGCTACATTATTTTTTAGTTGACTTACTGATGAAATATATTACAGCAATAAATTTCCCAATATCAAGTAGTCCTTGAGTTTATTGGATATATCCTACCCAGTTATATCCATTGGATTCAACTTTTCTTTCATCTGTGTACATATGTAAGATTGTTGTAAATTTTGTGTGTGTGACATCTTTGTAAAGATAATGCTACTTTCATTATATAAATTAACTTTTTCTGTTTTGGAACTTATTATCTAAAGTTGAAATTTATATTTTTCCTAAAATAGCTATTGAGATTTTCAAATATCTTAGCATACAACTATAAATAGCATTCATTCTCTTAACCTTAAAATCTTCTTATGTTACTATATTTCCTTATTAATTTTTTATTTCTAAAATTTCCAGAGGCCAACCTAATTTTTTTTCATAGTATCAGCTACTTGATATATTTATCAAATCTACTCTTATACTGTTTCCTATATTATTAATTTTATTTTTAGCCTTTCTGAATCACTTTGTTTTTAATTTGTCTCTTGTACAGAATACGGTTGGGTTTAATTTTTAAGCTAAATCTGAGAGTCTTAGACTTGTGATAATAAGAGCATTTAACCTACTTACATATTTCATCATTGTTGATATGCTTGACCTCACTTTTGCCACTTTGTTTTATGCTTCTGGCTATTTTTGTGTATGTTTATTTTCTCATTTTTTTCATAGACTATGCTTTATTTTTAGCCCCTTGGTGTTTCTGGAAGTAGAAAACCTGATTTTTAACCTTTATAATTAATATACATATATGCAGCAGAAACTTCTGCTGCATAATTCAAAAAGTCTAAAACAAAACTCATGATCCCCTTCATTAAGACCCAAGTATATTTAATTTATTTTAAATACATGTAATACCTGCTTTCTTCCAGTACCTACTATTTCCTTGTCGTTATTAATTTAATCTTTTATTACATATGCAGTTTCTTATCATATGATTACTTACCAAAATAGTATTTTAAAAAATAAATTCTAATTACTATTTTGCAACCACAAAGTAGTATTTTAAAAAATAAATTCTAATTACTATTTTTATTAATAGGATCAATAAGAGCTATAATTTATTGGATACTTGCTATGTGCCAGGAACCACATCAAGCACTTTACCTACATTACTACTTAATCCTTATAGAAATCCCACTTTTCCAGTGAGGTTCAGAAAGGTTAAATAACTCCTGCACAGTCCTATAATTAGAAAGAAGCAGAGCTGGGATTCATTTGCTGGTCTCTCCGATCCCAGAGCCTGTGCTCTTAATTATTATGCCCTAGGTCGATTTAATTGGTTTCAAGTTCAACATTGGTCCATTTTACACTATTCTAGAGTCCTTGATTTCAGTGCATTTCAGTCACCTGGAACATTAGTATTCATTGATTCATTGTCTCCGGAGGAGGACATGAATGGTTTATTGCTGAGATGCTGCACATCTTAATATGTCTTTATAATACCTTTCCATCTGAATTACATCTTATTTAACAATCCAGTTCTTTGGGGACTGTCAGCAGATAGACATGTGGAATGCAGGCCAAGAATGTGCCTCTCAATCCATCCACTCCCACTGGTAAGAATTCCTCTTGTTCTTTGATGTATGCTCTTTAATGCTCCATAATTTATCATGTGATTGCCAATTTTAAATGTGTTGGTATATTTATAAGCATTTTATCTGGAAGTTCTTAGGAAGCATATCCAGAATGTTGGTTTCCTGCCATGTTACATAAGAAGCCAGTAAGAACCTTGTAAATATTGTTTTCTATTCATGGCATTAGTCATCTATTTCAATTTTGTGTCTTCAACAAATTTGATAGGTTTCCTTTTAGCAGTTTCAACAGTAGCCATACTGACTAGGCCCGAGCACCATTGCATTGAACTGGAGACCTCTCTGACATCAATCTGTTAACCCACATTCCTTGATCAGAGTTGGCCAATAAATTGCAAACCTATTTCTCAATACTTTTCACAAAAAACTCATGACAGATGTCCCTAAATACCTTATCGAAATCAGCACTATCTTAAATATTCTTTTGAGCTAAGCCTAGTAACCCCATAAAAAAAGAAAATCCAATTAATTTGATGTGTTCCTAAAATTATTGATTTCTTTCTAAAGTACACATATGCCATCTTTTAGGGAATCTATTCTATGAATCTGCAAGAGAGTAACATCAGACTTACTCTTCTAGAGCCTCTGGACTTTACAAAATAAAATTTGTTTGCTTTTGCTGGCCCCTATAGACACTCCATGATTTCAATAGAATTACTGTCAGAAGCTCTAAGAAACTGTCAGAAGTTCTCTCCCTACTTAGGATAAAATTAGTCAAGACAGATTTTAATCCTTTAAGACAGGCAGATATTGTAAATACATTTATTCACTTCCTCTGTAACCATATTTGTTGTACAGCTGCTCGTCTGTCGGCCATTCTCATTGATACAGGCCCAGAGCTTCCTTATTCTCCTTCTTGTCGTCGTCGTTGCAGGAGCCCACGTGGTGTCTCGGCATTCTCCACAAGCCTCTGCTTGTTCGGTTCTTCCTGAGCCAGAGACTCTCATGGAATTACAAGACCATTCTCTTCTCTGCATTTTCTGAAACATTCTTTCCTGATATCGGTGAGTTGTGTTATGTGTAATAGTCTCTCCTTTTATGAGTAGGAACCCTAGAATGACTGGCCACTTGGCTCAACAATATCCTCACTCCAACTAGTTCTTTGTCCTTGGTGAGAATCAAGCCCAGCATGGCAGTCTCTATTGCTGCTCCCCTTTCTTTTTGAGAGTTGGAACTCCCAGTAATCCACGGCAAGAATATATTTAGATGCTCTGCTTTTAGCTGAATGAGGCTCTTAGCAGAAGACAGGACTATTTTGGCTCTGCACCTATTTTATGAACTGTATTAAGAAATCATTATTCATACCTTTGTTTATACAGGCTATCTGTGGTACATCTCCACAACATAACTTAAGTTATTCCTTCTTTTGTTCCTTGTTAGGTCTGCAACAGGCTACGATGCTCAGGTTTATGGGTTTATATAACAACGCAGGCCTGCGTTGAAACATCCAGTGTCACTCTCAATCTCTTCTACTGGAGCTGCACCTCACAAAGAAGCTGGGCTCCATGATTGCCACTGCCCAGTCTTGAGTCACATACTAATAAGCAGAGAAGCCTATAAAAATTACACTATCCCTTTCGCATTAACATTTCTAATTTATTTTCTTTATTCTTACATGTATTTATCTAGAGACCTTTAGATTACATCCATTATGGAAGAAAAAGAGTTAAAATGAGGGTGGGGTGGGGTATCAGCCTTCACTCTGATCTAGCTTCTCACTGAGTTCCGAGACTCATACCAGAAGCATCGACCCTGGGGCTGGGGCTGGGACAGCTGACTAATGACTTACGGCTGCCCTTCGAGGAGTTTGAGGACTCCCTCATACTCTTTGATAACCTAGCACTCAAAGCTCTGAGTCCTGGTTGTGGACAGGCACGGAACAGGTGCTGGAGCCAGCCTCCTGGCTTCAGGGCATGTCAGTAACTTTGGAATCACACAAACGGCACTTGACTGGCAGTTCACGTGAAATGCAGGGGCCTTTTTTACTCTGCATCCCCCACCTCCACCCCCGTAGAAACTTGGTACACGCTTCCACTCTCACCAAGATGCTTGGGAAGATAAGGGCTCTCAGGCTGATAGAGAACTCTCAGGTTATCTTCCTCAACTCCCAAATGCACATCATATCTGCTCTTACTCAGAGATCCCCTCCAGAAGGAAGAAAGAAAGACGAGGCTGAAAAACAGGAAGATGGGAAGGCAGGAGAGGAACCCAGGCTGGGCACACAGTGGGCACTTTGTAAGTACTCCACTGTGCACCCAAGCAGACTAGGACAGAATTTGCAGAGAAGAAAGGAGAAGGAACCAGATCATCCACACCTCCTCAGACAGCTCTAACTGGTTTTGTAAGTACAGGTTACTAAGTTATGTGGAATGGACTATGTGGTATTAGTTGAACCAGGTCAAAATGATGGGGGATTTATAAAACTAAGATTATAGAAATGATACAGAGGAGGAAAAAAGGATCATTCTACTGTTTTCCAAGATCTTTCCAGTGTATTATCGAATTAGCCAAGGTGGATTTCTAGGAGAACTGGAAGCCCGCCAACGTGGCTTATCTCCTGATCCTCAAGGTAATCCTGAGGACAGACAAGCTGTGAGCTAGCCAGGCAGAGGGCATGACCAAGGGGCAAGGAGTCAGGGGTAGCTCCTGGGGTGAGGGCTGTAGTCCCTCTGACAGCTGACATATGACCATGTGGGATTTCAAGAGTTCAGTCCTGACAGTAGGAGACAGTTCACCTGGGCTGCTTGGTGCCTACTCACTGCCGGGCCATTACTGCATGAGTAAGAGTGTGTTACAGCCACTGGGAGGGTTTCGATGATGGAATTTCTTTCTTTTTTTCTTTTTTCTTTTTTTAAAGTAGCATTGGTTAATAACATTATACAAGTTTCAGGTGTACAACATTATAGTTCGACATCTGTACAGTGTGCTCACCCAAAGTCTAATTACCATCCATCACCATACATTTGACTCCCTTAACCCATTTTGTCCTCCCCTATTCATTTTCCCCTCAGGTGATCTCTAATCCATTGTCTGTATCTATTAGTTAGTTTTTGTTTTGTTTTGTTCGTTTCTTTTTTGTTTGATATCTCATATAGGAGTGAAATCACATAGTTTTTGTCCTTTTCCATCTGATTTTCCATCCACGTTTCCACAAATGGCAATATTCTGAATAGCAATCTTCACAATAGCCAAGATACAGAAACAGCCTAAATGTCCATCAAGGAATAAATGGACAAAAATGTGGTACATATATACAATGGAATACTACTCAGGAACCTCTCTTATATAGAGATTTCCTTAGGGTGGGAAAGCATTTATCACTCAGTTCACAACTGGGAGGGAGGAGAAAGTCCCCGTGTTTGCCCGGCAAAGCTGCCACTGCTGCCGCTGGGCCCAGAGTCTGGGCCAGGTGATGTGTGTGCCTGAGTGGAGCGTCCCTCGCCCTGCTTACTCATTCCCTCTCCGCCTCATTACACTATCTGCATCCACAAGAGACAGAGAAGGACCACAGGCCTGATCATAGCTCTCATAGAAAAAAGCCATCTTAACCTGTAAAACTCTGCTTTCTCAATGACAATACTGAGCATCTACCATATATTTCACATAAAAAGAATCATAATATCTGGTCTCTGCCTTTAAGAAGATGATAGTCCAGCAGGAGAGGATGGACACACACACACACATGGGCACACACACATGTATGCACTGCAGTAGGAAAATAAGTTAAGCCCTGAATAGTGTGGTCTTAAAATAAACTCAGTAAAATGTCAAGGAGTGGCTCGATCAGCTTGGATGGCTCCATGGCAGAGAAAGGATGTCAATGGGTCATAAAAATAGAAGAGATTCAGAGGAGCAAAGGATCGGTTATGGCAAAACAAGTAGCAAACCCAAGTGAGCAGGCGGAGCCCCACTCTGAGAGAGCACCCTTCAGTCTCTGATGCCCACGTCACCACCTCCCAAGACTGCATCATGGTATGTACACATGCACATGTACATGCTTTATGCTTGGGCCCCTGACTGTGACACTAAAATACTTTCAACCAGGCTGAGAGTGACCACTAAGGTATACTGAATTTATCTATAAACCCCAGAGATAGCACAGCATCTGAGGCCAGACGGACATGTGCGTACATACACACTGAGCCACCACTTTTAAATACAATGTGCTACGTACTAAATAAGACACCTTATAAGTATGGTATCTAATAGGTATGAATAGCTTGTGAGGTAGAGATTATTATTCTAATTTACAAATGAGGAAATTGAGACTCAAGAGAATATTTGGTCAAGGTCATGGTTAATCAGATGCAGGGCGAGATGTCACACCCGGTTTGACTTTAAAATCTGTGTCCGTTCTCATGCTATATCAAAAGTCTACTGCTCAGAACAATTCAGCTGTGGCATCTGCTAACAAGGCTGCCCTTTATTTTTGACCTTCACTCTCATGATCTATGCCAGCTCACCTAGAATCTATATCTGACTGTCAAGATTTGGTTAATAAACAAAATTAACGGTGGCTTTATTTTTCTCTCAAATAAAGCCATCTACAAGGAAATGGGCTGGGATGGCGGCTCCATGGTTATCGAGACTCAAACTCTCATCTTTCAATGGTTGGCTTCCATCTTATGGTCCAATATGGTGCTGGGACTCCAGTCATTACAGCTGCATTATAGGAAGCAGAAAGGAGTAAGGAAGGAAGAAAAAGGGCTCATCTCTCTTCTTTAAGGAGCCTTCATTAAATTATAGCATACAGTACTTTATGGCTCTCATTGGCCAGAAATTGCTACCAAATCTTACAGGAGACTAGAAAATCTAGTGTTTTTAGTCTAGGTCGCAATATGCCCAGCTGAAAATCAGGGTTCAGTTACTAAGGAGGAAGCCTAGATTAGATGCTGGGGTAGACAACTAGCAATTTTTGTTATACTAAAATTTATTATTCTTTTTAAACAACAGGGTGTGGCTGGTCTCCGATAACTCAGAAGCAAAGTTAATAATCACCACTGGAGCTCCCTCTTCTTTTTGATATCACTGCAGTCTGGAACTCAGCAGGGATAAAGCAAATAAAGCTACAAAGTAATGACCCCCCCCCCCGACCCCCATCCCAACATTTCTGTTCTCCCATGAACAGTACTCTTTGATTACAGGCTCCACATTTAAAACATATAAAAACTGTCCCAAGGCCAGAGGATAGGATCTGTGGTTTGGTACACTGCCATCAAATATAAGAAAAGCTCATCCATAGTCCCATGTGGTGAGCAGCAGGCTCACACATACGCTGAGCTAACTGGATACAGGCATAGTAGTGTATTCTTCCTTATGCACCCCAACTCCCCCAAGACAGATGATGGAGAAAGAAAAAGAAATTACAGAATTTAAAATGTTCCAGTGTGAAATACTGCACTGCATCTAAGATTGTATACTCTTCAAGATCTTGTCAAGCATTGCAACTCTTCAAAGCGCCAGCAGAGACAGAAAATTGGAGTTGGAAGGAATTTGGAAATGGTCCTTCCAGGCTCCTCCAATTCCAAGGAGAGAAACTATGACCAGAGAGGTGTGATGGCCTGCTCACAAGCAAAGAGACACAGGCTCTGAGCTCCCAGGCTCCTTCTACTCTAGCTGCTTTGGGCCAGCAGTGGGGCTTTGGGGGAAATTTCTCAGTATTGGAAAACACCACAAAGCTGCTACTGAAGACTTCAGATGCTGCTGAGTGAAGTCAAGATCAAGAATGTGAGATGGGCGTTTTCTCCAACACTTTTGTATTTCTGTCTAAGGAGAGGCACAGGGGTTCTTCGGGGCTGTGGGAAGCTGTGATCCGCATGGGGGCCCGCTGCAGCCAGTGTGGACACCAGATAGAGCCACTTCGGCAGCTGTGGCTTGGGCTCTAGATGGTGAAAAAGCTTGGTGGATGACAAATGGGACAACGAGTGGTATCTGGGGAGGTGTTTCCATATATCAGCCCTTGGTTTTCGATGAGACTCCAATGGGTGAATTTGTTAAAAATAGACTCCTGGACTTCCCTCCCAGAAATTCTGAACCAGGAGATCTGGGCGGGGCCCAGGAAATTGTATTTTTAACACGTGCCTGGAGATGCCACTGCTGCCATCCAGGTACTAATCTGAGGACAAGTGATGGGCTCCTCTGTCCTCGATGATTCATGGGCAAGGCTCCTTCACCACCTCAGTGCCTGTCTCACTGGTAGGAGATCCCATGACCCACTCCTCGCTGCTTTACACAGTCTGTGGTAAGAGGTTCCTCCTGCACTTCATGCTCCCCTATTGTCCCCTTTAAGCATCTTTCTTTCTCTGGTGGTAACAGGGAGCCAACTAATCACCTGCCTCCACATCCTAACCCTTCACAAACTTGAAGCCTATTACTAGGTCACCTGTCAGCCTGCTCATCTCCCAGTTAAATTACCCCCCCTTCTTCTCACCTCTCATCCATGGTCCCATTTTCCAGCCCATCAATCATTTCCACGCTTTCCTCTAAATGCTCTCCAAGCTCCCTCCAGTCCTCCTGAGTTGTCTTTGTTCCCAGTTCTTCCCTTGAACAGTTTGTGTCTTGTGAGATAAAAAAAAAAAAAAAAAAAAAAAAAATTCCCTGCTCCAAAAGAATTCGAAGGCTATTTTGACAGGATTAATTTAAGAAACCTCCTTGCAGCACCACGGCAATCCAGAAAGAGGGCAGGTTGCATAAGAAAGTCTAAGGCAGGGGCTACAGGAAAGACTCCATTGTCTCCATGGTAACACACCCCAAAAGTTTCCTGGGTGTTTGCTGAAGCAGCAAGGTGTGTCCACAGGGCTGAAGATCCCCCAGATGGCTGGCCAGAAAGCCATGAGAGACTTCTGAGCTTCCCAGCTGATCCAAGTGAGGAAAGTCAGGGCAGGCTGGGTTTCAACGATGGAGTCAGTGGCAGAAACAGAATGGAACGTGGGAGCCAGAGAGTCAAGAGGAGGCGTGTGAGTGGTGGGGTGGGTCATCAGTAACCCCGGTGACAACGACATCTGTTCATCATAAGCACAAAGTCACTTTGAAGAAGATTTTTAAGTGTTGCAACACCTCGAAAGTATGATACGAAAAATCAGCAGGTGGGGAGGAAGGAGAAAGGGAAGTGAGACAGAGTAGAATGCAAGGAGGGACAGAGTTCAGTGGTTGAGGCAGACCTATTTTCTCCAAGGAGCAGGAAGAAAGGGAGAAGACAGCAGAGGGAATAGAGGACAGCAGAAGAGGCAGGGAAATTGGGAAGGAATTTGCCTCCGCAGCCTCCGGGGGTCTAGAAGAACAATTGCTGCACCGCCCAGCGAGGAATGTGACTGTGGCCCTTTGCTGAGGAAGTCAGAGAGTGGGCATCGGTTCTAAATATTTCCCGAGAGGTGAT
Organism: Pteropus vampyrus; assembly: GCF_000151845.1. Taxonomy (NCBI): domain Eukaryota; kingdom Metazoa; phylum Chordata; class Mammalia; order Chiroptera; family Pteropodidae; genus Pteropus; species Pteropus vampyrus. Next base: position 2,427,863 of record NW_011888918.1, read on the forward strand.
CTCACAGGACAGCCAAGTGGGTGAGTGTACTGCTCTCGCACCCACAGCCGCCCATCACTTCGTGGTTAACCTGGAGTGCACAGCTTCCAGAAGTGCACTTAGAATTTCATATTTTAGTACTTTTTTCTTTTTGAACGTTTTCTTAATATGCAATTTCAGTCTTCCCAACAAAATTGGCATTTATTAGTGATACGTTCATGAGATTTAGACTGTGGGCACTGAATTTAGAGACCACAGTTAATTCCTGGTACTGCTACTTACTAGGTGTGCCCCTGAGGAAGTCCGTAAGTCTCTGGGTCCAATAAATGGAAAGAGTAATAATGAGATTTAAAAGGCAATGTAATTACATGCCAAGATAGGTTAGTTGAATATAAATTCCTATGTCTCTTTCTGCAGTGGATATACCAAAGATGAAAAAAGAGAGAGAGAGAGAGAGAGAGAGAGAGAGAGAGAGAGAGAGAGAGAGAGAGAGAAGGGTACCATTTCCTCTGGGCTAGCGCTGAGTAGCAGATGGGGTAGGATGAAGCACACCCCTTCTGGAGAGTGGCAGCCCCATCTTTTTCCATGCTGTGATGAAGCCAGTCATGCTGTTTGGAAAGCCTTTTGGGGCCTCCAGTGCTGACAAGATAAGGAATCACCTGTAATCTTTTCTCATATGGAATGAATATGCTGGATATGGACATTTCAAATGTGACTATGATAAATTACCAATGGGAAAGTGTGGTATGTTTTGTTGTGTTTCCTTATTTTAGGAGGAAAAAAAGCAGACCGAGGTCTTTCTTCTCCCTTTGGTTTAATCCCAAACTATGGCCCAATAGCTAATTTTGTTTGTTAGTCTCTTTGTTCACTAATTAGTAATTATGAACAGCTGGAGAGGGGATTACTCACCTTGAGAAGAGGGAATTTTGTGCTCAAGAGAGATGTCACTTAGGGAGAAAAGAGCCTCTCCAGTTACAAGATGAACCAAACTAAACATGCCTCAAATTAGACATATCTTTAAGAGGGCCAAGAAAAGAAAACAAGCTTTATTTACCTCCCATGTGGCCAACATGCCGCCCCCTGGTTTCTGGGTAATTCCACTCTCTAGTATCTACTTTCATCAGGAAACAGAAATACCAGCTGCCTCCAAGCAAGGTAACTCTCTTGTAATTTTAGATCTACTTGAAACCAGGGAATATAGCTGGGGAACAGCAGGTTATTCTGAACGGAACAGAAAATCCAATCTTGAAAAGAAGGAAAGCTCCAATTCTAACCTTGCCCAATTTTGGTTCTAGTCAGTGAGTGAAACATAAAAAGCCCAGAGATCACTGTATATATTCCAGAGATGGCTTAAAAACACCCAGGCAGAGTGGCCTTATGTTTTCAAGACCCCATGAAGAGAATGGAAGGAAGAGTAGAAGCTGTATTTTTGAGAAGTAGAAGGAAAGGAGAAGCAGTGTTCTAGAGGGGCAAGGTATGGACTCTGGGTTTGACACTAGGCTCTATTGCATTCTAGCTGTGTGACCCCAGGCAAGCAATGCAATCTCTCTGTGCCTCATGGCCTCATACGTGGAATAGAAATGCTGGTAGAGGGGTAAATGAATTATTGCACAGGGAACACTTAGTATATTTAGGGGGAGGTACATGAGATGACCAAGTCCAGCCCTGGCCTCCAAGCAGATAAGAATTTTTATTCCATTTACACAGTGTGGAATCAAGCCCACAGGTCAAAGTCAATCTGTTAGTACTGACGTAGAGGAGTATGAACATTCTCTTTGTGGGTTACAGTGCTGTGAGAACGCTGTGTTACTCTATACCATACTGCCTCTTGGTACAGATTTTGGACAGCCTTGCATTTTTCCAAAGACTACCACAAAACAGAGTCAGGACAGTGGTGGTTCTTAGCCCTATCGTTGTTGGAGTGATGAGAGAGAGGGTCAGTGTCGGTCCTCCTTGTGTCACTGAGATGCACGTTAAATTAGGAGCTAAAACTACTCACTGTCACAGTTTACAAACGTTTAAAATGTTCAGTGTTGTTCCTAAACCCCCACATTCGCCTTCTCAGGGGCCTGGTCTGGGCCACCAAGATAGGCTCGAATGGCACTTCTTCACTTCCTGACTGTGGAGCAGAGGAAAGACTCAGCTAATACACAGAGTAACTGGCATATCTGCCTAACGATTGGCAGGGTAGCTTAGGTTCGATTTAATTTGATTCAATTTAACTAAATGAATTCAATTCAGTGTATTTACTGAGTGTCCAACTAAGTGCCCTGGATCACCGTGGTTCATGAGGGTGGGGCAGGGAGGAGTGGGTAGGGTACGATACAAGTAGTAGCATCTGCCCTCAAGCAGCTCGTAGAGCTGGACAGGCATAGAGACACATCGGTCCCTTTAACGTAGGGTTTCTCCACCTCAGCACTATTGGCATGTTGGCTGGATAATTCTTTGTTGTGGGGCCTGTCTATGCACTATCGGATGTTGAGAAGCATCCCTGGCTTCCATCCATTAGATGCCAGTAGGATCTGTCTCGAACTTGTGACAACCAAGAATGTCTCTACACACTGTCAAATATCCCCTGGGAGGGCAAAATCTCCTGCTGTGAACCACTGCGGTAATATGAGGTTAAATATCATCAGTTCTTTAAAAGAGGTATAAACCAAGTGTTATATGGGTGAAGAAGCCAGTGATCATTCTGACCAGGACAGACTTCACAGACAAAGTGACATTTGGGCTGGGGCTAAGAGAGCAAGCGGGGTTTTGACAAGTACCATTTCTATCTTAAAAGGGAAAAATAAAGCAGCAGGAAATGCTAGGACCCAGTGTCAAGGTACTTGACATAGCCTGCAGGCCACGAAGAACTTCTCAAAATATTTAACCAGTGTGGCACCCACTGATGCAAATGGGCCCTCGAAGTAGGCAGGAGCAGAGTCCCGCACAACATTAACCTTTAGTTGCTGAAGTGTGTGGAGGTCAGAGGGTCCTACAGGGGCCACAGAACCTTTGGGGTGCTCAGGGCAGCTGAAATTTTCCAATATTTTAACAACTGACATGGCCATGCTGGCACATATCAACTGCATGCCAGCCTGCTTTTCCACTCTGGAGGAGGAGAGATCCCAAATCCACTATTGGTCTTAAGTGAAGGTTTAAAACAAGTTTTGCTTGACAATGCTGATAAAACCCTTTCTGATTCAATAGTTTATGCACATCAACAGAAGGTAAATGCTATAAATGCTGGGGTAGGGGACAGAGCTAGTTTTGCTGCTGTATTTTTAATATCCAACTTTACAAAATGTTACAGCTCTTTGGCCACCCCCACCCCCTCAAAATCCCCAGCATTTGGCTTCATTTCTTTCAGATTCCTTAGCCTGCCTAATGCATGAGCCTGGGTTGCGTAGAGTTCCTCGCCAAAACAGAAACTAAAGCTGGAGAAAACTCACCAGATCTGAAATGCATTCAGTTTGAACCTGAAAGGTAGAGAGCAGACCAGGGAAATGAGATTGAAGCAGAAGTCAAGACTAGCCCTGTGTCCGGAGAAAAGTACAAGGGGGCGTCAGGAATAGCTACAATTAGGCATTCTCTTGCCGTGCTCAGAAAAATGAAATTATAATCTACCCCATGAGCAGAAGTGCTTGGCTATCCCCTTTGGGGAGAAGAAAAGAATGGATCCCATTTCTGGTTTCTTTCACACCACAAGCCACTGTACTAATACTGGACCATCCCAACGGTCTGACAAGTACACACACTGCTCACAACCCCCAATAGAGCCAGGGAGACATTGTTCCCTCTTGGTCTATGGTTTTCCAAGATGGGATGCAGTTCAGTTGCAAACTGGACACTCGGTCCCTTTTTAAAACAATCTCCCATCCTACCAGCATTTCAATAATGACCACACATTGTTGCGGTGTCCCTGGCTAGCTGGTTTGCTTGCTCTTCTAAAGAAAGATTCGGTTTATTAAAACTCCAAGAAGGTGGATAAGAAAGACCCAGAGACCCTGGAGGGAATACAGTGTCTGGTTGGTCTGCTGCTCTCCACTCCTGCTTTGCACTAGCTGCTGCAACAGGCTCAGGCAAGGAGAGCAGGTATGTGGGAGCACGACAGCCCTGAGGGAGGACGCTGGCGAGAGAGTCTGCCATCTTAACAGCTCAGAGTTGAAGGTAGGGCTTCTACCGGTTTATAAGTTTCTGGAAAACAGATTCCACCCATAACCTCCTAAAAACCCCTACTCCCTCCCCAGCTGTATTTCAGAAGCAAACTCTCAATTGCATCATCTTCACCTGGCTCCTGGACCAGAAATGCTCACCTAACAGGTGACCCCTTAGATTCTCTTTCTTCCAATTCTGTAAACACAGCTGCCAGATTAATGATGTGAAAATATGCCTAGCATCATTTTATATCACCTTTCCCTCCACTCAACAAGACCCACTTCCTACAGTGTGACTTTGAAACAATGTAATCTGATATTCAGGAGCTAGGAGGTTGTGGCTCCCCACCCTCTGAACTTGCTCCCTGCTTCCCTCCACACAGCTCAGCTTCAGCCCGGCGGATCTAATCATAATCCCCGAGACAGGCCTTGTCCACCACAGCCTCACACCTACACTCCATCTCCTGAGTATCCTCCCCTTCAAATCCTATCCAGTTGAGGCACAGTTCATGCTCCACTTCCTCCAGGAAGCCCTCCAAACAGGAATGTGGTCCCTGACCCCCAGCACCATTGGGGAGCACTCGGCACATCCAAGGGTAGCAGGTCTGACTTCCTCTTCCACGGGACCCTTAGGATTTTGACTTGCTTAACACAGACCCTTGTAGTCCTCTCCCTGTCCACCTTCCCCTATAACAAGCCCTGCTCAGGCCAGCTCCCGGGCTCCAGAGCACTGAGCAAAGTGCTCATCCCAGCTGCTCCTAGGCCTGGCGTTGAGCACGGCAGGACCATGGCCCAGGAAAGTAAAAACAGGGGACAGGTAGGGAGTACAAGAACAGAGCCAAGGAGGCACAGTTGCCCATGCTGCCAAAGGGCACCATGGGCTTCAGAATTTCCCAAAACCAAGAGGCCAACTCCCCAGGCTGAATCAAGCCTGAAGACACTTGTGGATTAGGTGAGTGCCTCTGCACAGCCTACCAGCTCTCCCTTCAGAGATCCTGCCCACCTGCCGGGACTCAGCTTCATGTGGCCTTCTCTAACACAGCACACCTCAGCATCCCAGGCCAGAGTCATCTGGTCCTCCACGAAATCCCCACTCACCTACTGTGGCTTGGTGCTGTGTTGATAGGCAAACTCCAGACAGCACCCAGCATGTCGCTTCACACATAGTGGGTGCTCCATGTTTCCCCATCCTGCAACAACCTATCAGTCCCACATGTGTATGCTTAGGAGCTGAAAAGGTGTTTGTCTTGCAGTATTACCTGCCCCTTACCACTCCTCTGAGAGAGTCAGTGTGAACATCATTATCCAATTTTCAGATGAGGTTCAGAGAGGCCAACTGCCTATACAGAGCTCATATCCCAACCAAGAGTTAGGTCAGGGGTAATCTTGAACTATTTCTCTTTCCCAGACATGCAACCGTCCACAGAATCTCTTTCCTTCAACAAATGATCTGGTGTTTATTCAGTGGTCCTTGGTGGTAACCAGCACCCCACATAGGACAGGGAATGAGGCTGTTACTGGCAAAGGCAGGGCAACAGTAAGACAGGGAATTCACCTGGCATGTCTTCTGTCTTACGAAGGTCTTCAAACACTACCACCTTTTACCAAATCTTCCTGCAACCCACACACATCAAACGTAGGCAGCTTGTTTTGTATGATTGATGAAGACTTTTTTTTTTAACATAAGAATTTAATTATAGGGGAACTGCATTCGCCGAGGGCCTGTCAATTGAGGTCTCACCATATAGACCTTCTGACAACCTCAGGCAGCCAAGACCTCATTAACTGAGCAGGGAAGTGGGAAGAGAAGATGACAGCTGCATGGGGTGACATTTTCCAGCAGGGGTCTCTTGCCAAAGGCCCACCATGTAGGTTCTGGGATACGAGGTGTCTCATCTAATGATGCCACACACTGCCTATCTTCTCACAGAATTGCTGCAAAGTAAGAGAATGCGGCTCTGGGGACACAGGCAATTGTGTTGCATTTGGGATGAAAGCCAGGCATTTCAGCCGACACATTTGTGAGCCAGGCCAGATGGAACATGGAGGGTTAGGCAGGCCTTCTACACCTGGTGAACAGAACATCCAGTAAGATAGGAACCTTGTTCCTACCCTGAGGACTTTCTGGGGATGGAGACTGTCTCTTTCTTGCTCGTTTCCTTGCTGGAGAATTTCTGGGCCCAGAGTGTGTGCATCTGGGGCTATGGGAGGGGAAAAGGACTCCAAGGCAATGCAGAACGCAGATCCCACAGCAAGGAAACAGGTTCTCTGGAAGCCAAGCCAAGACAGAAATGCCCATGATGTTTTCCATTCTGCAGCACTGGAGACACCAAACCACATGAGATAATCACTGCAGAAAAGTTTGTGAGAAAGGATAAATGGGAAAGAAGATATTACAATCAACCTGGCCCTCCGTGATGGGCCTCTCACAACCTCATATTCACTCCATCTCTGGGGAAGTCCTCACTCATTAGGCTGCATTAGCCTCACTTGAGGAGGGAACGGACAGAAGAGGCAGGGACAGGGCCCAAGGAGTGAGTGGCTCACTCATCCCACCTCCAACTGACAGCAGATCTAAGAAAAACATGGCACCTCTGGGCGAAGAAGTGGTCCTAAAGACTCCTGGCTGTTTACCTGGAGCCAGGACAGAGCACTTCAGCAGAGGCTAGATGAAGAAAGGTGATTTCTCTTTAGCTGATGGGAATCAGAAGCTGGGGTCGGGGCTGCCCTCTGAGCAGCTAGCAAGGCAGAATGAGAGCTGTGACTCTTAACCAGGGGCAAGTTGTCCTCCTTAGTTCCAGGGACATTGGGCAGTGCCTGGAGACATTTTTGGTTGCCACAACTCGGAGGTGGGGTGGGAGGGCAAGAATGTTACTGGCATCTAGTAGGTGGCGGCCAAGGATGCTGCTGTATATCTTATAGTACACAGGATTGCTCCTGACAACAAAGAATTATCTGTTCCCAAATGTCAGTGGGACCAAGATTGAGAACTCTTAGAGTATCTGATACTGCCCTCAGCAACTTCGTTCAGAAAGGCCCCGAGAGGCAGACCAGGGGGTCGGCTGGCATAACAGGTGAGCCACTGCGAGGCAGCCTTTGGCTTGAGTTTATGAACCAGAGCATTCTAATGATTAGATGGATATTTGAAGGAGACTTGTGATTCTTGGGTGGTTCCGCAGCTCCTGCCAAGAAGACAAGGGACTACTGAGTAGGGCAGAATGAACTGGGTGACCTCCCTGGCCCTTTCTAATCCAGGAACCTCTAGTGTCCAACCATTAGAAGGCTATGAGGCCAGGAGAAGATGACTGACTGGAAGGGCGAGTACCTGGTGAAGGGAGCAGAGTTCAGCTGTTGTTCAATGGAGAGGGGTTAGAGAAAAGGGGAGCTTAACAATTCAGGCCACCAACAGCTGCACCTGCAGGGAGTGTCTGTTACACATTTAAAGGGGTGTCCAGACACTCAACAAGCCATCTGGGCATTTGAGCTAATCAGGTCCCTGAAATAACTGTCCACCCAACCCAAGGCACTTCCTCTTCTGTTTCCTATCACTGTGGGGATATTCAGCTCTATTCTCCTCCACTGATCTTTCTCTTTTTACTATCTGGAAGGCAGGATGGCATAGTGGTTAAGGGGCACAGACTCTAGAGACCAAATGCCTGGGTTCAAACCCTAGAACTGCTACTGACTACTCATGTGACTTTGGGCAAGTTATACATACAACCTCTTTAGTGCCTCAACTTCCTCATTTGTAAAATGGGTTAGTGATAGTGTCCTACATCCTAAGGTTGCTGTGAAGTATTCAGGACAGTGGCTGACCACTCAATTAGTGCAGATTAGTATTAATAGTGTCATGACCTACCCCTGGGGAAGGGCCAGTCAGGGACTTCTCTTAGCCTTGCATCCTCGACTGATGGAGGCAAAGTGGGGTCCCTGATCTCACTTAGTGGTAAGAGAAGACATGCAGCAAAAAGGAATTCATTTTAAACCACCAAAAAATGACGTTACTAGAAGGAAAGGGTCATTTCACTAGAGTTTTCCGTAATACCCCAAAAGGAGTTTAAAACCTTCATGAACCCTTTCCTTGCTCCATTTCTTTCTCTGATCTTCTCTGTAACCACTGTATCTACACACTCTGAATAATGGAAAATTACTCTTCTTTCTTCCCCAAAACTAAGCAAATAGCAAATTTCAAAATTCCCAGTTAGACTGAAGTATTTCCTAAGCACCTACTGTGTGCATAGCCCCTTTCAGAGGACACCATGTGCCAGGCACCTGGTCCCATTCTATGGAGGAGGGAATGAGGCTCAAGAACTGAAATACCTCAAGTCTCTATGAAGCATTTCAACAGAAGATCTGAGATTTAAAAGCAGACCTACGTGCGTGTAGAGCCCTATCGCCCTGTCCATAGTCCTTCCTTCCTGAGGCCAGGTGCCACATGTCATGTCCCTGACCATGACCATGACCATGCCAAGCATGGGCTAAAATCTCAGTGAGGAGGAGGGCAGGGTAGAGGCATGTGGGCTCATCCTTTCTTTGCATGGTGCACCGCTACTAAAGATGCCTGGCCGACTCAAGCATTTGCCTGTACGTTTCTTCCATGTGTGCTCTTCCGTTTTTCTCTTTAGCCTTTAAAACAGATGGTCCCAACTGAGACAGTACTGGAGACTCTTTTCCTGATATTCTGTTGTAATTTAATAGATGGTTAAAACCTAGCCCAAACTGCTTCCTTATCTTAAAGCTGCTAAGGGCCACTTCCCAAATCAGCTTCAGCTCACGCAGCACTCTGGAGCTGCATGTTGGTGACATCGCAATCCTAAGGGCGCTTTCACTTTTCACTCTAGCAATGTTTTTACAATCCATGGGAGCAAACCAATCCTTTAACTTAGATCCTCGGCTCTCCTGCTGAAAGACTCTGTGACCCTTCGTGGGTCACTAACCTGTCTTTGGGCCCCAGTTTCCCCATCTACCAAATGAGGGAACTGGATAAGATAACACACAGTCCTTTCTGGGGCCACCGCCCTTCATTTCAATGTGGGTCAGGGAACAGCCATCTTCTTCACTACTCTGGGCTGACGGAACTCCAAAGCATGATCCTCACGGTTAACGCCCACTGTCTCTAAAACGAAGTCCACTACAGAGGAATTTAGGGATTGGGTGGACTTCAAAGAAGGCCTTTGCCCGCTGGAATCTGAATGCTGACATTACTGGGTCACATCTACTCACATCAGCACCTCACTTCTGGGAAGTCTAGGCAAGGAGCAAGGTCAGACGTTACTTCTCCAGTGCCCCCGCCCATTCTCCAGTTCCTGAGAAAGGAACCTTTCCCCCGAGACATTCCCAGCTCCTTCCCCAGGGCACCCCACATTCCAGGTCCATCCGGAAAAAATCTGAAAGTGTGGCAGGCAGACGGAAGCATGAGTTTATATTCAGCATGCCAAACATTCTCGGGAGGACTTCTAAACATAACCAGGCCTTAATATAGTGCCTCTTCTTGTGCCGACTACTCGCCTGAAATCCTGGCCCACCCGCTTGTGAGCCCCGCTCCCTCAGGGAGACTATTTGTAGCCCTTCGCCAGGTGCTATGGCTCAGTGAGAAGGCACCATAAAAGCCAGCAGGAAAGGGGTTCTTAAATATGCAAATCACCTCCACGTTTGGGTTGTCTGACTAAGTTGCTGAGAAGCTGCGTGACTCAGCCGTGGGCTGGAAACCATTGGAAGTCCCCTGAAAGCTGGGTCTGAAGGGTTCTGGCTCATATGGCCAGGACAGGGGACTGCCTGCCTTTGCCCTGAGGAGGGAGGCGGGTCTGCAGACCTGAACTCCACTTGCAGCAGGCCTGGGAAATCAGGATGGCCTGGGCTTCACACCCAGGGCACCTCCGTCAACAATGGTCCTTCTGGTAGCTAGCTCAGCTGCCTTCCCACTTTCACTGCAGGTGGGCAGGGGCTCATTCACAGGTGCGAGTGAACCTGAGTTCATAGCAGTCACCTCACTGCTGTTTCTAGGACAAGTTTCTCTCCCCAAGACTTCACAAGAGTCCCTGTCTGGCATTGGCAATCTCTGCACGTGCCAATGGCCGTTCCAGTGGCCCTGAGACAACAGCCCCTGGGAAAAACAGCTTCTCACTCCTGGTCCCTCCTCTGGAATCTGGTATGAGGTCTGAGGCATCCCCACTCCAGTCACATGGCCCCTGGAACAGGAGAGGAGGAAGAAGTGGGACCTGGGTCTGATACCTGCTCCTAAGGTGGAAGGGGCGGAGGGAACTTGACCTGCTGCGGAAGCTGACCAGAACTATCATTGGGCACATCTGGCACAGAGTCTGAAGCTCAGGCTGAATCAGGTAGAGAGAGAAAAGGCCTGGCTGGCACACAAGTCTCAGGATCCCAGAAGGACATCCAACCAGGAATTCCAAAGATAGGATCTGTGAGATTGGTCCTGATGGTTTCTGGGTTTTTGTCTCCCGAGGTTCTCTGACCAGGCCAGAGGTACCCCTGCGCCACCAGTGCATGGGCCTCAGGCCCAGAACCTGCTAATGTTGGTGATTCTGAGCTGGCTGTACACAGGACTGCCCTTGAAGTTTTTTACTAAACTCACAAATAAATATGTGGAGCCTGGTTTCCTTCCTCCTCTCTGCCATCTACCTTACACAGCTGGCCAATGCCTCACAGACTTATCTTCAAGATGGTATGAAATAATGAATTCGAGAGTGTGTCTAGCACATAGCACCCCGATATCAGCTGAAGTGAAAATGAAAATGATCTGGAAGAAGGGCAACCATGGTGCTGGAAAGTCTCATGAAGTTCCTCACTGATAAATGTGGGGAAAGTGCAGGGTTTGTGCGGAGGGGAAGAGAGAGAGCACTCACTCGCCCACTTGGATACTAATTGTGCACAGGTGGCAGGCTCCCACCCCTAGGGACAGAGCTAGGAGCAAGGGGTAGTCTCCACCCTGAGATAACTCAGGGCAGCAAAGAATTACAACCTTGCAGGAGACAGGCTAAAATAGGGTATGCTGTGCACAAGGAGGCGTCCCGCCCATTGGAAGCGGGTCACATGTCCTGAGTCCTAGAGGGCCTGTGGTGCTAGCCAGAGGAACAGGACTACATAAGGGACTAGAAGTCTTATACGGCAGCACCAGGGACCAGGGCTCCTATGAGAATCTAATGCCCAATGATCTGAGGTGGAGCTGAGGCGGTGATGCTAGCTCTGGGGAGCGGCTGCAAATACAGATGAAGATTCACTTGCTCACTCACCCCCTCCTCACTTCCTGCTGTGTGGCCTGGTTCCTTTTGGGCCACAGACTGGTACTTATCTGCTACCTGGGGGTTGGGACCCCTGCTACATAGGGATGAGGGGTGGCACAAACAAAAGCCAGAAGTGAGATGATTCAAATCCTGGAGGACTCCCAAAGAGCCTCTGAAGTGAATAAGAAACTGAGATGATCATCACATCCATACCGCTTTGTATATATTTGTGTATATACCTGTATATTCTTATCATGAAATGGATGCAACGTCCAGGTTTATCAGAAATAAACTTGATTTCTAGATGCTACCTTGTAAGGCCTTCCCACACCCCTAGCTGAGACCCAGCAAACTTGTGCTTTGTCCTGTTGGAAAAGGAAGGGTGTCATTCTCAAGGTCTTGGAGGTCAGTGACTGTGCTCTAAGGGCATGCCCCTTGCCCTGCAGTAGGTTCTGAGATGTAACTGGAGCATTCAGAGAAACTGGGGAGTGATGCGCAGAACCACAGCCACTCTGACATAGCATCATCTCTTATGGGCCCTCCATTTTAAAAACAGCAAGCCTTTTGTCTCAAAGCCCTAGGACAATGAAAACATTTCCTGTAGGACCTGTGAAACATGAGCATATCCCAGGCCTGGGGGAGTGGGTAGAGCACATCAGCACACACACACACAGAGTGAGGCTTCAGTGTTTCTGGATGGAGAACAGAGGCAAGCTGTGTATCCAAAAGCTCCCTGACTGCTACCACATGGCCTGAGGTCCTTCAAACTTAGTGGGTGTCACATCAGTGGGATTTCCCCTGCTGGGCAGGGCCCTGAGGGGTGGGCTGGTTTCTCTTTTCTTTCCTCCAGGTCCTGGATCTTGCAATTTGGCAGGGAAGAGAGGAGACGAGGAGGGAATACCATGAAGATTCCAATGCCTGAGCATCATATCTTATTCCTTTTTAGGATCTCAGGGAGAGATCACATTATGACCCAACCTGTTTAGTCATCTCCGTGTCACTGTTCTGAAATGAATGGTTTCTGTTGGGCAGGCTAATCAACCTCCAGGGAGGGTAGCAGGCAACTTGCATAATGAGACAAAAATCACCTTGTAATTAAGAGCAGTATTTACAATGAAACAGAAGAGTTCAAATCCACCTCTGCTACTTTCCAGCTGTGGGACCTTAGAGAAGTGACTTAATGGCTCTGTGTCTCAGTCTCGACATCTATGAAATGGTGATGTTAACAGACTTCTAACTCCTAGAAGGTTACCTAAGTTAATATATGTAATAAAGCATTTTGGACTTAACTACGTATTTAAACCATTAAAGTACTTTAGATCCAGTTGGTTAAGAGCTACTGCCCTAAGCTCCCCAAGAACCTCCCCCACCCCAGCCCTTCCTCAGGGCCCCAGGACTGCCCATGATGCAGCTACTAAGGAGCTAACACCTGGCACGCAGGAGGAGGGAGGAGAGAGGCCAGTGTCTGTGTCCGCGAGGGTGATGCCTGTGCTTAGCATGGCTCCATATTTTGCACGTTATCCCTGCTCCACAGACTCTTGTAAACTCCTTATTTGCCTCTGTATACTCTGCACGTACTTGCAACACCCCCTCATGAGGCTCTCAGCAGAAACCAAGCCTTGTAGTGAACTTCAGCTGTTCCTGCAATCCACTGGTGAGAAGGGCACCTGCTTGGCTTTCTCCTGGATCTGAGCATGCAATTCCTCTCTGGATTATTCAATCCTGGAGACTCGGGCTCACAGTCACAGAACTTGAGCTAAATCTCAAACACTCTTAAAGGAGAATGATGCCCAGCTTTGTTTCTAAATGTTTGGGGAAAGCTGAAATCAACGTCCATACTTCTGTGAAGCTAGTAAACCCCCAAGGCTAGTCTCTTGGGGGACAGCATGTGCTTGTCAAAACACATATTTGTTAAAGAAACGGGATTCCAATCCCTGTAGTCCCACCACCATTGCGCACCACTTCCCTTGGTTTGGAATCACTGTCTTGACTGATGACAGGGCCAGTAACAAGTGTGATGGCAGAGTCAGAAGATGTGAGTTTGAATCTCAGCTCTTCTTCCTATTAGCTATGAGTCACGAGGCCAGTCCCTGACTCCCTCAGCTCTACATCCCCTCTGGGAGTGGAGACGCTATGAGAAGGAAGGGAAGGTGGAAGCCCTGCCATGGGACCCAAAAGCCCGCTGAAGGAGGAGGTTTGGATTGGGCGCCCTCATGCACAACTGGTAAATGATAAGCACTCAAAAAATTAGTTGCGTATAAGTTTTAAAAGGGAGTTGCTTGGTCTTTAGATTTGTAATGTAAACCCCCCAAAGAGAAAGGAGAAAGGGGAGAGACTCAGTCAGGGACACGAGACATGTTCCCATTCCCATGGGTGCAAGACACCGGAGCTACTTCCACAGAGATGTGTGACGAACACTGCGTGTGAAACACACACACTCAGAAAGAATGTCCTGCCTTTGTTATATCATCCCATTGAACAGGCTGGCAATTCTCAATTTATCACATCAACTTCCTTTACCTGAGAACTTCACCGGCCATTTCCCTACTAGCAGATAGCAATCAGTCTCAAAAGCAGGACTTGTGAGATTTCAAGATGTTACTAGGAAAAAATTATATCCTAGGTTTCAAGAAATTCTGCACCTAGAAGATGTCTTTAGTAACTGAATTTCATTTTCAAGGCAGGTTGCTCCTTAAATTTGCTGCCTGAGGGAACCAAAGATTTTCAAATAATCACTAACAGACCAACTTAAGAGTTGGGGGGGAAGGTGGCAGTTTCCTCCATGTTTAGTACAGGAACCAAACTGATCATTATATTAGGCAGGAGATGAAACACTGTTATATTCAAAAAGTAATGTACTTTTAGTCAAAGTAAGCTGACCCTTGTTTGGTTTGTGTATGTCTCTGGGATTCATCCTTTTCCAGTTTGCTGTTCTTTCTTCATGTGAATAGCTGCTCCTTCTCCAGCTGGCTGCCAAACCAACTCCCTGCTGCTATGTAAACAGCAGTTCAAGATCCATCTTTTCCAGGAAGCGTTATATAGTTAACACTATAGATTCTGCAACCCATCAGTTTATTTTCCCAGCCCCATTCTTACTCAAGGAATTTCTGCCACTACTGTGCAGAGACCCCTCATGCAGTCAGAGCCCTGCTTTTAGGGCTGCAGACAAAATACAGGACACCCAGCTAGATTTGATTTTCAGATAGACAAAAAATAATTCTTTTTTTATACATATGTCCCAAATATTACATGAAAAATATATATAGTAAAAAATTAATCATCATTTATCTGAAATTCAAATCTAAGTGGGCATCTCAGGAGTTTTGTTCTTTGTTTTGTTTTGTTTTACTACATTTGCCAACTCTGCTCTCCATCTTCCTTGCTTTTACATCAGAGAAAAAGAAGAAAAGGGTCTGTGAATAGCCAATAAAGAGATGTCACAAAGCCCATGCACTAAATCTCAAACACTCTGAAGGAGAGCCTCTTAAACCTTCACTCAGTCATTTTGCACCCAGTTCCAGTAAGGGTTGTGGCAGGTTACCAGCACACTAGGAAGAAGGAGATGCTAAAGGGATGTATAGTGCTGGCACCAAAAGAGCCCCATCAAGAACCATAAGAGTTGTTTTCTTAAAGAAAATACATTGAGAATCTACTAAATGCCAGGCACTGTGCTAACCATATCCACATTCATGAACTTCGTTCAAAGCGACTGGCTACTATCTCTTTAGTACAATATTCACTGAGTGATGGAAGAACTGGATGAATGAATTTCCAGGGTCAATTTACAAAGTGCTGGAAACATAAAAAGGACTGAGGATATACCTGTGACTGGATTAACTCTCCTGAATATGTAGGTGACAGCATAGCGCAGGAAAAAGAAAAGGCAACAACAATATGTGCACGAAATGGGAACACGAAAAAAACTCTGCTCCATCACTGAAGGGCACTCAGCACGAGATAAAGGAAGTTAATGTTTGGCATTACAACTCAGTAATTACATTCATATTGTAATCTGCCAGATTAGACTGCTTAATGGACCAAAGGGAAGATATTTCTAAAAATAATATTTAAGTGGTTAATATTTAATGTCATCCCACTTCTCCATTACTTGGAAATAATCTGTTTTGTTTTCCTAACAAATGGATGTGCCCCTTCACCACTCTCATGGTTTTAACCCATCAGGGCAGGTGGAGACCTTCCTGAGCAGCACGAGATTAACCCTGGGAGGATTCCCATGAGTTACGTGCAGCTACGAGCCGAATGGAAATCTTGGGGTTGTGCAGATGGGCTGAAAGAAACTAATATCAAGCTGCCGTGAATAGGACATCACAGCCAGGACCACTAAGGCCAACCCACTGAAACAAATTCTCCACCTGTCGAACTCCCTACTAACCAATTCTTTATGCCTGAATGTGGTCCATCAAGCAGGTGACATGAGATGAGGCAGGGGGAATGTCAAAAAAGATGAAAGAAAGGGGCTTATCCTCAGAAAATTCTTTTTCTAAACAAGAAAACCCATGAAGGCAAGAAAATAACCACAAACATGTGCTAATGAAGCACACAGACTATATCACCACAAAGGAGGACTGTGCAGGAGAGTGCTTGGTGCAGGTGCTAAGGCTTATGGCTACCTATGCAAAATGAAAAGCCAGCGAAAAGCATCACTTCTCTGAGCTAGAATACTACAACTACTCTGAAATATACTAAAAAAATCTTACTTGATGTGAAATCCTAAGAAAATTAGATCTAAAATGGTTCTTATAGATCAGATAATTTAGTCTCTCATTTGAATAGATAAAGCAAAAGGGCAAAAGAAAAACTATTATCATGTGCCAAACTCTTAACTCGTCACTTAATTCTCACAACAATTCTAGGAGGTAGAAAACATAATCATTTCGCAGATCACTTCCCCAGGGTCACACAACTAGCATGTGGGTGAAGAACTCCGGACTATCTGGCCAAGGCCCAAGCTCTTCCCTCATGGTGCCAAACTTCCACAGGTGAGGATGGGAAGGGCCTGTCCAGGTTACAAGTACCGAGCGGCACATCCAGGTGAGGCCCAGGCCCCCTGACCAAGCCCAGTGCCCTTCCCACTTCACATCCCTTCTCCTGACATGGTCTTAAAAGTGTCTACACTGAATTTCACTCAAATTCGAAAGCAGGTTTGAATTTCATTCAAAGGCCCCACGGCATGAACTAAACTGTTGAACATTTGCTAGAATCTCTTTTTTCAAGGAAGTTTCAGTAATGGATCAAATCAATCCCATCTCAGAACTTTTCTAGAAATTATCCAAATTCCTTTGTTGTATCAGAATTTTATTTGTCTTAACTGTAAGTAGAAATAAAGATGCCCCTAGCTGGGGCCTGGGTATACTTTGTTAAGGGGTAGATATTAAAATAATTCTGTAGATTCATATTTAATGCCACATGGTATGTAATTAAAGAAAAATCAGGTTACATAGTAGTATGTGTAGTACGATTTTTTTTTTATACATTTCTGTGTTTGTATGGTAAAGGCTGGAAGGATATACATATAAAAGACAGTGGCAACCCTGAGGCCTGAGATTCTGAATTTTTTTTAACTTTTTTATGTCTTTTAATTTTTTTATAATGATTATGTATTACTTGTGTAATTATAATATAAAAACTATTATTTTAATTAAAGCAAAGGCTATTACTGAAATTTAGGGGGAAAAAATGGTGAGAGGGAAGCATTTTTCCCATAAAACTATTATAACCCTTAGTAAGATGATCAGATTAGTACACAAAACTTTTTAAACTGGTTTAGGTGATCAATTAATAGCCCCATTTGAGGGTGTGTTGGTTGGGGGGATGATTTGGTGGAGGAAGGGACATGGGGGAGAGAGCCCTATTAACCCCTCAGGCCTAGGACAAGCTCTTGACACCCTATTCCACTTCTAAGGCACTCCCTCCAAGGGATCCAATATTCTCATGCTTCTTGAACACTGAATCACTCACTGGGCCCCATTCTCCAAGTCCCTCTCTGCTCCAAATTTACTCACTTCAAGCTCTCCTTCCCAACCAAGACCCATTCTCTCAGGCTTCACTCAGTCTCTGAGAAGCAAGGCTTCTGCTCAGAGAACAGCTAAGATGAGCCATCTGTGGTCATTGCTGACTGACTAGAAAGGTTTGTGGCCATGGCTCCAACTGCACCAAGTTTCACTGGTGGACTGGGGGACAACTCTGGCTTGCAGGCCACTTCTAGCTGATTTAGAAGAGGTTTGCTGCTCGTTAACTAGCCCCTTGCTAGACATCAAAGAGGCAACCCATCCCTCTTCCCCCACAAAATGTTGCCCCTCTCCTGCCTTACATACGGCCAACATTGGGATCTATAGTTTTCCATGGCATGCTCCATTGGTGGAGAATAGTCTACCCTAGCTGCAGAGAATGCAAGCTGGTAGTAGTGAGGGGTTGGGTGGGAGAGTGATATAGGACCAGGCTGTGCAGTGAGGGGACTCCAATCTTGAGAGCTTGGACTGCATCCTGGGAGAGTTAGTCTAGGTGCTGAAGAAGGACAAGGGCACAATTAAGAATAGTTTGGGGAAGACTTAACCAATGGCAGTCTGTAGTATATTGTGGCAATCAGAGCCAGAGACCAAACTGAGGTTAGAGGAGAGAGTATGGTCACTAAAGCTTTCAGAGAGGGTGGCAAAGGGCCCAGGTTCTGGCTCAGGACTCAAAAGTCCTACATCGGGCCTTACCACCCATGGGCCCTGGAGCATGGTCCTTGGCTCCTCTAGGCAGCCCATTTTCCATGGGCAACATGCACATGACAACACTGCCCTCAAATGGGTCTCACAGGGCTGCTGCACAGAGCTTTGTTAAACTGTAGAGTGCTATTCAAATGTTAGCTATTATTATTAAATGACTAAGACAGTATTTTGTCAGCAGCTTAGTTCTGCCCTGTTGAACACTGTACTCCAAACATTTCACCAAATACCAAACAGGACTTTGTTATTTAAGGAAAAGATTCAGAAGCTTTCATGGAACACTGGAAAATCCAACAGCAGCTAAAAACATAACTATCCCAGCCTCGCTGATAAGCATGTCCACTTGGGTGGGGCTGGGAGCTCCTGCTCATTGTCTCTCAAGCCTACAGCCAGAGAGGGCCTGCGGCCTGCCTGAGGGCACTTGGCTTAAGAGGGGTCAGGGCCTGGGAAAAGAGTATGAAGGGAGGGGGTGCTCACATGGCCCCAACCAACGATCCTGGCTTCCTCTGAGTTTGCTCATCCAGGGATTTACGCTGAGTGCTCATCCACCTCTACATGATTCCATTGGAAGTGCCAAGTTCCTGACACCTTGGAATCATGAAATGTTAGCCTTGGAAGCGATCTTGGAAGCAAGATTGTCTCTCTTCTTGACTATCTTCCATCAGGCTACATGGTTCCCTAGCAAAGGGCATAGTATGTAGTCAGTTTTCCATATATATTCTTGATGCTTGTGTCAATTGGATGGTTGGGTGGACAAATAGATATGCCTGGTGAATGGATAAATGAATTCTATAGCATTTCTGATCCAGTCTCTAATCAAGAAAATACCAATCTGTTGCTTCCCTTCCTTCAAAGGAATCCACTTTTTCTTCTAGTTTCTTAAAAGAGAAAAATCTCTTCCCTTTGAGCCTCACCTTCCCCAACACCTGCACTCCATCCGATTCTTTCTTGCACCATTTTCTACTTATGAAGGAGCTATTCTGTTAACTCTAAGGGCTGATGTGACCCAGAAACCTCTTCCCCTGGATGCCCCAGAGGACTCTTAGGGAGCAGGAAATGGCTAATGAGTTGGCACTAGCTCTCCCATGAATATGGGATGAAAATTTTCAGGGACGAGGGGAAAGAACCCTCCGGAAGGGTAACAGATTTCTATTTTCATTTACATTTTCACTAAGCACAAAAGCTCCCCTTTAAATCCTCATCTCCTGATGAACAGACTATTCCTGCCCATCTGAGTCATGTATCTCTGGGCATCCAGACCTTCTGACTCACTGGCAGTTGAAATCTCAGATTCACAATACCACAGAGCTACTAAAAATAGGAACCATGTACCTGGGCCCCAAAATAGGACAGAGACAAACATGGCTCTTTAAAAAACTACTGCCCTATCTGTAACATAAAAATCAAACAGAGGCTAAAATTGTCCTCTTTCATATAGTCTAAAATTTAATAAAGTCACCTTGGATCATTTGAAAATCAGGCTAGATGGACAGATACAGCAGTCAGAAAGACAGATGGGCAGAGATGAAATAATTACGGCTAACACATTCTAGTTTTTTTTATTAGAAAATTCTAGATCTTTAAATTAGCACAGGGGTATTTTCACAGCAGTGGCAGGGAAATGAAATTTCTCCATCCATACTTTGGTGGTGTTTTTTCCCTTGAGGATCAATGTGGCTTAAAATAGTTTGGGAAACTGCCACTGAGAAATAAAGAGGATGTTTGGAGTTCTTTGTTTTTGGGGTTTTTTTTTTTTTGGAGTGGTTTTATACTTCCTTTCAAGGCTTTTGAGGCCTCCCTCTGTTAAGTCTTACAGCTTTTCCCGTTACTTACAAACTTTTGTACTTGAATGGCCTTTGCACCCACCCTGATTTCATTTCAGCCTTACTTTTTTGGGCAAAGCCATTTATGCTACTCTCATGTATTCTTTTTGGTGAAACTTGTGACAACTTACTTCATTCTGAATCTCTACTCTAGAATTTACCATGGGCTTTCACTTGCTTTGCTTTATTTGACATCACAATAACCTGGAATGACATTGGGCAGGTGTCATCACTCTACAGATGAGACTCTGACGCTGAGGAGCAAATGCTCAGAGGGAGCAGGTCACCCAGTATGCAAGTGGCAGAGATGGGTCTCTATCCCAGGACCCCTCTTGCATGTGTCATGCACATGGAGATGCATTTGGAAGAAGAGAACAGTGCAGATCTGCTCTCTAGGCACAGGAGATCCAACCTGTGGACATCTTGCTCTGTCTGATAGGTTGCTGACCACAGAAAAACACCTTTCCTTCTTTTATTCCTGTAATATTTCTACAACTCAGGTCATTTTTTAGCTAATATGCTCAATACAGAATAGGCTGTCTAGGGCAAGTCACCTCTGGATACTCTCTTCAAGGGGAAGGAAGCAGATTTTAACATAATAAAATGTGTTTGTTTGTTTTTACTGGTGATTTTAATTCCCAGTGACTTCCGGCAGGTGGGAGGCTTCAGGCCTATGGGTGCAGAACACTGGGTTATGGGACATAAATTATCGGGTCCATCTGTAGAGCCCAGACTAAAACTCCAGCAGCCACAATGAGGCTACTGGGTGAGTGAGGTTGATGACAGGTGGTCACAGTCATACTCTGGCCTTCGGGGGCTGAAACACTATGACTGCCAATCTCTAGATTATCTTCAGATGGGGCCCATGAGTGGCTACCACCAGCTCAGAAGCATGTGTAAGAGTCCCTGAGTTGAGCTCTTGATGTCTCATCCTTGAGGTATTCTTATAGATCTATGGGGGTGCAGCTTGAAGAAAGAAGTGAAAGAGGCCCTGGAGATGCAGCTTAGGACATTTTAAAAATCAATCATGGGCTTGTCTTTCTTGAATGCACAGTGGGAACCCTAAAATATGACATTTCTGCTTAATTTAGGAGTGAAATAAAATTGTTAAAAGTTGATTGTGGTAGGCCTTTGGTATTTGCCATCTCATTAATCCTTGCAGTCATACCATGAGATGGTTTATTACTATCTTTATTTTACAGTTGAGGAAACTAAGACTTGGTGAGGTCAAAGAATTTGCTGGAAGTCATGCAAAGTCAGCATTTGAACCCTGATTTGTCAGACCCTAAAGCTCACTTTTATCTCATATCAGCACAATTCCTCTCTTAAAAAATTTGCCCAGTCTGCCAGATAGAAGCTGAGTCATCCTAATGAACCAACACCACTGTCTTTTTGAGCCTAGAGTTGAGGTCTTTTGTCTCAACCCATGGCAAGCTTTTCCCTCCTTTTTAGCTCTCCTCAATTCCAGTAGTATCAGTGTGTGCTGATCAACACAGGTCAAATTGCAGTGATGCAGTGATGCTTTCATTTCAGGGTGGTCTCTTCTGGAATAAGATAGATTAAGGGGGCCAGAGGGGTGCTTCCATCTACTTTCTGCCTTGTATGACTCTTTTTTCCCTAGTTGGAGGTAACCTGCAGGAGAAGTTTATAACCAAGTAGAGCCCACGTACTTGAGATAAATTTAAGCTGTCAAGGCAGGAGTAGTGTTGGAACAATCTAGCTCATCTTCCTGTCCTGGGTGGGATAACAAGGAACTCCAAGGGTAGAAGGAATGAGGGTCTGGAAGTCAGAAGACTGATGAATTGCCAATGACCAGAGAAATATAATATAATCTGTCTGAGCCTCTGTTTCTTCCTCTAAGGGTAATGATTCCTACCCTGTCATTCTCATGACGTTCTGTGAGACCCAATGAGGTGACTTGAGTGACAGCACTTTGAATACCAAAAAGAGATGCCAAAATGGGAGGCATTTCTTTTGAAGGCTCTCTGGAGAGAATGAATGGTATCTCTGTGTAATTTATTTCTGTTCATCCACTCTTACTATTAGAAAGTGCTCTGGATGTCAAACTCAATCTCTCCCTGCAGTGTCCCCTACAGTCAGGGCTTCTGAGGTGATAGAGAACACAGGGTCAGTGCCATTCTAACAGGATGGCTCCTTGCTCCTTGATGGTTTAGGAATTCACCTTTGGAAGCGGAGTGGGTGATATGTTAATGCTTCCGACACTCAAGCAAACATTTTACTTTTACCCTGGGCCATTATGGATGAAAGTTCCCACAGAAGAAGAAGAAGAAGAATGCTTATTATTTAATAATAAGCTTGCAGAAACCAAGGCAGAGAGGAGGAAGCAGGACAGGAGTGGAAGGACCCAGCAGGCATGGCATGGCCCGGGGGCTGGTCAGGGCTGGAAGTAGGAGCATAGGTTTTTGGAGTCGCTCCACCTCATTTGAACTCCAGTTTAAACTCTTATTAGATGTTGACTTTGGGTAATCATTTAATCTCTCCAAGACTCAGTTTCCTCATCCACTGGAGGATTAAATGAGATTGTATAGTGCCCACCATGACCCATAGGAGGGCCACTCTCCATATTGTCACCTGTCGTCAACAACTCATCTTCTTCCCTCTCAATCTTCATCCCTTTCCCAAAGGCCAAGGGGGCTGCTCACGACTGCTGGAAGGCAAGACAGTCCATGCACTGGACTGTCTTCACGTGCTTACGGAAAGTCTCAAACTCTCACTGCTGATTAAAGCAGCAGTTTTCTGGCTTTAGAATGTTTGCTCGTGATAAAAAATGTGACATTATTGAAAACTATTAAAAAGTAGGGGAAAATGTTACACTTAAAAGCATACCCTTAAGATTTTGACTTATTTTCTTCCAGATTTTTTAACGAATGTTGAACGTAATAGAGATTTTACTGTATGAATACTGTATTCGGTATTTCACAGGATATTCTGAGGTAAGTATCTGGTCATACTGGTAAAAACTCTTCAGAAACATCAGTTAATGGGCACGTTCTAGTCCATAGCAGGGTCACACTAGTCCCCACTGTTGAATATTTAGGTTGTCTCCAATTTTTTATTTTTGAACATAACAATGCAATAACATATTTGTAAATAAATATTTGCATATTTATATATTTTCTGTGAGTAGAAGTGGAGGTAAAAGTTATGGATATTTTTAAAGTTCTCAATACAAATTGCCAAGTTGCATTCCAGAAAAGTTGGGCCGAGCTGTTTGTGCCAAAAGGGCTCAGGAGTTCCTGCTTTATCTTCACATCCTGCTTCTCTCATCCCTTGCCCTTGTTAATTCTAGAGGCAAAACGGGGCACTTGCTATTGTTTAACTTTTTATTTTGATATAATTTCAAATTCACGAAAAAGTTACAGGACTAGTAAAAGGTACTCTTACATACCTTCACCCAGATTTCCCAACTGTTAACCCATTTGCTTTATCATCATAGATAGATAGATAGAAATAAAGACATATATACATATGTAATATATACAAAAAATATATATATATATATATATAATTGTTTTTCTGAGTCATCAGAGAGTAAGTAATAATGGCCATATCCCTTTATAGCTAAATATTTCAGTATGTATTTTGTAAAAACAAAGTATGATGAGCAAAGTTATAAAATTTACATTGATAAACATTGTATTTGATCTGGAGACCTTAAATTTCACCCAATGTCCTTTATACCAAAATAAATAAACAAACAAACAAACAAATAAATAAATCAAGGTCAGGATCTAATTCAAGATCATGTATTACATTTAGTTGTCATATCTCTGTAGCTTCCTCTAACATGGAGCAGTTCTCTCAGTCTTTATCTTTCATGACCATGACATTTTTTGAAAAGGACAAGCCAGGATATTTGTAGAATGTCCCTCAATTTAGGTTTGTCTGATATTTCCTCATGGTTAGATGAAGGTTATGCATTTTGAGCAGGAATACACAGAAGTGATGTTGTATCCAACTCAGGGGATCATATCAGGGGGTCCACAATGTTGATCTGTCCCATTAGCAGTGAGATTATTTAACCTTGAACATTTTGTTAAGGTGGTATCCAGGTTTTCCACTGTAAGTTTACCATTTACCCAACAAGTAATTTATAGGGAGATACTTTGAGACTATGCTATGAATATCCTGGTTCTCATTAAAGATTCACTGCTAGTTTTTGCATAGATTGACAATTCTTGTTTGAAGCAATGGGATGTTGGCTGGGTGACGACCTTCTAATTCCATCATTCCTTCCACATTTGTTAGTTAGCATTTTGTTGAAAGGAAAAGTTGTCCTCATTCTTCCCCGTTTATTTACTCATTAATTTACCCATATCAGTATAGACTCATGGATTCTTATTTTATCTGCTAATATCATTTATTTTGAAGCTAAAATTGTCTCTGGTTTACCAGTGAAGTCCCTTCAAAGTGGCTTCTGTGTCTTTTGACACATTCTATCATTCTATGAGCACTGCTTTCTGGCACCAGATGTTTCAGGCTTCTCTTTTGGTTACTTTGCCTTTGATTTCTTTTAATGAGGAATAATATTTAGAGACCAAGATCTGGATGCTAGGTTTGTTCATTGCTACTGTGGTGTCACTTCTAAGTCTTTTCAGCAGCTATAGAACTAGGGAATGTGTGATATGTATGTATTATATAATACATAACATATACATAATGTAACATACATTATATATAATATGTATGCATATGCATAATGGCATTTATCTATAAATTAGAATTTCTAAAGTTATTACTTAGGTTGAACATTTCCCAAGTATTTATTAAGGCATTGTATGGATTCTTTGCCCATTTATCTATCAGAGTCTTTGTATTTCTTACTCTTTTTATATTTTTAAATATAGATACCAGGCAAAATATTACATTTGTGGTACTTTCTCAAATTCATTGTTTTGACTTTTTATTTCTGATGTAGAATTTCTAACTTACTGAAGTTGGAACTATTATCAATTTTAGTAATTTCTTCCATTGTTTAGAGCTATTACAGTCCTCCCCCAGCCAAAAGTTTGATATTCACTTCTATTTTCTTCTTTTTCCATTAATCTATTTAATCAACTTGGAATATATTGTGGCAAACTGTATGAGATAAGGATTGAAATTGCTTTGATATTTTTTCCAAGTAGCTAACCAATTGTTGTAGCATCACTTATTGTATAATCCTTCCCTTCATCATTGATTTATCATTGTTGTTTTTAGAAATTGCTTTTTGTATCTCCATCTGGCCAAGTGGTTTTTAGAAAGGTTGTAAGGTAAACTGCTTTTCTATCCTAAACTCACATAAGTTAGAACCTTAGAAAAAGAGCATACTGGCTAAACATTTGGCCTCTGCACTAAAGCCAGACTGCCTAGATTCATATCCAGATCCACAATTTTCCCACCCGTAAAATGGAGATAATAATCATACCTACCTCATAGGTTATTATGAGGATTACATGAATCCAAACACTTAAAATGCTTAAAACAATACTTAGCACATGGAAGAGCCCAATAAATGCTAGTCGTTATTATTTTTATAATTATTTTCTTATTTTTATGTTAATCCCTTTATTTCTTAGATGGGAAATTGAGGCTCAGAAGCGTGTACTGACTTTCTCAAGTCACATATCCCAGTTCTCCCACACTGATACATCTCCCACAAGGCAGGCAGATCCTCTCTGCATCTCCTACTCAGGCAGTCCCATCACCTGTACTTTTAACTTGTGAAATTCTACTATAAGAAAGGGTGAGGAATGGAGGGGCCTAGAGAGAGGGAAGAATGCAATTCAAATAATGTGGGTGATGCCATCCAAACCTACACTCAGCACATGTGCATGTGCACCCTCTGCAAGTGGGGAGACAGCAACTAGCTGTTCACTTAGTTTTTCTTAGCTCTGGTGAGCCTTTCCAAGAGATAGCATCTCCCCGCATTGGGTAGGTTACCAGTATTTAAAGATGTACATTTTTTCAAACATCATGACCCCTAAATGCAACCAACTATCGTACTTCCATCTGGGGCACAACTGCCCCAGCAACAGACTTCTAACCTATATGGAGCAAACCCAGCTGCCAGGACCTTACTAATAAGTAGAATGCCATTCTGAAGAATGGCAATTTCCTATAGGATTTGTGGGGGAATTTTTATTCACTACAAAGACCATGGCAGTAAAGTCATAGCCACCCAATCAACTGATACTTTTTTTGTCTTAGATCTTGCCCCTCTCTAATTCTGTTCTTCAAAGCAAACGTCATAAAGTACATATGGACTATATCGTTCCCTGCTTAAAATTTCTCACCATGTCCCCATTTTCACACAACCACAAAGCATCCACAGCTAGTGAACAAAAACATTTTCCTTTTGTCAATATGCTAAAACCAGACTTTTCTTTTTTGTATAATCAAAGAGTCCAAGGTGAGAAGTTAGGGTAGATTGTGTGGCACATGCAGAAGAGGACCATTTACTTGATACCAGGCCTGAAAGCACTGTGTCTCTTCATGAGGGCGGACACACGGGTGACTCACCGCCTTGATGGGTGGCTCACACCAGTAGGTACAGCATGACTGCAGATGCAGTGAGCCCTTCCTTATGAGCAATTTTCCATACTTGGCTTGAGTATGGCAGATAGCCATTATAATACCAAGACAGAGCACCTGATTCTGGCTAATATACTACAGAGTTCCACGTGCTTGAAAAATTATAATAATTAAACAGTAGAAAATGTTGGCGCTATTATGCCACTAATCAAAACCACTGTGAAATTACGCACAGGAAAAGGACACGATTCTGGTAGAGAAAATGGGTGGAGACTAAAATTCATTAGAACAGCAGCACCTACCAGGGACCGTGGTGTTTACACATTCATTCGGTGGCCAAAGGGAACCAGAAGCCATTACACACCAACATCACTATCAGGTGCTGTCTTTAGTTTTCTGTCACAAAACTAGGGGGTGCTCACAGAAAACTTTGTTAACACCCATACTGTTGTTGCTTCCAAAAAAATCAATCAGAGGTAAAAATAGAACAGGGGTGATAAGCAAGACTTAATTTCACTTGACTTATATATAAACAGATTCCACTTGGTCCCACATGAGACACCGCTCTTTAGTCATTATGTGGAGGCTGCATTGAGCGTCCTTGTCTACCTACACTGTCAAAGTATATACTGCAGTTGATCAATGACACAATAAAGGGGATGCACTAACAATAACTAAAAATGGCTTTCTAATGGGCTGACACAATAAAACCCCCATCTAGTCATTGCTGTCTAATGGCACCAGGATGGAAAATAAGTGGCCTGAGAATAGACTATGTGGTGTTCATTCACTCAGTTTCCAACTTCTGTGAAATGTATCCGTCAAGCCCATCTATGTTCTTCATATTTACGCAGCTCACATTGATCTGAAGAGTGCTAACCCATCACCATGCATTTGGGTTCCTAATGCCTTTTCTGGGTCAAATGAACAAGAGCAGGCATCTGACAACCTGGGCGGCATTTGGAACTCAGTTTGACTATCCCATCCATCTCTACCTTCAGCTCATTTCAACACTCATTCTGGGGGGCAGAACGAAGTGACAACTTTGGAGAAAGTAAAAGAAAAGAAGGGGTAAAAATGCTAGAATCATGATGACTTTACTGCTATAATAACATCCTGAGAATGTATACTAGACCTAGGCGCAAAGCCCCATTGAGCGGACACTGTTCAATTCTGGGAGTTGAATATCCACAGGTATGTTCTGCTGCGCAGGTACCAAGAACAAGAACTGGGAAGATCACCTTGAGAGATCTATGCTGCTTGATTGAACCTTCAAAGTTCAGGGATCATTTGAGGGGCAACAGGTATCACAGTAAGCATCCTTCCCACTCTCAATGCATGGAGAGAAAAGAAGCATGCAGCTTTGCCTCTTCAGTGGATCTAACAAGATTTCTGTTTTGGCTGAGGTTCTGTCAAAATTCCCCTTTGCAAAGAACTGGTCCCCTACCTAGGACATGTGGAAGACATGTTTTCCTAAAGAGTAACTACATAATCTCATCTTTTGAATTAGATATTCAGAATGACAGGCCACAGGTAAAGAAGGAAGGTAAGGTGAGAGGAATCATTTATGGATTTTCCACTAAGGTGCCAGTTTTCAGGTATAACCTAACTTCCCAGAATTTTCATGTCACCAGGTCTAGTCTTGTTGATTATTTCTTCTGACTCCATCTTCCTTTATGAATATGTATAATGACACAACTGAAATTTCATCTTGCTTTTGACAAAGCAACCCTCCAAGTTCACCAAATTTCTTCCAATTAAACTGTTGCATTGTCCCCCAATTCTTTCCTAGTCATGCTCCAATCAGCAGTGCCACAAGATGAGCTGACCAATTAGGTTCACACCACACAAATAACCTCATAGAACTAAGGTCATCCTCATGGTATGTTAGAAATGGGTAGAGTGCGGAGGTCTTCTAGTTAAAAACTGCCCTCTACAGAGGACGTCAGTTAGCTCCACAGAGCTAGCTACTGATAAAATCAAAACTAAGTCTCAGAACTTCTGACTCCAACAATGTAATTCACCTTCTTTGTGCAGAAACAGGATGATAGTCAACCTAATCAATCAATTGCTCAATCAACCAAGTGTTTGCTAGTTAATTATATGTGACTGGCAGTGTGTTTCACTTTGTGAGATTGCAAAGGAAGTATAAGCACAGTGGTTACTACTGAAAAGAATTTATAATGCTACTGAAAAAGAGAAACAGGCATTCAGCATCCAGGATCTCAGTCTCACGGGGTAGGTCTGGGTGTCCTTTTTGGTTAATTAAACAAAATTGAAGTTTTTTCATCTTTCTTACTTTCTTACTGGAGGTAAGTAGTCTACACAGTTTATAGACACCAGAGTCTTCCATTTCACTATTCTATCATCTCCAGGGTGTGTGTTTCCTATTCATGGTCCAATATGGCAGCTGGAGCTCCAGCCATCACATCCACATTCCTGGCAGAGGGTGGAGGAAGGGACAAAGAAGAAGGCAAGAATAAATACTAGAGGTTAACTAATGGATCTGCCATAGCACTATGGAATGTTCACCAAATCATGAGCCTTCTGGAGCTTGGCCTTATATATTTTTAGAAAGTTTCCTGAAAAGTTGTTGATGCACACTCTTGCTTAAGGACAATTAGACTAGATCACCTCTCAGGTACCTTCTAGCCATGAGCGACATGAAACAAGAAGAGAACAATGAAGTATCACACTGAGCTGTGTTTTAGGCAGTAAATCCAGTGGGCTGATTCATGTAAACAGGCCTTGAGAAGTGGCTGAAATATGGGCTGGGCCCTCAAGGCCAAGAACAACATTGAGAGTTGCAGAGGGAGACATGGCATGAGGAGAGCTAAGTGGTAGGGGTCATGGCTGATTAATTCGTGGAAAATAGTTCCTGTGGTCTAAGGGCAGTGGGGAGGCCCATCTACTGAGTTGTCCAGGCAAACTGCAGTGAGACCAAGAACTTGCCTTTTCTAGGGAAAGGGGTTTGTTTTTTGTTTTGTTTTGAGAAACCAGCATCTCAGTGGCCCGGCTGAAGGTTCGATGTTTCTCAAAGTATGGTCTCCAAACATCTGCATCAAAAGTGCTAGAGTTTATCAAAATGCAGATCCCTGGGCCCTAGTCCAGACTTATTTAATCAGATTAAAGTCCTAGAATATGCATTAATTTTTTTAATTGCAGTTTTAACAAGATTTCTAGGTGATATTTAATGAACATGAGATCAGTGTTCCCTCTGAAGGAAGGCCAGATCATACACCCCATATCACCTTAACTAATTCCCCCACTTCCCTTCTCCTCCTCCCTCCATTATCCTTCTTTTTCTTTTTCTTTCTCCTTGCCTTTTTTTAGTCCTTCCCTCTTCTTAAAAAATTAATAATAAAGAATAAAAACATTCCTCCCGAAATGTGGGTGAGGCCTGACTCCCTGCTCACTGCCCCCAGAGCCTCTGGGTGCCCTTACGTGGCCTTCCCTGACAATGACCAGCAGAGGGTGCAAGCAAGCTGGGTGTCTGTTGTGAATATGGGGAAGACCCCTTGGGAAAAGCCAGTAGTAGATGCAGTGGGGGCAAGTGTGGTGGTCTGAAGAAAGTCATACTTCAGTCCCCTTCTTCCTCCCTAGCCTAGAGAAAGCCTCCTGCCATCCATAGAACCAGTGGCCTGAGTGATCCTGTGTAGGAGCTTGAGGGCAATGCCATAACCCGCACATGGCCAGAGTATGCATAAGTAAAGTTGGCAGCTATTATATGACTTGCAGGAAAGCAGGAAAAAACCTGCTTGCCCTCAGAAGGGATAAAAGTGAAACTAATGTTTACTGAGGGTCTCTCTGGGTGCCAGATTCTGTGCTGTGTGCTTTATGTGCATAATTTCATTTAATCCCTGTGTTACAAATAATACAGCGGGAGCCCGGAGAGTTTGTGTAATTCACCCAAGTTCACACAACTAGAGAGGATTGGGATTTTGTATCTATCTGACTCTAAGCCTATTGTCCTCCCAATAAACCATATACCATGAGCCAAAAAAAGAAAAAATAATTCGACCATTAGAGAGTTACTTGTAGGAATTGTCTCTAAGAGTACTCTGTTGAAACAAATATTGCCTAAAAGTACCCTATTTCTGAACTAATCTGCCATTTTGTGACCAAATACTCTACAGTACCAGGGAGTTTAGTGGATAAATTCTAGTGTGAGAGGAGCTTAGGGAAAACAGGACTGGAGACTAGACAGCATTAGTGGTGGGTAGCAATTGCTTAGGAAGAGCTGTATGGTGAGGGTGGGTGCCTCTGGACACCAGGTGGCAAGGAGAGGAGGAGAGAGGGGAGCTGGAGCAGGGGGTACACTTCCTTGCCTCAGGGCACTGCAGACTGGCTCTCAGCTCTCAGACGACAAAGCTCTAGGGAAAGAGTCTGCACCCAGGGGAGCTTTGGAAACAGACCCAAGTTTCAATCTGTGTGACCCTGGGTCTGTCATTTAACATCTCTGAGGCCTCAGTTTTCTCATCTGTAAAAATGGAGATGATAGTTCCCTCCTCACAGGCTGTGGTGAAGAGTAAATAGCTAATACAAGAGTGCCCAGTGTATTACCTGGGAGTTTATGGGTGCTCACAGCTTTTCTTCACCGGGTTCATTGAATAGAGCTTAGGACAAAGACGGACAGACCAAGCAGAGATCCAATTTGGCTCCCCAGGCCCAATGCCACCACCTTCTCTAGCACCCTGCCAGGCAGGCCCATCAAGGAGCTGATTTATGGAGGCCTGTTTATTTCCTTTTCATATTTTTAATGACCTCTGGAGTCTAACACAAGTCTGCCCTATTTCCTACTTCAAACAGGAAAGCAGAGCAGAAAAGCAGCTGAAAGCATTGGGATCCTGGCAACGCTCCTTCTCCAACAGGTGCAGGCTGCAGGGAGCATTCTTTCCTTGGTGGGCAGGGCCTGAGTGGCTCTGAGTGGCAGGATGGTGGGGAGGTGCTCCTCATGAACTCATGAAACTGTCTGGGGCAAAATGGGGGCAAATCCAGCATGTCATCCAGGTACATGCTCAGATGCCGTGGAATAAGGCTGGTGAGCAGTAAGGTAACAGCTGTTGCCTTCACGGCCCAGACAGATAAAAACATGAAACATGAAAAAACCTCCAAAAAGCAAAATGAATAAAGAAATAAACACTCGTCAGTCTCCTCTAGGTGCCCACTGTCCTGTGACGTGTTTTCACATCTTATGCAAGGTACATGGAGGTCCTGGAGTGACAGCCCCATCAGCTGCTCTGCTGAGGGAAACTGAGGCTACAGTCACTTTTAAGCATCAGAACTGGGACTTGCATTTCGTAATTTTAGACTTGAAGGAGAGGAATGACAATTCTTGGGACATTTGGGTTACACAGAGCACCAACTGGCTTGTTCTCAAATGGAGATGTCCAGACTGACTGCACAACCCAGACTCACCAAAGAAATGGAAAGGGTGACCACAATGGGGATGGGCGGAAGGCCTCAGATTTCATTTGCTCAACGCCCTTCCCTTACCACCACTATCCCACTCCATCCCCTCATCCATCTGTCTCTGCTGAAAACAGGGGGAGGTTCTGGTCCCAAATCGAGACAGAAGGTCCCCCACCCCGTCCCCTGGCCCCGAGAGATAGTCTAAGGGGGCCTCCAGAAACTTACCAAAACTGACTTCCCACCCTGACTCACTACAATACCCTCCATGACCTCCGACCTCTGTTAGAGTGCCTCAAGTCATCGCAGTTTCCCCAAAGTCCCTGTTGCTAAGATACAACCTAGGAAAGGGAAGCATGACAAGTCACTAGATAGTATCTTGTGAGGTGAGCTGATTATCACTTAGCAGAGTCTGGTCTATAGAGAATTGGAGAGGGATAGGTTCAGGGCAGAATGTTCAGCACATGCAGAATTGTAGGGGGAGGGCAGGGCACGCATGGGAGGGTTGGATGGGTATGACTGTGGCCAGCCTGGGATCCTTCCTCCAGCACGGTTTCAATGAGATCCTGTTCTGAATGGCCCACTCTCCATCTGCCCATGGCGCCCAGTTACTCCCTGCTCCACTGTCCTCCAGAGTCTGTCGTTTCTTTCCTCTCGTATAAAGCGAAGCCTGGACTCCTCTCCAGAGTCTTTGCCAAGAGGAAGCTGAAAGTGGTGAGCAGAAACCTACCTGGCCCGGGTTTCATTCTCTCCTAGGAGAGCGGAGCCCAACAACTTGGCTGCCAAAGAAGGCTGCTCAGGTGTTTTTTAATTTTCTGGATCATGAGCTTAAAGAACAACTTCTAAACTTCAAATTTATTTAGAGTAGTTATTTACCAGACTGAGAAAGACGGAGCAAGGTCTGCTCGAAAAAGAGCTGCAGCTGTAAATGTCTGACTGTCTTTTGCATATGTGCAGAGAAGAGGAGAGGAAGCGGGGTGGATAAAAGCAGAGGACTTGAGGACAGCAACAGAGACAGGTAGATAAGTGGAGAGAATCAAGAAAAGAAAGAGTTGGACCAAAGTTGGGGTAACGTGGTGAGGACCTTCAAACAGACCATCTCATGATGGACAGCATGGTGCAGTGGAAGGGGAAGCCTGGCACATAACGATACAAGCAGGTAACCTTTACTGAGCACTTGCTATGCGCCAAGCACTGCTCTAAGTATTTTATTTGAATCCACTCACTTTCACAATTACTTCAGAAGACAGACACTCATACAACTGGCTAAATGATAGGGCTGAGGTCTGAGCCCAGGCTAGCTGGCTGGCACCAACGCCACACTCCTAACTGCTATGCAATACTGCATGGTAAGCATGTGCTCCAGATAGTGGTCTGGATGACAAGAAGGAAGGAAGGGAGCGGGAAGAGAGGAATTCCTGAATGTGGGTCCCCTCTCTACCTTGGACAGCCAACGAAGGTATCAAGTCTCCCTTTTCTCATCTTTGAATGAAGATGATGAGCCCTCTCTTGCCTCTCACAGACTTGTTCTGAGCTCAGATGACATGGTGCAGGTGGAGGTGATTCAAGACTGTACAGCTCCATGTGCACAAGAGGTTTCATGACTGTCAGGGGCCACAGGGGCTCCTCACAGTGGTGGGAATACACAATCCCTGGACTTAACTTGGCGGCCCCCTTCCTGCCTCCTGGTCAGTTCTCCAGCTCCTGTGTTTAAAAAAAACTGTTACTACTTTAATTAAAAATAGACATCTTAATCTGGGGTGGCTCCAGAACCACTTGAGATTCACCTAGGCTTCACCTCATGAGCAAGCGTGACCTTACCAGGTTCTCATGCACTGCTCTTTTTTCATCCCCCCAAAAGGCACATTTGCATGGAAAATAACTTGTAAAGGTCAACAATATGCACATACAAGTGTAAGGCCACTCAATTAACCAAAAGTACAGATTAAATAGATTTCTTAATACAGCTCTGGCCAATCTGAGACACCAACCTGGAACACATAGCCGGTCACTCGCAGGTGGAAGATTCTCTAAATGCACCTGCGCACATCACCGCAGGATTTAATGCAAACTTGATCAGCACTATTCCTTTGAGGCGGGAACCAGTTACTATCACGACATAATCTGACTTTGTTAATTCTTTCCTCAGGGCCTTTAAGTTAGCTGTTCCTTCTACCAAGAATAGTGTTCCTCCATGTCACGACACAGCTGGTTCTTTTTCTTCATTCAGGTCCAGACGCAAATGTTACCTTCTCAAAGAGCCCTCAGCTCCCATTCCATATTATTTTACTTTCTTTATAACACATATCACTATCTGAAATAACCTTGTTTATTTACTTACTTGCTTAATTATTCCCTCTACCGCCTGCCAAACTCACACATACCACCAAATGTAAGCTCTGTCTTACTGCTTTATCCCTAGAACCTAGAGTAGTTCATGTCTGATACCCAGCAGGTGCTCTATATTTATTGAATCACCAGAATTAATTAACTAATTAGTTAACATTAACACAAGGCTAAGCAGTATGGCATTTAATCATCTCATTTGTCTTATGAGATGGGTATAAGTCCCCATTTTACAGATGAGGAACCTAAGGGCCTGACTCAGGTTAATGTAATTTGCTAGTAATAAAATTCCATAGATATATTGCCTTAGCTGGGGGATAGAAGGCAGGATCTGTCCTGTCATATCCAGGGGACAAAGGAGTGGCCAAGGTTAGTACAGGCACCAGCTCCTTCCCCCATTACACCTCTGGAAGCTAGAAGGAGGTCCTTCTGGAAAGGTGGAAAGATTTGATGAGTCAATGGGGCTGTAGCCAGCAGCCAGGGCAGCTGGTGACAGCTGAGCCCAAGTGGACAGGCCTCTGTTGGCTGGAGGATGAGGCTGTGCTTCACACATCTTTAATTTTCAACAATGCAGCAACTGTAAATATGTGA
Source organism: Pteropus vampyrus (assembly GCF_000151845.1). NCBI lineage: Eukaryota > Metazoa > Chordata > Mammalia > Chiroptera > Pteropodidae > Pteropus > Pteropus vampyrus. The sequence goes on from NW_011888918.1 coordinate 2,462,659, forward strand.
TTAGGGGCTGCAGCCTCAGTCCTCTGTAGCCTTAAACAGCTGCTGCTACCACTGAAGCCCTTCCTCTGATCCAAGGGTTGTAGGGGAATCTAGCAGATCTGACTCACCCAGGACCTGTAACTGTCCCTGAGTCACTGGTGGGGGAGGGGAGAGCATGAAGGTGCGGAAGAACTAAGGTCTGCAAGCAAAGTGGGGACATCGTTCTTCTTGTCTTCTGCACCTGCCCCTCACTGTCTTCGTCTAAATGCATGACTGAGGCTGCAAACCTCAGAGACGTGCTTATTTATTACAATATTTCTCTCGAGGGGAGCTGTGTCTGGAGGGTGGGTCACAGAAAATGGCAGCCTCAGAGGGAAGTGATGGTAACCCAGAGAGAGGGAGAGATCAGAACACCCCCACCCCCGGGAGAGAAAAAAGCCCAGGGAACCAGAACCCTGTTTCTCTCCTCTATGTCCCTTACAGTATCCATGAATGCCATAGGCACGGTAACTGGAAGAGTGGGGCCCAAGGGTGATCACGTGTAAACTCCACTAATTACAATAATTGCCATTTAATGCTTTGTGTATATTTCCTCATCTGAGTGCATACACAGTGCCTGATGCAATAGGATATGGTGTTTCTTTTCTTTTTTACGAAGAAATATATATTTAACAAATGCATGGTAAATAAATGAAAGCAAGGCCAACACAGCCACAGAGGGTGTAGCCGCAGGCTGCCCTGGCTGCCTGGAATAAGGTCAAGGCTGAAGGGCAGGGAAGAGGGAGGTTGGATCTCACAGGACCCGGAGTCCAAGACTTGAGTGCAGGCACTGACTAACCCCTGGAAATCCGATTTTTCTGCTCAGTTTGGAGCCAGGGGCCCAGAGGTCAGTAACAATGTGGCTTGTCCTCAGGCAGGGGACACACCCAGTGGCTTGAGCATTGGGCCAGTTAAAAGTAGAATCCCCAGAGGGGTGGGAGTGAAAGGGGACTGGCTGTTGTCTGAGAAGGGAAAGGAAATATGCGATAACAGAGTCAGGAGACCATCCTGCAGCAAAATGCCGAGGGGACTGGCACTTTAGGGGACGGGAGCGTGCCAAGACCAGAATAGCTCCCGGGGCTTCCTCAGCCCTGGGAAGCAGTTGTATTCTTCCTGAATGTCCAAAGGACACAAACACATGGAACTGAAATGTCTGACGGACACTCCCGTGTAAGGGGTGCCCAGCTGAATTATCTCAGGGTCTGGCCCCTTCCCACCGAGCACCCTTCCCTGCCATCCTTCTCAAGGAATGCTCAACCCAGCCCAGAGCACTGCACTGCGAGCCCCCAACATTTATAGATGTGTCAGGTCAGGTTAAAATTCATAGCAAGAGCAAACCAAAGAGTAAAGAAAATGTCTGAAGAGCGTCTGATGAGTAGAAGGGGACGCCTGCTTTTGGAGGGGTGTGCGGGTCCATGTTGAGACCCTGAGAAATGGGCAGCAGCTGTGCCCCCACACCTGAGGCTCACCTCTCTGCCAAGTACAGGACCCTGGAGTCTAGCCAACAAGCTCTGCCAGGCCCTCTTCCCAAGAATCAAGAGAGTACAAGGCATGAGGGGTGTCAGGAGTCTGGGGCCGAGGAAGAGGGCTATCAGCTTCCTAGACTGCCAGTGGGATTGTGATCCACTCCTGCATAGTTCATGGCTGCTGTGGCGAGAAGAGGGAGCCCATGAGGCTCCAGTGATCCACAGGGACCCTGCTTAACCAGGACAGGTTACAGAGCTGATGATACACCACAGGGTAAGTATACTTCTTTTCTCAAGGAAAGGGCTTGTGAAGCCAGTTCCCAGGAAAGAGCTGGTATAAAAGACTTATAAGCACACCTCTGGAGATTTAGAATTAGTCCTTTGGAAGACATCACCACTGTTAGAAAAGAAGCTCAATTCTGAATTGCTTGTCTACAGCCATGCCACCCTGAATGTGCCCGATCTCTTCTGATCTTGGAAGCTAAGCGTGGTCGGGCCTGGTTAGTACTTGGATGGGAGACCACCTAGGAATACCAGGTGCTATAGGCAATTTAAAAAGAAAAAAGAAAAAAAAAAAAGAATTTCTCAGTCCTTGCTCCTAAGAGGACTTAGAGAAGTAGGCTAGCCTGTCTCCCTCTCTTCTTCCCTCCCTCCCTGCTTCCTTCTCCTTTTCTCTCCACCTCTCTTTCTTTTGGCATGTACCTCCTGCCAGGCACTGTTCTAGATATGGCTGCATGAATGCCCACCTGCCATGGGAATCTGTAAGCTAAGCCACGTGTCCCCACTTACGTCCAAACAGCCATCTTGATTCCTCTCTTTTCTGGACCCTCGGCAAAGACTTCTCCAGACTATGAGCCCCCTGAAGGTAGTAGCCATGTTCCTACAGACTGTGTGGCCAGTGTCCACAGTGCCTGTCACGGAAAAAGCACTTGAAGAATGTGGGCTGATTGGCAGAAGGACAGACGGATGGTGCCTCTCTTTGGCTTGTGCTACAACCCTGAGAATAAAGACTGATTTATCCCAATGTCATTGGAGCTGCCTGCCCTCCATCTTCATCCTGGAAGGAAGCTGCTTGCCATTGAAAGTGATTTTGCCTAAGGATTTAGTGCTGAGTTGTGGCTCAACCGGGCCAGCTTACATGGTTAAGAGAATTATCCATTGTCACCTGGCTGGAAATCATTGTTTAAGCTTCTGCAGAGTAAGATGTCTCCTCTGACTTTCAGCAACCTGTCAGGTCTGTAATTACACTTCACAGTTCTAACAAAGCCTTTTCTGATTGTAGGGTTCCAGCTTTGAAAGGAGAAAGACTCAACTGAGGGGCCTAAGGATAACTCTTTAAACACCTTATATATCTGTTGGAGAAGGTCAGTTAGGCTAGAATAACTGTGTACTTTCCTGACCATGCGTCATTTATAACCAAGCCACTTCTAGCCACCAGCATCACTCCCAACTCCAAGCAATCTTTCAAATGTATTTTGAGACCCCCCAACCCCATTGCTATCTACTTTCTGCCTCTATAGCTTGTGTAGATGGCACATTTCCTCAAGCCTCAGCCTTCCTGAGCTTCTCCCTGCTAATTAGTCAATTATTTATTTCTTAGAATGAGTTCAAATCGCTGAGTTATCACCTCTCCCAGGGCTGGTTTCAGTTTAATTATGAAATGAAAGGCGATCATGTTTTTCTCTCTGCTCTCCTGAAATCTCCTCTCCACCTAGACTCAGAGAGCAAGGGACCTGAGGAGTAGCAGCCGTTCCTTCCAGAACCTGCCTCTCTCCTCTGTCCCTAAATCTAATCACCAGCAAGACCCTCCCCTCTCGACTTTCCTGGCCTATGGTGAGCATACACTCCAAGCTAGATTCAGATACAGCAAATATTTATTTTTGAGTTCCTTTTAAATTTTTTTAAATTGTGGTAAAATACACATAAATAAAAAGTTTACCATCTTAATCATTTTGAGTGTACAGTTCAGTGGCATTTAAGTACATTCACATTGTTGTGCAGTCAATCTCTAGACTCTTTTAATTTTGCAAAACGAACTCTGTGCCCATTAAATAGTAGCTCCCCTCTTTTCCTTCCCTCCAAG